>NW_022436999.1:1640047-1928515 GCF_009761245.1 Sapajus apella | reverse complement strand
TCAAGGATCTAGAAATAGAAATTCCATTTGACCTAGCAATTCCATTACTGGGTATATAACCAAAGGATTATGAATCATTCTATTATAAGGACACATGCACACGTATGTTCATTGCAGCACTGTTTACAATAGCAAAGACCTGGAACCAACCCAAATGCCCATCGATGATAGACTGGACAAGGAAAATGTGGCACATATACAGCATGGAATACTGTGCAGCCATAAAAAACGATGAGTTTGTGTCCTTTGTAGGGACATGGATCAATCTGGAAACCATCATTCTCAGCAAACTGACAGAAGAACAGAAAATCAAACACCACATGTTCTCACTCATAGGCAGGTGTTGAACAACGAGAACGCATGGACACAGGGAGGGGAGCAGCACACACTGGGGTCTGTTGGGGGGACTAGGGGAGGGGCAGCATGGGGTAGGGAGGTTGGGGAGGGATAACATGAGGAGAAATGCCAGATATAGGTGACGGAGTGATGGAGGCAGCAAACCACATTGCCATATATGTACCTATGCAACAATCCTGCATGATCTGGGCATGTACCCCAGAACCTAAAGTACAATTAAAAAAAAAGTTTTAGGAAAAATAAAAGAGAAAAAGTTAGTAAATTTGAAAACTTTTAAGTCAATAGAAATTATCCAACTTGAAGACCAAAGAAAGAAAGATTGTAACAAACCCTCCACAATCTCAGTAACGTGTAAAATAACATTAAATAGCTTGTCATTAATGTAAATGGAAAAGAGAGAGAGACAATTCTTGGGAAAAAAGGACATCTGAGAAAATAATGGCCAAAACAATCCCAAATTTGATTAAAAAAACCCCATGCATTTAAAAATTCAAGAAGCTCAGCAAACTCTAAGCAGAATAACAACAAATAAAACCACAACAAGACACATCACAGTGAGTCTAATGAAAAAAGTTTTTTCAGTCAATCTAATGAAAAAAATTTTTTGAAAGTAGTCAGCGATAAGAAGACACATTATACTGTACAAGGAAACAATGATACTGATGATGTCAGTCTTCTAACAAAAAATAATGAAGGGGGCTAGACACAGTGGCTCATGCCTGTAATATCAGCACTTTGGGAGGCCAAGATGGGAGGATCACTTGAGCCCAGGAGTTTGAGGCTATACAGAGCTATGATCACACCACTGCACTCCAGCCTGGGTGACAAAGCAAGATTCTGTCTCTAAAAAGAAAAAAGGTAAATAAATAATGAGGGCTAGAGTCGACTGAACAACATTTCAAAAGCTGAAGGAAGAAAAAAAAATTCTACTGCCAAACCAGAATTTTATATCCAGCAAAAATATCCTCAAGAATGGAGGTGAATTCTGAAGACATTCAGATTTATTTTTAATGAAAAAAATTGTCAATAACAGACCTGCACTATGAGAAAGGTAGTTCAGATTGAAAAAAAAAAAAAAGACAAATGCTTGAAGCTCAAAATCTAGAGGAAGTCATGAAGAGCACCAAAAATGGTAAATATATGGATGTATAACAGACTTATATCAGTTCAGGTCCTCCAAAAGGCAGATGCCAAGATGGACCTAGACATGCATGAGATTTACTGAGGGAAAACCTGTCAAGGATAAAAGGAAATAGAAAGAAGAATAAGGAGAACCTCGGATGGCAATGTAAGTCTGACATCTGAAAAGTGAAAGGGAAGAAATGAAGATTGTGTAGAAGTCTTACTGCAGTGCAGCTCTGAGAAAATCTTGTCCAGACCATCAGAATCTCTGGAGTAAAGAATGCCCATGAGAGGAGTCCCACATAAGCCAAGAATGGCCTGGCTCTAGTACCTCTGCTATGCTCAGTCACTGGCTGGGAGATAGTATGGCCTTGGCATGAATACGCCAGCAGACCTGCAAGTGCAGCAACTGGAAGATATCACAGCAGGGTTCTTGAAGGGAGGTCTGAGCAACACACTCTCTTGGCTGCCCCTAGACTAGAATTAATTTGTTTCTTGTCCTATTTTTTAAAACTCATCTGAATCTGTAAAGTAGAAATTAAATCACTATATTGTGGGCTTTATCATGTAAGTAGAAAAAATACATAGAATAACAATAAAATGAAGGATGGGGAGGTAAATGGAACTATAGTGTTGAGGAATTATATGTTACATGAGGTAGTACAATGTTAACTCTAAGTAGGTTGTGATAAGTTAAAGATGCATATTTGTAGGCCTAAAACAACCGCTATTAAAAAGTAATATGAAGGATAGCTAAAAAGTCAATGTGGGAATTTAACTGGAAATGTATATATTTCCTTATCACAGAAAGACAGGAAAGGAAGAACAAAAGGACAAAAACAGATTAGACAAGTGAAAACAAATAGCAATTGTTAGACCTATACTTGATCATATCCATAAATGCATTCAAAGACTAAATACTCCAACTAAAAGAGACAGTCAGACTGAATAAAAAAATGAAGACCCGAAACCCCATCTCTACTAAAAAAAATACAAAAAATTAGCTTGGCATGGTGGCGTGTGCCTGTAATCCCAGCTACTCGGGAGGCTGAGGCAGGAGAATTGCCTGAACCCAGGAGGCGGAGATTGCGATGAGCCGAGACCGTGCCATTCCACTCCCGTGTGGATAAAGAAAAAAACTTCGTCAAAAAAAAAAAAAAAAAAAAAAAAAAAATGAAGACTCACCCATATTGTGTCTATAAGAGACAGACCTTACATGTAAAGACTCAGATTGAAAGTAACAAGGTAGATAAAGCTTTTTCCTGCAAATAGTAAACATAAGAAAACTGGGATGTCTAAATTACTATCAGACAAATAGACTTTAAGACAGAGTGTTACTGGAAATAAAGAGAATCATGTCATAATAAAAGTTTCAATTCATAAGGAAGACATAACAATTTTAAATGATTTCTAGTAATTTAAATATGTAATTATCTATGGGCCAGTAGTCTATTTCTAGGTAATTAATCAAGAGGATGAAAACATACGTCCAACAAAAAGACTTACATAAGAATGTTCATAGCAATTTTATTCACAACAGCCTAACTTGGAAACAAACCAAATATTTACCCAGAGGAGAATAAATGGACAAATTTTATATATTGATATAATTAAATACTACTCAGCAAAACAAACTGCTGATATGCACAACAACCTAGATGAATTTTATAAACATTATGTTAAGCAAAGAAGCCAGAGACAAACGAGTGCATGCTGTATGAGTCTTTTTACATGAAGTTTTAGAACAGGCAACACTCATTTAATTTTGGGGAAAAAAAATTCTAGGACCAATGGGCACAAGGAAACTTGCTGGGGTGGTGGAAGTATTTGTTATCTTGATATAAATGTAGATTATGTGTTTGTTATGTATGTGTTTGTTAAAACCCATCAGATGTATACACATATACACACATACACACTCAAATAAATTATAAACAAATACAAAGATGTATAAAACATAGTGTCTGTCCTTAAAACAAAGGAAGAATTTCCTTGAGAAAATAAAACAAAGAGAAAAGAGCACTGGTAACTTCATGAGAAACAAAATCTACCAACCACTGCAGAACCTCTGTGCTTTCTCTTGCTAAGAGTTGCAACTGTATTAGTTCATTCTCACACTGCTAGTAAAGGCATACCCAAGACTGGGTAATTTATAAAGGAAAGAGGTTTAATTGACTCACAGTTCTGCATGGCTGGAGAAACCTCAGGAAATTTACAATCACAGCAGAAAGGGAAGCAAACATGTCCTCCTCTATATGGCAGCAGCAAGGAGAAGTGCAGAGTGAATGAGGTGAAAGCCCCTTATAAAACCATCATATCTCATGATAACTCACTCACTATCATGAGGACAGAATGAGAGTAACCACCCCCATGATTAAATTACCTCCCACCAGGTCCCTCCCACAACACGTGGGGAGTATGGGAACTACAATTCGAGATGAGATTTAGATGAGGACACAGCCAAACCACATCAGCAACCATTGACTTAGAAGCATTCAATGGTAGGATCTGAATATACATGTATGACATAGTTTGTTGGTGCCAATTTTTAAAATCACAGAAAAAAAGAAGGTAATCACTAAAGGCACAAAAATACAATCTAAGCTTCCAATCCAGAAAAGAAGAAGAAAAGTATCCCAACTTTGTCATATTTCACCAAAGGTAGAAAAGAAAAGAAACAACAAAGAAAAAAAAAATAGCAAACAGAAAATACAAAATAAAATGATAGAAATTATTGCCAATATGACAGTAATAACAATAAATGTAAGCTAACTGATTCAACATTTAAAATATGGAGATTCACAAATTGCATTTAAAAATTTTTAAATTCTATTCCTCTGTAATAAGAACACTTAACATGAGATCTACCTACCCTCAACAAAATTTTGAGCTTACAACACAGTATTGTTAACCATGCACAATGTTGTACAGCAGATTCTAGAACTTATTCACCTTGTATAACTGAAATTTTATGCCCCTTGATTTATTAATTCCCCATTTCCCCTCCCTCCCCCACCACACACCCTGGTAACCACCATTCCACTTTCTGATTCTAGGAATTTGGCTATATTATATATCTCATATAAGTGGAATCATGCAGTATTTGTCCTTACATTGACTTATTTCACTGACCATAATATTCTCAAGGTTCATCCATGTTGTAGCATGTGACAAGATTTCCTTCATTTTTAAGGCCGAATAATATTCCATTATATGTATATACCACATTTTCTTTCTTTCTTTTTTTTTTTTTTTTTTGAGAAGGCCAGCTGACTCTTTATTGCTTTGGGAGCAGGTGGCTCAGGACCTCTTGGTGGGGCGGGTCCCGTTCCTCTTCCCTATCACAGGCTTCTGGCTGTGCAGGATGGCGCTGGCCCTGCCGATAGCTGCCATGAGCAGGTCGGGCCGGTACTTGTTCTTGCGCATCATGTGTCTGATGCTGCTGAGCGTGGCGCGAGCATTCTTGCTGATGGTGGTCGGCACGTAGGGGTTGGCAGGCTTCCGCTGGCCAGATCTCCGCTTCATGACCACCACACCTTTGCGGTCGGCTGCCGGCTCCACGCCCACAGTCTTGAGGCGAATCAGGCCGTTGTAGCGGAAGGAGTTGCGGGTCTTCAAGTTCTTGGGCTCGGTGCTGTAGGTCTGCTTGTTCCTCTTGATCAGGAAACTGGTGCAGTTCCGCACGACCATCCATTGCAGATGCGCAGACATGGCGGCGGCTCCTCTTGCGGCGGCGGCTCCTCTCGCGGCGGCGACCTGAGGCGGAAAAGGTACCACATTTTCTTTATGCATTCATCTGTCATTGGATGTTTAGATTGTTTCCACATTTTTGCTATTGTAAATAGTGTTGCAGTGAACATGGAAGTACTAATATCTCTTTAAGATCCTGTTAGCAATTCTCTGGGATATATACCCAAAAGTAGAATATCTGGATCATACAGTATTTCTGTTTATATTTCTTTCAGAAAACTCTATATTGCTTTTCATAATTGTTTTTCATTTTGCATGCTTATGAATGGCGTATAAAGGTTCCAATTTCTTCATATCCTTGCCAACACCTGTTGTCTTTTGCTTTGTTGATTAAAGCCATCCTAACAGGTGTAACAGGTGTGAGGCGCTATTTCATTGTGGTTTTTGTTTTGAATTTCTCTGATGATTAATGACATTAAGCATCTTCTTATCTTTGGAGAAATGTCTATTCAATTCAAGACCATTTTTTATCAGGTTATTTTATTTTACTTATTTATTTACTTTTTGCTACTGACTTGTGGGAGTTCTTTTTGTATTTTGGATATTTTCTCCTGTTCCATAGCTTGCCTTTTCACTCTGTTAGTTGTTCCCTTTTCTGTGCAAAAGCTTTTTAGTCCCACTTGTCCATTTTTGCTTTGGGTGTCATATCCACGAAATCAGTGCCAAGATCAATGTCATAAAGCTTTTCTCTGTTTTCTTCTAGGATTTCTACAGTTTCAAGTGTTGCATTTAAGTCTTTGATTCATTTTAGTTGACTTTGTGTATAAGTCCACTTTTATTATACTGTATGTAGATATGCAATTTTCTCAATATTTTTTGTTGCAGAGACTACCCTTTCTCCAAAGGTGTATTCTTGGCACTCTTGCTGCAAATCAGCTAACTGTATATACATGGATTTATTTCTGGGCTCTCTACTCTGTTCCATTGGTCTATAGATCTGTCTTTATGCAATACCATACTGTTTTAATTACTCTAGCTTTACAATATATTTTTATATCAAGAAGTGTGATTCTTTCAGCTTTGTTCTTTTTTTCTCAAGATTGATTTGGCTATTTGAGGTCCTTTGTTGTTCCATATGAATTTTAGAAGTGTTTTTCTGTATTTGCCATTTGCATTTTGATAAGGATTACACTGAATCTGCAGTATGAACATTTTAACAATATTAACTTTTCCAATTCATGAGCATGGGGTGTCTTTCCATTTATTTGTCTTCTTTATTTTGTCAATGTTCTATAGTTTTGGTGTACAAATTGTTCATCTCCTTAGTTAAGTTTATTCCTAAGTATTGATTTTTATTGATGTTATTGTAAATGGGATTGTTTTCTTAGTTTCCTTTTCAGATAGTTCATTGTTAGTATAAAATCCAGGAAAGCACAGCTTTTAAGAAACATGCTAACACAAATTATGTTTGAAAAGTTTGAAATAAAAAAGTAAAACAAAAACAAAAAAAGATAACCTTACAAATGCTAATCAAAACAAAGCCTATATACCAACATGAATATCAGATAAAATAGAATTTAAGTAAAAAGTTTTTAATAAGCTTTAAGAGTAATGCTACATAACAAAAAAAAGTCCAACAATAATAATAATAGTTAATGTTTAGTTAGGGGAAAGTGTCATAATGTCTGCAACTTACATTCAATGGTTCACCCCAAAAAATTGATGGAGAAAAAATATGTGGTAAAATATTAACAACTTATGAATCTAGATAAGTAATGTAAGTGTGTTCATTTTACTATTTCTTCATTTTAATTTTTCTATAGTTTTTACATCTTTCAAAATAAAATTTGATAAAGGAAAAAGTTGGGAAAAACTCACTTTTGAATAACTCATGAGATAAAAAGAAAATCAGAAGAAATTGTCAAATATTTAAAATGAAAAACAAAAGGATTACAAATTAAACCTATGGAAAACTAAAGCAATATTTAGAGGGAAAGTTATAGCCTGAAATGAATGTGTTAAAACTAAAAAGATTTGAAATAAATGAATAAATCCTTACACTCAAAAAGGCAGAAAATTGAATAAGACAGTAAAATCCAAAGAAAATAAAATGAAGCAAATAAGAAAATTTAGAGCAAATATTGACAAAATAGCTAACAGTGGAGAGTCAACATAACCAAGGGCTTATATGTGAACAACTAAGGAATATTACACTGAGAAAGACTGAAAGAAAACAAAGAAAATGTTCAGATAAATATTAACAAGAAAGATATAAAAATAAACAGTAAATATTTTTAAAATCTTAAGAGAATAATATATATAAGGATTAGAAATGGATATAAATTACGATTAGAAACTTAGACAAGATATAAATTACCAAAATTGAGAATCAATTATCAAAACTAACGTAGGAAAAAGTAGAAAATCTGTACAAACCAATACCCATTAGAAAAATTGAGTCAGTGATTTAAAGTGCTGCATACTCACCCCACAAACACCAAATATGTTAAGAAAATTAGGAGACTTTCAAGGAACAGCTATTAGGAGACTTTCCAATCAGAGAATGGAAAAAGGACTGCTTCACACTCAATTTGCCATTTTACTCATGTACATATTTATGGATAAAGTTCCAGCAATGAAATGACTGAATCCAGAGAATGTGCGCTTGTAATTTTGATCATGTCACCATAAATATCATATCAATTTATCTTTCCACTCAGGGTATAGGTAGCATACCTGTCTCCACACATTCTTACTAATGGTGTTTTCAGATTTTTAAATCTATGCCGATCTGAATGGTGAAATAAATCCCATTGCACTTTTAATTTGCACTTCTCTTATAATTGATAAAATTTACAATAATGTTTACTTTTTCATTTGGCTAAAAGCCATATGTAACTCTTTGTGCATACAGTTTATATTCTTTGCCCATTTTTATATGTATGTTTGCTTTCTTTTGTTGTGTAGGGACTCTTTATGTGAGATATATTTCAAATTTTCCTTATTTATCATTTGTATTTCGATTTTGTTAATCATGTTTTTCGACACGGAGAATTCAAAAATTTTCATATGATTGTATTTAACAGTCTTTCTAAAATGGCTTCTGTGTTTTATGTCATGTATACAAAGACCTTCCCAGTCCAAGATTAGTTTTTAATCCTTCCATCTTTTGGTTGCAGTGCTGTGTGGATTCAGGCAGGAATCCAGCTTCATTATTTTCCCTTCAGACCTGGAAGGTCACCAAAAGTTCTTTTTCTAGAATGCTTGTGTAATGGCCACAGATGATGAGGTGCTGTAAAGAGGCCTGGCTGAGCTGTAAGGGGAAATGGAGGCTTCCTTAAAAGGTCATACCTGATTTGAGTCTTGAAGAGTATGTAGGAGTTAGCCAGACAAATAAGACTGGAGAACAGAGTCGTTTGACATAGCAAAAGACTGGAGTTTAAGGGAGGAAAGACAAGAGAAAAGCTTCAAGAGATGAGCAGGGTGGCTTTGGATGCCATGCTTAGAAACTTGAACTTTATTTTTAAAATGAAAGGATACCATCGAAGAACTTTTTAAAGGAAGAAAAGGTAACATGATCAGATTTCCATCTTAGAAAGATGATTCTGGAGCTGAGTACAGTGGCATGTGCTTTGTTAAGATCCACTACTCAAAGGCTGAGGCGGGGGGATTGCTAGACCCAAATGTTCAAGAACAGCCTGAGCAACATAGGCTTCGTTTAAAAAAAAATGTGTACAAGAAAAAAAAAAAAGATTATTCTGGTAGCAGTGTGGAAAATGGATTGGAATGGGGCAAACCTAAAGGCCTGCAGAGCCCTTTCAAGTGAAAGCGGTTCCTTGTGAGGGTTGCCTGCCCTACATCTCTTGGCTGATAAGTGGTTGGGCTGGGCCTGAAACCAAGTAACCAACTTTCAATTATTTTAGACAGAGTTTAGACAAAACAACAGACAATTTTAAGACAAGGGTAAAACCTGTCAATGAGTGGTTTGAAGTGTGACTATTTTAAAGCTCAAATCTAGTGTATTTGAACTCCAGTAACTCAACTGAAACCTGAGCATCCAGCAATTTCTAAGTCAGTTCCACTATAGGATCTCTTAGTTGGAAGGGAGCCCAGAGATCCCTCTCCCACCCAGGACAGGAATCCCTTCTAAAACACACCCAACAGATGGCTTAAGGGCCCCTGTGTGAACACTCTTCACCTTCAAAGGGGAGTGCACAGGCCTCCCGTTCCTCTGCTGGTCAAATCTAAACTTAGAAAGTTCTTTCTCATGTTGGGCCAAATTCTTTCTCTCTGTAACTTTTACCCATCAGTCTGCAATGTCTTTTCCTGAGGCCTTATTCCTCAAGGGAAAATTGTTAGGTTTCGAGACAGTAGGCAGTAAGAAATGCTATGGTGGGGCCATGATAAAAGTCTACAGTGTTTAAAATATGCCAGTGGTTGCCCAACAATGTGAATGTACTCAATGCCGTTGAACACTTAAAAATGTTTACAATGGCAAATTTTATGCTATGCATATGTTGCTACAATTAAAAATTTTAAAATACTTTTCAAATATACCCAGAATGATATGCTGACCGATTAAAATAACATGGCAAGATGCTTTGAATGTTAAATGTCTGTGGCTCTTCAGGACGACACTGAGTTTTTATGTTGCCTCCCCTAACTCATTCTTGTTTTTCATCTGGTAACATTTTCATAGTTTACTCCCCTCCCTTCTGTCTTTCAGTTTCAGTCTACCTTTGAGAACCAAGTTGTTTTTCTCTCTTTGACTTCCTCTAAATCTTTTTCTCCCTCCCTCCCTCCCTTCTTCCTTCCTTCCTTCCTTCCTTCCTTCCTTCCTTCCTTCCAACTTCCTAACTTCCTTCCTTCCTGACTCATATTGTCAATCCATTAACCAATTACCTGGTTGTAAGACTAGCTTCATTTATACAACTTTAAAATTTTTGGTCTGCATGAGATATTTACTGTAAAATTCTTACAAAGAGTTCACCTGAGTTTTTCTGTGGGGATAAAATCAGTCATGACCTCCGCTCATTAAACAGGGTAATCCTTGCTGTGCTGCTTCCCCTCGCAGCAATTGGGACCTCAAGTCTGTGGGATTGCTTTGTGCCCCAGCCATCCTCAGCCACATTAACTCTGTGGCAGCTGCTGTAGCCACAGCCTGAGGCATGCTTGTTTGTCATGTACAGAGATAGATAATTTGAGTGAGACAGGATTGACTAGCAGACATCTAACATAGCAATTGACCCTCATTTGGCAGAATATGTGAAAAATTTTAACCTTTAAATTTCATGCAGAAATGTGGCAACATCTTCAATGTTAAATGAAGTTTTCTATGAAAAATGCCAATTTTTTATTTGAATAGTTTGACTGCTTATTCTTTCCTCAGTTTTCTTTCCCTTTTAAAAACTAATATATGTACCTAAGGGAGATGAAGGTGATTTTCTGTAAAGATATCTATTTCTCAAATTACTATAATATTTTGGTAAACCTTGATTCTTTCTGAAACCATATTTTTAGAAAATACCATAGATAGATCCTTGTATATCATCTCTATAAGGTGTTGGTGAGTGGTATGTTTTTTGAAAATTGTTTGAAAATGACTTTCAACTTCAGGTAATGGCAGAACAGCTTGGTTGGACTAATCCTCCCATAAACAACAGTTATAAAACCTGGAAAAATGTTTATAGAAAAAGAACAATTTCAGTATACTGGAGATTTATCAAAAACAAAGTGGCGAGAAGTTCACTTTTAAAGGCAGAATGTATGTTGTGAGATTTGCAAGTCTGCAACTTTTTTACCTGTGTGCACTCACTAATCCACTGTCTTGAGTTGTCATGGGAACAGACTGGCAGATTGGCTAGAATTAAGGTTGAAATCCTAGAAGGGAATTGTTGTAGGTAGTCTGAGACCCAAAATCTATCTTTAAAGAAATCCACCCAACTTCTTGACTGTTCCATAAATAGAAAAAGAGAGAGAGAGAGAAATTTTAAAAAGTAGCAGCTGGAAGCTGACCTGAGCAGAGAATTCAACTGCTGCTGACTGCAGGGAGACAGAGTTTGGAATCTGAGTCCAGCCAAGTTAAAAAGATTACTCTTCAAAGGAACATAATGGAACCCAGAGTCTCTACATTGTAGTATCCGTTATAACAAGCATTCAGCTGAAAATCACAAAACTTGCGAGTGAACAAGAAAAGTGTGACACACACTCAGGGGGAAAAAAAAGAACCAGAGATGACCTAGATGTTGCTGCAATAAATAGACAAGACTTTAAGGCAATCATTATAAATGTGTTTAAGAATTTAGAAAAAATTTGGTAATAGCAAATAAGCCTGGTGGGGGAATCAGGTTAAAGAAGAGAAATAGATACTATTAAAATAGAAGAAAATGGAAATTTTATAGCTGAAAAGTACAATAACTGAAATGAAAAATTCATTAGATGCTCTTAACAGCATTTTGGAGGCAGCTGGAGAAAAAGTGAATGTGAAGATAGATCGATTGAGATTATTCAATCTGCAGGATATAGACAAAAGTCCCAAACATTTGGAAATTAGTTAATATGTTCATTGTTTAAATCCATGATTTATTTTACTAGGGAAACTAGATAACATTTTGAATGGAATTATCATTAAAATCCAAGATATCAGAACTGTATTATGCAGATAAAGGAGTGCTCAGAGAAATGTTACACCATTAGGTGTTTATATTAAAAATGCAGAAAAACTTAAAATCAGCCATTTATCATCAATTGATGAATGTACATAAAATATGCTATGTCCATACAATGGAATACTATTCAGCAATAAAAAGGAAGTAAGTACTAACATATACTATAACATGAATGAATCTTGAAAACATTATACTAAATAGATCAGTCACAAAAGACCCCATATTCTGTGATTCCATTTATAGGAAATATCCATGATAAACAAATCTATAGAGACAAGAATTAGATTAGTGGTTGTTCAGAGCTGAGGGAGGGGTGGAGTGATTGATAAAGATTATATGGTTTCTTTTTGGGGCGATGAAAATGTTCTAAAATATATTTGATATTGGTTGCCCAACCCCATGAATGTACTTAGAACTGTTTAATTGTATACTTTAAATGGGTAAATTGTGTGGTATCTGAATTCTATCTCAATAATGCTGTTACCCTCCAAAATTATCTACATTTTTAACATAAGAAACTATAGCTGGGTGTGGTGGCTCATGCCTGTAATCCCAGCACTTTGGGAGGCTGAGGCGGGTGGATCATGAGGTCAGGAGTTCGAGACCAGTCTGGCCAACAGGGCAAAACCCTGTCTCTACTAAAAATACAAAAAAATTAGCCAGGCATGGTGGCGTGTGCCTGTAATTCCAGCTACTGGGGAGGCCGAGGCCGGAGAATTGCTTGAACCTGGAAGGTGGAGGTTGCAGTAAGCCAAGATTGTGCAGTACATTCCAGCCTGGGTGACAGAGCAAGAGTCCATCTCAAAAAAAAAAAAAAAAAAAAAAAGAAAGAAACTAGAAAGAAAGTGAACAAATTAAACCCAAGATAAGTAAAAATTAGGAAATAATAAAGATAAAAGCACAAGTCAATGAACTAGAAAACAGATGAAAAATAAGAGAATATAAATCAAAAATTAATTCTTTGAAATGACTAATAAAAGTAGTAAACACCTAGCAAGATTGATAAAGAAAAAGAGAAAATATAAATTACCAATAACAGACATTAAATAGAAGATTTCAGAACAAAGCCTAAAAGCATTGTGGTGATTGGATGATTGTATAGATATTTAAAAACTCATTAAATTGCACATCTAATATGAGTGAATTTGATTGTATAGAAGTTATACCTCAATAAAGCTATAAAAGAATAAATCAGTGTAATCCATTTGATTAATAGAATAAAGAAGAAAAACTATATGATTATATCAGTTGCTGCCAGTTCTCTAGGCTTCAAGATAGAGAACTCTCTATTGGGTTAAATCACTTTATTTCAGACTGATCTAGGTCTCTGTCTCAATCACTGGTTGATAAGAGTGCCCCTGTGTTTCTCCACAGCGTGAGATCATACCTCTTTCAAGGGCCAACTTATCACATCCCATCAAGGTTCCCCATGCTCTGTAATGACCACTTAACTCTGCCCTTACCCAATTTTTTAAATTACTTTAAAAGGCCCAGGTGAACCTCAAGATTTTCTTGTGTTGGCAATTTCTATCTTAGCAGGGTTCTAAGAACTAGTCAATGACTAATAGCTACTGCAGTTTCTTGACCTTGTTACAACAAAATCTATACTATAAGCACAGGTCATTCCATTCAGGGCTTTCTTTTCCCTCCTGCAGTGGTTATGTGTTATGAAAAAATGAAGTTCAATACCTGATTGTGCAACTGGGCACATATCCAAGAAGCATCAAATAGGCATAGACTAGGACCTGTGCGAACCTTGCCTCAGGTCCATGACAAAGAATAAGAAAAGCCTGAGATTGCCTTCAAAAAATGCAACCAGAAGATACAGTTAGTTCTTACTTAGCAAAGGAAAGAAAGGTGAAAGTAAATTTCCTCTGCTCCTATGTTATTCACACTGCTGGAAACCATAACAATGAAGCATCATTATGATTCTTGAAGGTTCTATTAATATTAGCGGTTTTGTGGCTTTCTTGTGCCCCAAGCTTATTCTGAGCAATACCGCCTTCAACCAATTTCCGGCACTGGCAATGTTCGGACTTCTAGGCAGAATCTTGAGGCAAGATAGAAAAGTTTTTTTGTGTTTCTCCATGTGGGCTAAAGACCCAGTAAGAACAAATAGCAAGGCAGTAGAGTACAGGGTTTGAGAGGATAGATTTGATATCAGGCAAACCTAGGTTCCGGTTTCAGTTTTGCCAATAATTAAACATGTGGCTTTGGACAAGCTGTTTAACCTTTCCAAGACTTAGTTTCTTCCTCTCTAGGATAGGCATGATACTACTACCTACTTCAGAGGGTAGTCAGGATTACATAAAATAATTATTGTAAAGGGAATTTGACAGTGTCTGATAAAGAGTGAAAGAACTCATGATACTACTTATTTCTTCATATTTACATGTTTTCTGCTAGGGGAACTGGCAGTCAAGAATGTTGCCAGTGAGAATATAAATTGGTACAGCCTCTTTGGAGGTTAATTTGATAGTTTTTGTTAATTTTTTAAACTCCCATGGGCTTTGATATGATTTGGCTGTGTCCCCACCCAAATTTCATCTTGAATTGTGGTTCCCATAATCCCCACATGTCATGGGAGGGTCCTGGTGGGTGGTAATTAAATCATGGGGGTGGTTACTCTCACACTGCTCTTGTGATAGTGAGTGAGTTCTCACAAAATCTGATAGTTTTATAAGGGGATTTTTTTTCCCACTTGGCTCATACTTCTCCTTCCTGCCAGGACATGTTTGCTTCCCCTTACACCATAATTGTAAGTCTCCTGAGGCCTCCCTAGCCATACTGAACTATGAGTCAATTAAACCTCTTTCTTTTGTAGATTACCCAGTCTTGGGCACTTCTTTATAGCAGTGTGAGAATGGACTAATACAGTAAATTGGTACCACAGTGAGTGGGTGCTGCTGTAAAGATACCCAAAAATGTGGAAGCAACGTTGGAACTGGGTAACAGGCAGAGGTGGAAACAGTTTAGCATTAGATAAGAAATCAAGGGAAGGCAAGGTGTCTAGACAAGAAGTTCAGAAAGTCATAAGATAGAAAATCAGCTAAGAATTTATACTGGGAGTGCCTTAAGGTATCAAGCCTTTTCCTGGGGCCTTTGTTGTAGGGATGTGGAATGGGAAATGTTTCTATTGGCCCCAACCCTCCTACTTTAGCTTCAACTTCCCCTTTTACCAGAGCGTCAACACCAACACTTCAAGCACAGTTGTATATTCCACAGGTGAAAGGAGGAAGTGAGAATCCACTAAACCAACAAAATCTGGAGAGATAGCCTTCTGATGAACTAGCCAGATACAGGGAGCGAACATAATCATGATACCTAACTCCTATGGCTTGAATGTGTCCTCTCCAAAATTAAGGTGTGCCCAATATGATGGGATTAAGTGGTGGGGCCTTTAAGAGGTGATTGAGGTCATGAGAATTCCTGTTTTGTGAATGAGATTAAGCCCTCATAAAAGAGGCTTCATGTAACTTTCAGCTAGTTTGCTCTTTTGTTTTCTGCCATGTGAGAACATGGCATTCCTTCCCTTCAGATGATGCAGCCCTGACCAGACAACTGAACTTGCTGGCACCTTGATCTTGAATTTCCTGGCCTCTGGAACTGTGAGAAGTACATTCTCTTTGTTACAAATGGATATAAACAGGTATTCTGTTATAGCAGCATAAAATGGATTTAGACACTTCTAAGTACATACATAAGGCATTCTCTCAGCTTGCCTGCATCATCTCATTTGGTCCTCACCACCACCCAGTGAAACAGGAACTATGACTTGCCCACCTAACAGATGAGAAAATTGGTGCTTCAAGTTTAGAGAGTGTACCCATGGCCAGTAACTGGCGGATGTAACTCCAGAGCCTAGCTAGATACTGCTCAGAGAAATGGATGCAAAGCTGCCTTCCAAGTATCTTCCTCAAATATTCTTCGTCTGTTTCCTGCTGCTATGACAGAATGCCACAGACTGAGGAATTATAAAGACAAAAAGTTTATTTAGCTCAGAGTTCTGGAGGCTGGGAAGTCCAAGGGCATGGCACCAGCATCTGGTGAGGGTCTTTTTGCTATGACATAATATGAGGGAGTGTATCACATGGTTTGAGGGAAAGAGCAAGAGAGGTGGAGAAAACTCAATTTTATAATGAAGCAACTCCCTCAATAGCAAACTCCCTCCCGTGATAGTGACATTAATCCATGAGGGAAGATTGATTAAGTTTCCAATATATGAACTTTGGAGATACATATTCAAGCAACAGCAAGTATCAATTGGTTAGAAGTCCACTCTGCTTTGATTTTGAACTAGAATTTATTGCGTGGTGATATGATTTGGATCTGCATCCCTGCCCAAATCTCATTGTAATCCCAGTGTTAGAGGTGGGTTCTGGTGGGAGGCAACTGAATCATGGGGGAGGGTCCTTCATGAATGGTTTCGCACCATCCCCTCAGTGCCATTCTCATGATGGTGAGTGAGTGAGTTACTGTGAGATCTGGTTGTTTAAAAGGTGTAGCACCTCCTGTCTCTTTCTCCTGCTCCAGTCATGTCTTACTTGCCTGCTTTTCCTTTGCCTTCCACCAGGAGTGTAAGTTTCCTGAGGCCTCCCCAGAAGCAGAAGCAGCTGTTTCCTGTCCAGCTTGCAGAACCATGAGACAATTAAACCTCATTTTATTACCCAGTCTTAGGTATCTTTTTAATCCTCCCTCTCTTTTCTTCTCCCTTTCTCAGGCAAGAAATGGACTAATGCATCTGTTTAGTGTGAAAACAGGCTAATACAAACAGCTACTAATGTGTTTGACCCTTTATATACCTTACTTCATATATCCTTTAGACCTAAGTGTTATCTACTGAGAACATGGTGACCCAGAGAGGTTTAGAAACCATACCAGTGTCATCCAACTAGTAAGTGACAGAGTTGCAATATGAACCCCAGCCCACTTAGATTCAGCATTCTTTCCAACGTGCCACAGCTGCTTCCATTCTCAACTCTGGCAAGAGCCTGAAGAAGACAAGCCGTACACAAAGGCACCCATACATTTAATGCAATCCATGTAGCAAGACCCACATTTTATAAGAAAATTGGAGAATAACAACTTGTATTCCCAACGAACTAAAGGGCCAGCCAACCGGTCACTGAGGGGCCCGAAACCAGGGTCAAATTTTTCCTAGAGACAGTGGTGTGTTCTAAACCGGTTCCCCTCTGGTTTTCAGTATCTCCTCCACTACTCATCCCTTAAGTCTCAGTTTAATGTCATTTTCCCCAGGACGCCTCCCCTGGGTCTGGAGATTGGGTCAGACCTTCCTGTTACAGATTTCTAAACACCAGGCACTTCGGTTTCCAATTACCCATACATCACCCACCTCCTCCACTAGGCTGTCAGCTTTCTCACTCCCTATGGTGAGGGATAGCATTCTTCACATAGCAGCCAGAGCGGTCCTTCTAAAAGGCACCTCAGTTCTTACCACTTCTCAGCTCCAAACCTTGAAAGGCTACACAACCCTGTCAGAATAAACTTCTAAGTTTCTTCCCTCTTCCACCATTCTCCCCACTCTTACTACACTGTTGCTCCACAGGCTTCCCTGCTTTTCCCTGGATATGGGAGACAGCCTTGTCTCAGACCATTGCATGTGACGGCTCCTCTCCTGGTTAAACCACAAGGCCCACTTCCTTACTTTCACTGGGTCTCTGTTTAGATGTTACCTTTTCAGTCCAGGCATGGAGGCTCACACATGTAAACCCAGCATTTTGGGAGGCCAACGTGGGCAGATCACTTGTGCTCAGGAGTTCAAGACCAGCCTGACCAACATGGTGAAACCCCATCTCTGCTAAAAATACAAAAATTAGCCAGATGTGGTGATGTGTGCCTGTAATTCCAGATACTCAGAGAGGCTGAGGCAGGAGAATCAATTGAACCCAGGAGGCAGAGGTTGCAGTGAGCCAAGATCATGCCACTCCAGCCTGGGCGATGAAGTGAGACTGTCACAAAATAAATACATGAATAAATAAATATAAACATATAAATGTTTGTTACCCTCTTAGAAAGGCCTTCACTGCTCACTTTATCAAACCAAACCCTCATCCCACCAGTGTCTCTCCCTCTTACCCTGCTCTATTACTCTTCTCAGCCCCCGACCACATGACAAACGTTAAACATCTTGGTTCATTGGTTTATCCCCTGCTCTCCCTCTAGCAGGTGGGCTCCCTGAGAAAAGGGTCTTCAATTTTTAGTGCTGTTATGCCTGCTCCAACCATCCAGAACAGTACCTGGCCTACCAGTGCTTCCTTCCTAAGAATTTATTCAATTCCTAAATCCTAGAAAGATTCATGGAAGAATCTTGAAATGGCTCCAGTACATTACTTCTCATTTTTTAGGGACATTGCCCCCGGGTGATACATTTACTTATACTTTCTGGTAATATCTTTCTAGCATTAGTCATTCTTCTTTTTCACTAATTCACCTTTTTGAGGAGGAAATAGTCCCCTGAGCTGTAGCGCCAGCACTTATAAAGCACAGTTCACAGCAGCTTTTGAGAAACTTGTAAAATCTGCCTGTGCTTTGCCATGCACTGAGGAAACATAAAGTTATTTTAATATCAGAGGTCAGAGGCCCTGTTTCTTTTATCTTTTCTTCAGAAGAAATTGCTTTCAGTTTAAAGAATATACCCAAGTAATTTCCATCAGTAAACAAATGGAGTTTGAAAGTGAATGTATTAGCATACCCATATTTGCTTAGTACGAGCCAATAAAATTTTTTTTCTTTGTTCTTTTTTGTCTTACTTAAGTAATGGATAGTAGCAGGAGTCAAGGAAGGGGTAGCTTTCTGATTCCTGGCACTTGGATATGATTCCAAGTAATATAGATGATGTGTGGTTGGGTGCAGTAGCTCACGCCTGTAATCCCAGTACTTTGGGAGGCTGAGGCAGGCAAATCTCTTCAGGTCAGAGAGTTCAAGACTAGTCTGGCCAACATGGTGAAACTCCATCTCTATAAACAATAAAAAAAAATTAGCCAGGCCTGGTGGTGGGTGCCTGTAGTCCCAGCGACATGGAGGACTAAGGCGGGAGAATCAATTGAATGCAGGAGGTGGAGGTTACAGTGATCCGAGATCACACCACCGCGCTCCCACCTGGGCGACAGAACGAGACTCTGTCTCAAAAAAAAAAAAAGATCAGGCTTGAGTATGTGCATGTGGTGATGGTGGTGGAGTTGGGACAGGAGATATGGCGTTCACGTGCCTGAGAAAGGGAGAAGAAGGAGGGCAGCTGATTCCTAACATTGCCATGAGGAATGCCGTCTCATTGTCAGGATAGAACTGGGCCCACTTCCCACCATAGCAGCTGACCAGCTATTTCATGGGCCATCTCTACTCCATCCTATCTTCAGTTCTGCCATGATTTGCTGCTTCTGCTTGGAGTTCTTTAAGCTCCTCAGGGCTCTGCTTCCTTACTATAAAAGGAAGTCTGTGCCCCTGTATAATGTGGTGGTTACGTGTGCAGGCCATAGAGCTAGCCTGGTTGGTTCTAATCCTGGCACCCTAATGCATTAGCTTTGTGATGTGGGGCAAATTATTTAATCTTTCTTTATTTTAATATTTTTCTTTTTCTTAATTATACTTTAAGTTCTGGGGTATATGTGCAGATCATGCAGGATTGTTACATAGGTATGCACATGCCATGGTGGTTTGCTGCATCCATCCCCATCACCTATATCTGGCATTTCTCCCCATGTTATCCCTCCCCAACTCCCTACCCCCCACTGTCCCTCCCCTAGTCCGCCCGCCCCACAGACTTCAGTGTGTGATGCTCCCCTCCCTGTGTCCATGTGTTCTCATTGTTCAACACCCACCTATGAGTGAGAACATACAGTGTTTGATTTTCCGTTCTTGTGTCAGTTTGTTGAGATTGATGGTTTCCAGGTTGATCCATGTCCATACAAAAGACATGAACTCATCATTTTTTATGGATGCATAGAATTCCATAGTGTATATGTGCCACATTTTCCTTGTCCAGTCTATCATTGATGGGCATTTGGGTTGGTTCCAGGTCTTTGCTATTATAAACAGTGCCACAATGAACATACATGTGCATGTATCTTTATAATAGAATGATTTATAATCCTTTGGGTATATATCCAGTAATGGGATTGCTGGGTCAAATGATATTTCTATTTCTAGATCCTTGAGGAATCGCCTCACTGTCTTCCACAATGGTTGAATTAATTTACACTCCCACCAACAGTGTAAAAGTGTTCCTATTTCTCCACATCCTCTCCAGTATCTGCTGTCTCCATATTTTTTAATAATCACCATTCTAACTGGTGTGAGATGATATCTCAATATGGCTTTGATTTGCATTTCTCTAATAACCAGTGATGATAAGCATTTTTTCATATATTTGTTGGCTGCATGAATGTCTTTTTTTTGAAAAGTGTCTGTTCATATCCTTTGCCCACTTTTTATTGGGTTGTTTTTTTTCTTGTAAATCTGTTTTAGTTCTTTGTAGATTCTGGATATTAGCCCTTTGTCAAACGAGTAGCTTGCAATTTTTTTTCCCATTCTGTTGATTGCAGGTTCACTATAGTGATTGTTTCTTTTGCTATGCACAAGCTCTTACATTTAATTAGATCCCATTTATCTATTTTGGCTTTTGTTGCCATTGCTTTTGGTGTTTTAGTCATGAAGTCCTTGCCTATGCCTATATCCTGAATGGTATTGCTTAGATTTTCTTCTAGAGTTTTTATGGTGTTAGGTCTTTTGTTTAAGTCTTTAATCCACCTGGAGTTAATTTTTGTATAAGGTATAAGAAAGGGGTCCAGTTTCAGCTTTCTGCACATGGCTAGCCAGTTTTCCCAACACCATTTATTGAACAGGGAATCCTTTCCCCATTGCTTGTTTTTGTGAGGTTTGTGAGGACACTGCTTTAAATGTGTCCCAGAGATTCTGGTACATTGTGTCTTCATTCTTATTGGTTTCGAGGAACATCTTTATTTCTGCCTTTATTTCATTATGTATCCAGTAGTCATTCAGGAGCAGGCTGTTCAGTTTCCATGTAGTTGTGTGGTTTTGAGTGAGTTTCTTAATCCTGAATTCTAATTTGATTGCATTGTGGTCTGAGAGATTGGTTGTTAAGATTTCCGTTCTTTTGCATTTGCTGAGGGGTAATTTACTTCCAATTATGTGGTCAATTTTAGAGTAAGTGTGATGTGATGCTGAGAAGAATGCATATTCTGTGGATTTGGGGTGGAGAGTTCTGTAGATGGTTATTAGGTCTGCTTGGTCCAGATCTGAGTTCAAGTCCTGGATATCCTTGTTAATTTTCTGTCTCATTGATCTGTCTAATATTGACAATGGGGTGTTAAAGTCTCCCACTATTATTTCGTGGAAGTCTAAGTCTCTTTGTAGTTCATTAAGATCTTGCTTTATGTATCTGGGTGCTCCTGTATTAGGTGCATATGTATTTAGGATTGTTAGCTCTTCTTGTTGCATTGATCCCTTTACCATTGTGTAATGCCCGTCTTTGTCTCTTTTGATATTTGTTGGTTTAAAGTCTGTTTTATGAGAGACTGGGATTGCAACCCCTGCTTTTTGTTGCTCTCCATTTGCTTGGTGAATCTTCTTCCATCCCTTTATTTTGAGCCTATGTGTGTCTTTACACGTGAGATGCATCTCCTGAGTACAGCACACTGATGGGTCTTGACTCTATCTAATTTGCCAGCCTGTGTCTTTTGATTGGGGCATTTAGCCTGTTTACATTTAAAGTTAATATTGTTATGTGTGAATTTGATCCTGCCATTTTGATACTAATTGGTTGTTTTGCCCATTAGTTGATGCAGTTTCTTCATTGTGTTGATGCTCTTTACCATTTGGTATGTTTTTGGAGTAGCTGGTACTGGTTGTTCCTTTCCACGTAGCACTTCCTTCAGGAGCCCTTGTAAGGCAGGCCTGGTGGTGACAAAATCTCTCAGCAATTGCTTTCCAGTAAAAGATTTTACTTCTCCTTCACTTATGAAGCTTAGTGTGGTTGGATATGAAATTCTGGGTTGAAAGTTCTTTTCTTTAAGGATGTTGAATATTGGCCCCCCACTCTCTTCTGGCTTGTAGGGTTTCTGTCAAGAGATCTGCTGGGAGTCTGATGGGCTTCCCTTTGTGGGTAACTCAATCTTTCTCTCTGGCTGCCCTTAGCATTTTTTCCTTCATTTCAACCCTGGTGAATCTGACGATTATGTGCCTTGGGATGGCTCTTCTTGAGGAATATCTTTGTGGTGTTCTCTGTATTTCCAGGACTTGAATATTGGCCTACCTTGCTAGGTTGGGGAAGTTTTCCTGGATAATATCCTGAAGAGTGTTTTCCAGCTTGGATTCATTCTCTCCGTGACATTCAGGTACACTTATCAAACATAGATTAGGTATTTTCACATAGTCCTATATTTCTTGGAGGGTTTGTTCATTTCTTTTCACTCTTTTTTCTCTCATCTTGCCTTCTCGTTTTATTTCATTGAGTTGATCTTCGACCTCTGATATCCTTTCTTCTGCTTGATCAATTCGGCTATTGAAACGTGTGTATGCTTCAAGAAGTTCTCATGCTGTGTTTTTCAGCTCCATCAAGTTGTTTATGTTCTCATTAGCATTTCATCTAACTTTTTTTCAAAGTTCTTAATTTCTTTGCATTGGGTTATAATATGCTGCTTAAGCTCAAAGAAGTTTGTTATTACCCACCTTCTTAAGCCTGCTTCTGTCAATTCGTCAAACTCATGCACCATCCAGTTTTGTTCCCTTGCTGCTGAGAAGTTGTGATCCATTGGAGGAGAATAGACATTCTGGTTTATGGCGATTTCAGCCTTTTTTGCGCTGATTTCTTCCCATCTTCATGGATTTATCTACCTTTGGTCTTTGAAGTTGGTGACTTTCGAATGGGGTCTCTGAGTGGATATCCTTTCTGTTGATGTTGAAGCTGTTTCTTTCTTTTTTTAGTTTTCCTTCTAACAGTCAGGCCCCTCTGCTGGGGGACTGCTGGAGATCCACTCCAGACCCTGCTTGCCTTGGAATGACCCATGGGGGCTGCAGAACAGCAATGACTGCTGCCTGTTCCTTCCTCTGTTCTCTTCATCCCGGAAGGTACCTGCCAGATGTCAGCCAGAGCTCTCCTGTATGAGGTGTCTCTTTGTATATACGGGGATCAGGGAATCGCTTGAGGAGGCAGTCTGTCTCTTATCAGAGCTCAAGTGCTGTCCTGGGAGCTCTGTTGCTCCCTTCAGAGCTGCTAAGCAAGGATGTTTAAATCTGCTGCAGTGGAACTCACAATTGCCCCTTTTCCCCTATTTGATCTTCCTTTGTCCAAGCTCTCTCATTTGTAAAATGGGGGAATGATGGTACTCAACTTTGAAGATTGTCATGAGAATGAAGTGAAGGTTTAAAAGTGATTGCCACATAGTGAACATTCAGTGTTAGCTACTATTATTATCCTTTTAAGAGCTAGGATGAAAAATAAGTAATTGTGAAAAATAAGTAAGATAAGGGATGTTAGCAGGGCCAGCCTAATGTTGAGCATGCACTAAGCACTTAATACATGCCAGCTCCCTTTCTTGTTCCAGTCTTTAATATAAACCCATTGCCCAAGTTTCAGTTGGTGTAGAGTCATGTTCTTTCACAGCTGGCAAAGGTGATTACTTGCCCAAGTTTTATTCCAACGTCTCAGGCTATAAAATGAAAGTAGCTCAAAAGAAAGGGAAAATATCAGCAATGGGAATGTGACAAAGCCGTCACTGTATTGCAGCTGCCTGTTCATTTGTTGATAGCCCTCAGATCCTTGGAAATGGAAGCCAGGTGCTATATCCCCAGTGCTTAGGTCCTACCCCTGTTTGGCACACAGCTAAACTTTGACAAATATTTTCTTTTCTATTCTTTTCTTTTCTTTTCCTTTTTCTTTTTCGAGGCAGGGTCTCTGTTGCCCAGGTTGGAGCACAGTGGTACAATCATGGCTCACCACAGCATTGAACTCCTAGGCTCAAGCAATTCTCCTATTTCAGTCTCTTGAGCAGCTAGGACTAAAAGGCACATGTCACCAGGTCTGCCTAATTTTAAAAATTATTTGTAAAGATTGGGTCTTGATATCTTGCCCAGGCTGGCCCCAAATTATTGGCCTCAAGTGATGCTCCCACCTTGGCCTCCCAAAGTTCTGGGATTACAGGCAAGAGCCACTGTGTCCAGTCAATATTTTCTAAATACATGAAGCAGACTGGTAAGGAAAAATGGGGAGAAAACAAAAAAAATTAAATGTGATTATACAGGCAGCATTATGAGAAACGTAGGTATAAAAACTAAGAAACATTAGATAAGGAAGAGAAGTAAGCCCAGAGTATTAGAAAATACTAGCACACACACTTGAGGTTGGGGGGCTATGTTTAAAAACAAGAGAAAACAATAAAAGTAGAAATGTGTGAGAGAGGGAGATATTAGGAGAGGGGAGTGATATTCACAACTTGGAAAAGCCACAGGAACTCTAAAACCTAGATACTTGGTAGAGCAAGTCCAAGCACTCTGGGAGGCCAAGGCTACAAGATTGCTTGAGCCTGGGAGTTTGAGACCAGCCTGGGTAGTGTAGTGAGAACCCATCTCTACAAAAAAATTTAAAAATTAGTGAGGTGTGATGGCGCATGCCTGTAGTCCCAGCTACTCCCAAGGTTTAGGTGGGAAGATCACTCGAGCCCAGGAGGTTGAGACTGCAGTGACCCATAATCGCACCACTGCACTCCAGCCTGCGTGACAGAGTGAGACCTTGTCTCAAAAATAATAACATCAACAAAATGTAGGCTGCATCTATGTATGAGACCCAAGTATAGATAACTGGTCAAAGTAAAGATGCTCTGGGTATTGCAGAGGTGGCAAGGCCTCCTGCATCCTATCTCCCTCTCTTCCCCAGGATGGGGCACTGTGTTGAACCCTATTGTGAAAACCACCTGATATGGTTTGGCTCTGTATCCCCACCCAAATCTCATCTTAAATTGTAATCCCCAAGAGTTGAAGGAGGAACCTGGTGGGAGCTGACTGGATCATGGGGAAGATTTCCCCCATGCTGTTCTTGTGATAGTGAGGGAGTTCTCATGGGACCTGATGGTTTAAAAGTGGCAATTTCCCTTGCATGCTCTCTCCCCTGCCGCCTTGTGAAGAAGGTACTTGCTTCTCCTTTGTCTTCTGCCATGATTGTAAGCTTCCTGAGGCCTCCACAGTCAAGTGAAACTGTGACTCAATTAAACATCTTTCCTTAATTACCCAGTCTCAGCTAGTATCCTTGCGGCAGTGTGAGAATGGACAACTACATAGCCTCTATAGATTAGTGAGGTAGACATCTGCTGAATAAATCACTCATTAGCTCCTTACATAAAGAGAAGCAGTGAATCCCAGAGACCAGCAAGCAAAGGTTCCCCAGGAGAGAGCAAGGCCAGAGCAACCTTTTTTCCTTTTCTGTAGGCTGCTGATGGAATGCCACAGTAGAGTTCAACTGGATTTGAGCAACATATTTGACACATATCTCATTATAACCTTGCAAACAAAATGAATGTTCTTTGATGATGCCATTAATAGATGCAAAACTGTTAAGACCATTGCCAAAGGTTGTTGTTTATAGAGTTAAGGCAAATCTTGGGGAAATTTCTAAGGGCCTGCCAAGGGACTCTTTCCTATCAGCTCCTTTTTAGCATTTTAATCAATAATGCTAACAATAATTCCTTTTCATTAAGTGCCTAATATATGCTCAGCACAATGCTAAGCACTTCATTTTAATGCTACAAAGTAGGTAATATTGTTTTTCACCACTTCATAAATGAGAAAACTGAGGCTTGGAATGAACCATTAGCTTGTTCGACATCACATAACTAATAAATAGAGCAACTAGAACTTAAACCTATGCCTGATGGACTCCAAAACTGTTACAACTAGCCAGATGAGGACACTGGTGATGTTCTTATGACATGAAGCTATAGCCAATGCATCGAATAATAACATTATTATCCAAAATAGCCACAGTCCAGAATGATAGACAAAATTTAAAATAATGAACTTAAGTGGAAAGAATAACTGAAGGTCTAAAAACAAAACAACATACATCAAGGAAATAAAAGTAGCTACACAAATACCAGCCAGGAGTGAGACAGCTTAACAGCAGCACATGTGAAACAAATAAAGGCTTAGCAATTTTAGATACAGAATATAATGGGTAAATAGTGAAATATGGCTGTCGAAAACATTAACATGAACTTGAGCCATATTAATAAACTTGGAGGGTCCAGAACAAAGGAAGACCAGCACCTGCTGGGCCCTGCTTTAATGAGACCACAGCTACAGTGTTCTGTGCAGGGAATCGCATTTTAAGAGGGATGGTGATAAAGAGAAATGATGAAGATGGAGATAGTTTAGAAAGGATCTGGGAAAACCTAGCTTCAAAACACGAAGACAGTGGAAACAGGAGAGCTATTTTCAGATATATCAGGGCCATTTCTCAAGTTGCTACTTGTAGCAGGCATGTATTCTGTACTAGCTGAGAGAACCAGCCTGTAGAGACATTCTGACTTTGTGTGTCTTCCACATTTACAATCAAGAGGGGCTCCAGGACAGCTTCTAACACTGATCCTCCAAACTAGTCCTTGAAGAGGTTCAGATAAAGATAGCAAGAAGAGCTGGTTTCCAGATTAATATGCAAGTAATAAAACCTACCCTCTCTAAAACAAAAGAAACAATTTTTTAAAAAAAACTTACCAATCAACTTACAGTTTTTATTAGCAGCAATCAAACAAGGAGAGAAATACAATTTCTTGCTAGAAATTTTGAAAATGCTCAAGAATAGAATCCAGTCAGGCAATGATTGGGTAAACTATAGTTGAAGGAGGGGGCTGTGGAGAGGGAGGGAGGGAGGAAGGAAGGAAGAAAGGAAGAAAGGAAGAAAGGAAGGAAGGAAGGGAGGGAGGGAGGGAGAGAGGGAGGTGAAAAACAAATGAAAGGAAACTGTCACAATGCTTAATGCTAGATGACAGTGAAAAAACATTTACCAAGTTCAGAAGGAAAGACCTGTGACTTTAGAATTTTATCCAGATTATCAGTATGAAGAGTACCAGTGTGAAGGCTACAGGTGGAGTGTCTCAAGCATGCCAGAATTCAAGGAATACATTACCATGCACCCTTCTTGAACAAAATGCCTTGTTGATAAAGTTGAAATGCAGGCAACTGGGAGATGAATCAAAATAAAGAAGTAAGAAATGGAAATACCAGGTTAAAAGAATATGAAATTATCATTAAATCCCATGGGATTTATGCTACAGAAGTGAATGCAATGCAAATATTGAAACCTTAAGAAGGTAAAATTAATGTGGTCAGAATTGAGTAGCATTAGAAGAAGGGTTGGGAGCAAGTTATGAAAGTATGCTAGAAAGTCCACATACCTAAAAATTGAAACATATTTGTGAACACTCCAACCTATTATGTTTTGCCTTTTTTAAAAATAAGGTTTTCTGGCCAGGTGTGGTGGCTCATGCCTGTAATCCCAACACTTTGAGAGGCAAAGGTGGGGGGATCACTTGAGGTCAGGAGTTCAAGACCAGCCTGGCCAACATGATGAAACCCCATCTCTTCTAAAATATAGAAATTAGCTGGGTGTGGTAGTGCACGCCTATAATCCCAGCTACTGCGAAGGCTGAGGTAGGAGAATAGCTTTAACCTGGGAGGTGGAGGTTGCAGTGAGCCAAGATTGCACCATTGCATTCCAGCCTGGGCAACAGAGCAAGACTCCATCTCAAAACAACAACAGCAACAACAACAAAAAGTTATCTTCTTAATTGTAAGGAACTCTTAGGAAGCAATATATTTGAGTGGTAAAGATATATTTACCTAAAGTTTGGCTTTTTTCTGTTTCATCTTCAGTCACCTCCATCTTCAATCACCTTCTCCTTTTCTATCAGTGTTTGTTTGTTTGCTTGTTTTTGGTTTTTCTTTGTTTGGGTTTGTTGTTATTGTTGGAGAAAGTCTTGCTCTGTCACCCAGGCTAGAGTGCAGTGGTGCGATCTCGGCTCATTGCAGCCTTTGCCTCCTGGGTTCAAGGGATTCTTTGCCTCAGTCTTCTGAGTAGCTGAGATTACAGACATCCACCACCACACCCAGCTAATCTTTTTATTTTTAGTAAAGACAGGGTTTCTCCATATTGGCCAGGCTGGCCTCAAGTCATCCGCACACCTCAGCCTCCCAAAGTGCCAGGATTACAAGCATGAGCTGCTGCACCCAGCCTCCTTTTCTATCAGTGTTAAACATCTCTCTGCCTCCTTCTTACAAGATACACGTGATTGCATTTAGGACCCACTCTGATAATTCAGGATACTCCTATGTCAAGATCCGCAATGATACTCCTATGTCAAGATCCTCAAATCCATGCTAAATCCTCCCATCATCATTGATCTCTGCTGTGAACTGGCTGCTTTAGGCAGTTTCGGGGCTTCTGAGACCCTGCCACTGGAGTTTATGGTCCTGGCCATTCGTCTCTACATTCAGGCTTCTGCCTGTCCACCTACCCTATCAACATCTCTGCGCTCTCTGCCCTCAGACGTGCAAGAGCTTCTGGGTCCTCTGAAGGCCACATACAAGCCATGGGGGATGAGACACATTGTATCAGGTTAAATTATCTACGTATCTGTAGATAGTTCAGTTACCTGTAGTTAGTTTAGTTATCTGTAGATAATCAATGCTGCTGCACTATTATCTTGTGCCATGCTGAAGGTGGGGGAGTGCAGGGCTATGCTAGAGACTGATACCTCCTTGTAGCGTTTTGGGGGAAGCCCTTGAGTTCTGAATTCCTGCACCTCCTTTAACTATCTGGATGCTTTAAGACTCCCTTTCTTAGGCTGGGCACGGTGGCTCACACCTGTAATCCTAGCACTTTGGGAGGCCCAGGTGGGTGGATTGCCTGAGCTCAGGAGTTCGAGATCAGCCTTGGGAACATGGTGAAACCCTATCTCTACCAAAAATACGGAAAATTAGCCAGGTGTGCTGGTGTGCACCCATAATCCCAGCTACTTGGGAGCTGAGACAGGAGAATTGCTTGAACCCAGGAGGTGGAGGTTGCAGTGAGCAGAGATTGAACCACTGCACTCCAGCCTGGGCGACAGACTGAGACTCCATCTCGGGGGGGAAAAAAAACAACGCTCCCTTTCCTGGCTCACACCTGTAATCCCAACACTTTGAGAGGTTGAGGCAAGTGGATCCCTTGAGCCCAGGAGTTTGAGACCAGCCTGGGCAACATGGCAAAACCCCATCTCTACAAAAAACACAAAGTGTAGCTGGGCGTGGTGGTGTGCACCTGTAATCCCAGCTACTCAGGAGGCTGAGGCAGGAGAATTGTTTGAGCCCAGGAAGTTGAGTGAGCATCCCAGCTGGGGTGACAGGAGTGAGGCCCCATCTTTAAAAAAACAAACAAAACACTCCCTTTCCTCCTTTCCTACAACCAAGTTTGGCTTTAAGGGAAATCAAAAACCAGAACCTTGTGTCCAAGCTCCTCAACCCCTGTCTGATCCTTCCATTTCTGCAGCCAGCCAGAAGGGGCAGGTGTGGGGTTTCCATTTCATCTGTAGCACATACTTCCTCTGACATGCTCTTCCTAGAGGAGCCAGCCTCATGGCATGAGCCGTGCAGAAGGGAGTTTCACTCTATGCTAGGGAAGAAATTGGTCAGAGCCCCAGAGAGCTAGTCCTGACATTAAAGGGGAAAAAAATATAGCTTAAGGATTCTTTTCTTTCTTGAGAGTGTCTGTCTTTTATGAATATTTTCTTTTTTGAAATTAAGGTGTCAAGAAACTTAGCTGTGATCAATGTTCCCTGTTCCAGGTAGCACCTGTTCTTTACCAGAACAATAAGTTTGCTAACTCAGTAAGTCAACCCTAAGGGTAGAAGGCTACTGGGGAACCAATTAAAAAAGAAGTTAGAATGGATCAGTTTAATACTTAAAAGTATTATCTGTTAACTTATATATTCAAAGACATCTGAAATGATATTAACCAAATTTTCATCATCGTTACTTTTGGATTCAGGCAATTCTGGTGTATTACTTAATTCTTTGTACTTTCGGTTACTCCTTCAATTTAAAAAAAAAAAAAAAAAAAAAAAAACAAAACCAAGAACTAGGCTAGCAAAAATGTCCTAAACAATTTGGTTTGAATCTTTTTTCCTCTGCAACTCCTTCTCCTCCAATGCCAAATCAATAACTAGAAGGCAGGTATGGTGGCTTGATCCTGCGGTCCCAGCCACTCAGGAGGCTGAGGTGGGAAGATCACTTAAGCCAGGAATTCAAGACCGGCCAGAGCAACATAATGAGGCATCTCTAAATTTTTATTTTAAAAACAGAACTAGCATAATATAGACTCTCCATGATTCTACACTCACTCATTCATTAATTTATTGGGCATCTATCTACTGTGCTACAGGTCATCTGTTAGGTATTAAGGATTCAGAAATAAATGAATGTCATATTTGCCTTTTAGGAAATCACAATTTAGCAGAGAATACTAAGCACACAACTCTAACACATTCTGGCAAGTATGATTTGTGAATCCCAAATATCTGAGACAGGTCTCAGTCAATTTAGGAAGTTTATTTTACCAAAGTTAAGGATGAGTGCCCGTGACATAGCCTCAGGAAGTCCTGACTACACGTGTCCAAGGTGGCCCAGGCACAGCTTGGTTTTATGCATTTTAGGAAGACAGGAGACATCAGTGGATATATGTAAGATCCACATTGGTTCCATCTGGAAAGGTGGGACAGCTCGAAACAGGGACGGGGCTTCCAGGTCATAGGTAGGTAAGAGGCAAACGGTTGCATTTTTTTGAGTGGCTGATTAGCCTTTCCAAAGAAGGCAACAGATATGCATTTATCTCAGTGATCAGAGGGGTGACTTTGTGTTCTCTCTGTCCTTTGTCCACAAAGAAATTCCTTATGAGAGAGGTATGTAGCTTTTAAAAAATCTTAGCAGCTGTCTTTTTTAGGAATAGAATGGAGGGTAGGTTTGTCCTAAGCAGTTCCCAGCTTGACTTTTCCCTTTGGCTTTGTGATTTTGGGGTCCCAAGATTTATTTTCCTTTCACAGATTACATGATTTTATGACTTTACATGTCATGAAATATGGCCTCAATTTCACAACATACCTTTCTTAAGCATCCACCTGTGAGCCAGGACTCAGGCTAGGTCCTGGGGACAGAACCACCTAATTTCCTCTGGATTGTTTTCCACCAGGACATTCACAGGGCTCTCAAGCCAGCATGACACACTTCCCCCAAAGACTGTGGGACAAAGTTTACAAGCTTCACCTTCCACCTCCACCCACTTGTTCCACCTGCAGGAAGTGAAGCTGTTCTAAAAAGTCAGAAGTGACAGGTTCTGTGTCACAGAACAAAGAAAATGCAGGTGACAGGATAGGCAGTTGCACAAAGCCTGATGGGGTGTTACCAAAAAGGTGTCCCATCCAGACCCCAAGAAAGGGTTCTTGGACCTCATGCAAGAAAGAATTCAGGGTGAGTCCATAAAATGAAGATAAGTTTACTAAGAAAGTAAAGAAATAGTCTGAGTGAGGTGGCTCACAGCAAGGTGCTGTAATCCCAGCACTTTGAGAGGTTGAGGTGGGTGGATCACCTGAGGTCAAGAGTTCCAGACCAGCCTGGCCAACATGGCGAAAGCCTGTCTCTACTAAAAGTACAAAAATTAGCCAAGCATGGTGGCATGTGCCTGTAATCCCAGCTACTTAGGAGGCTGAGACAGGAGAATCGCTTGAATCCAGGAAGTGTAGGTTGCAGTGAGCTGAGATCACAGCACTGCACTCCAGCCTGAGCAACAGAGCGAGACTCCAGCTCAAAAAAAAAAAAAAAAGAAAGAAAGAAAGAAAGAGAGAAAGGGGGGGCCGGGCATGTTGGCTCACACCTATAATCCCAGCACTTTGGGAGGCCGAGGTGGGTGGATCACGAGATCAAGAGATCGAGACCATCCTGGTCAACATGGTGAAACCCCGTCTCTACTAAAAATACAAAAATTAGCTGGGCATGGTGGCGTGCACCTGTAGTCCCAGCTACTAGGGAGGCTGAGGCAGGAGAATTGCTTGAACGCAGGAGGCGGAGGTTGCGGTGAGCCGAGATCGCGCCATTGCACTCCAGCCTGGGCAACAAGAGCGAAACTCCATCTCAGGAAAAGAAAAAAAGAAAAAAGGAAAGAGAGAGAAAGAAAAAAAGTAGGAAGGAAAGAGAAAGAAAGAAGGAAGGGAAGAAAAGAAAGGAATAGAAGAACGGCTACTATATACACAGAGCAGCAGCATGGGCTGTTCGACTGAGTATATTTATAGCTATTTCTTGATTATATGTTAAACAAACGATTGATTATTCATGAGTTTTCTTGGAAAGAGGCAGAGATTTCCCAGAACTGAGGATTCCTCTGCTTTTTATATTATATAGGGTAATTTCCAGACCTTGCCACAGCATTTGTAAACTGTCATGGCGCCAGTGGGAGTGTCTTTTAGCATGCTAATGCATTATAAATTACGGTATAATAAGCAGTGAGGACCACCAGAGGTCACTTTCGTTACCATCTTGGTTTTGGTGGATTTTGGCCAGCTTCTTTACCATAACCTGTTTTATCAGCAGGATCTTTGTGACCTCTGTCTTTTGTTTGTTTGTTTGTTTGAGACAGAGTCTTGCTCTGTCACCCAGATTGGAGTGCAATGGTGCAATCTCGGCTCACTGCAACCTCTGCTTCCAGAGTTTAAGCAATTCTCCTGCCTCAGCCTCCTGAATAGCTGGGATTACAGGCGTGCGCTACCATGCCCAGGTAATTTTTGTATTTTTTAGTAGAGATGGGGTTTCACCATGTTGGCCAGGCTGGTCTCAAACTCCTGACCTCAAGTGAACTGCCCTCCCCTGCACCGGCCTCCCAAAGTGCTGGGATTACAGGTATGAGCCACGACGTCTGGCCTGTGACCTGTGTCTTGTACCAACCTCGTATCTCATCCTGTGACTAAGAATGCCTAACCTCCTGGGACTGTGGTCCAGCAGGTCTCAGCCTTATTTTACCCAGTGCCTATTCAAGATGGAGTCACTCTGGTTCAGATGCCTCTGACAATGGCTTTCCAGCCGCAAGGAAGGAATTGACTAAGGCGTGGAGTCAGAGCTTTTCTGCACTGCTCCACACAGGAGGGCCCTCTTCAAACATGGTCTCCACATTGAGCTGATTCACTGGCTTCTCCTCCTACAGTGTCATAGTTATCTCTTTTCCAACTGCACTGCTGAGCAAGTGCAGAGATGGCTTGTTTCAAGGTAAATTGTCAAAAACTTCTTTCATTTCTCATTTTTATTTCTAGGCATGTCACTGACTTGCTGAGTCATATTTGGCAAGCTCAGGATCTCTTTTTTCCTTGTTTTCCCATCTGGATAGTATGATTTATAAAGAGCTCTAAGGCATTTCGGAAAAAGGCATAAACATATAGAAATAATAGTGTCATTTACCAAAAGGCTTTTATCCATACATAGCTCAATTAAAACATTATGTGGCCAGGCATGGTGGCTTACACCTATAATTCCAACACTGTGGGTGGCTGAGGCAGGAAGATCACTTGAGTCTAAGAGTTTGAGACCAGTGTTTGAGACCAGCCTGGGCAAAATGGCAAACCTCTGTCTCTACAAAAAAAAAAAAAAATTACAAAATTAGCTAGGTATAGTGAGGCACAGCTGTACTCTCAGCTACTGAGGAGGCTGAGGTGGGAGGATCACCTGAGCTGGGGAAGTCAAGGCTGTAATGAGTGTGATTGCACCACTGCACTCCAGCCTGGGGACAGAGCAAGACCCTGTCTCAAAAAAAAAAGAACTATCTCATCATAATAAAATATTTTTGTCTAATTTTTCTTCACTGAGTGTGAAAGCTTCTGGAGAACAGGTACAACTTGTTTTCATATTTCTATTCCCGACATTCGGCATGGTATGGTATAACGAAGCTAGATATTCTCTAACCAGTCCGTGAACCCAAGTGGAAATGCATGCGTGAAGGCAAACAGCTTAGAAATGTCACGAGGTTTGTGGGTGCATCTTTTGAATTTCAAATCTATATCTCTCATCTGATTTTCCAAAAATGTGATCCAAGAAAATTGTTAAAAACCATAAAGGAGGTCCTTAGTACAGAAACTATCAATTCCTGGTCACTCCCTCAGAGGTACTGGCACTCTGGAGGCACCCACACAATTTCACAGCATTTGTATTGTCCATGTAATACCAAATTCAAAGAGAAGAAATACAAAGAAAATGAAAATCTGAACACTGTGATCGTCTTGCCAACACTGAAGTAGGAGAGAGGCAAGAGACAGGAAGATTATCACTTAATATTAACATTATGCCCCCAGCCAAATGGCAATATGCCTAGGTTATTTATCTTAATTTAATAACAATCAACCTATTGTAAAACCCTCAATACAGTATCTTGCAAAGAGAAGATACTGAATAAAATTTGATGATTCGAAGGAAGCAAGATGAAATAAAAAATAAGATACTATAAAGATGTTATCATAAAGACTTTGCAGAACTTTTTTCATAAATATTTTAAGACTATTTTATAAATATGACTTCTAAATTGATGATCTTATAAGTTTTTAAAATTAAATATATTGAAAAGAGCAACAGAAAGTATATCAACTTTGCTAATTTTATGTAACTTTATTTGTAGTTTTTTAAATAATCCACTTCTTCCCAGTAAACCAAAAGTGCCTTGAGATTGGATCCACGTTTTGTTTTGTTTTTTTCTTTCTAACTTTCAACATTTCATTTTGAGCACAGGACGTCATTTTCATTGGTGCTTCAGAAATATCACTTACTGGTAAAGATGAATGAGTATTCAGTTATGAATAAGTTGTCAGAGATGTCTCTCATGTGTGAGACTGTTCCATTGCCCAGGGATTTCTCTCATTTCTGTAGTAGGGTGTATGACAGCCCATATGGAGTCTACAGCTAGAATCCAGACTGTGTACGCGATACGGAGATAGATGTCCCACACCTACTTCCTGGTTTTGGAACATGAGGAAGTCACTCAATTGGACTGTAAAAAATTTAAATCTGTATTTGTTTAATCTTGCAGAATGTTTATTTTTAATCTCATTATTTAAAAAAAATAAAACAGATACAAAGCTGGGCATGGTGGCTCACACCTGTAATCCCGGCACTTTGGTAGGCCAAGGCGGGTGTATCACCTGAGGCCTGACCAACATGGAAAAACCCCGTCTCTACTAAAAATGCAAAAATAGCTGGGCGTGGTGGCACATGCCTGTAATCCCAGCTACCAGGGAAGTTGAGGCAGGAGAATTGGAGAATCGCTTGAACCTAGGAGACAGAGGTTGTAGTGAGCCAAGATCATGCCATTGCACTCCAGCCTGGGGAACAAGAGCAAAACTCCATCTCAAAATAAATAAAATTAAAACAGATACAAAAGACACATGAAACAAATGTACAGCCTAATGAATTATTGTATGTCCAACTTTCTTATAACCAACACCAAAGTCAAGAAATAGAACTTGGACAGCAATCCCAGAAGCCCTCCACATATCCTGTCTCAATTACAGTCCCTTCCCTCCATTCTCACCCTTCCATCCCAAGAAATTGCTATCCTGACTTTTATAGCAGTGGTTCTCAAAGTGTCTAGAATCTTGATAGAAAAGCAAATTATGGGGCCCCATAACACACTTACAAAATAAAAAACTCTTGGGGTGGAGCCCAGCAATCCATGTTTGAAATTTGTTTCCAGGTGATTCTCATGAATACTTAAAGTCTGAGAACCACTGTTTCATAGGAATCACTTCCTTCTGTTTCTTTGTCATTTTATCACTAAACTGTGTACTCTTAAACACTAGTTTATTCCTGCCCATTTAAAAAATTTTGTTTCTTTTAAGTCTCTTTCAATATAAAGTTTTCCCCTTCAGCGCCTTCTTTTCCTTACAATTTATCTGTTAAAGAATTCAGGCTGTTTGACCTGTATCGTTTTCCACAGTTTGGCCTTTGCTGATTGTATACTCCTAGTGGAGTTCAACAGATGCTTCTGTCCTCTATTTCCTGCCAATTGGCAGCTGGATCCAAAGGTTAATTGGACTTCAGTTTGATCTCACTGGCAAGACTACAGGTGGTGTTCTGTTCTTTCAATCAGGAGGCACATAATGTTTGTCTGTCTGCCTGTGATGTTAGAAGCTGTTGATAACACTAAAATCCCTGAATTTAAAGAATTACAAAGTGGTGATGTTCTAATTCTATCATTTCTTTTTCACTTATTAGCTAAAATCCTTTTTTTTTTGAGACAGAGTCTCACTCTATTGCCCAGGCTGGAGTGCAGTAGCACAATCTCAGCTCACTTGTAACCTTTGCTTCCCCCGTTCAAGTGATTCTCCTGCCTCAGCCTCCCAAGTAGCTGGGATTATAGGTGCCTGCCACCATGCCCAGCTAATTTTTATATTTTCAGTAGAGATGGGCACCATGTTGGCCAGGCTGGTATCGAACTCCTGAGCTCAAGCGATCCACCCACCTCAGCTCCCAAAGTGCTGGAATTACAGGCGTGAGCCACCTCGCCTGGCCTAAAATACTTTTATAAAGAGAATGTTTCCTTCATTTACTATTCCAGTGGTACAATTTACATAGAAAATGCCAGTAAATGCTTGACTCCTATTTTTTTTAACCAGTTTTCAACATAATCAATTACTTCCCCATCAACCTCCAAAGACGGCTAATTATTTTTAAGTAGCATTTTGGATTCATGGATTTAAACATATCTGATAGGGTTTCAATCCACTGCAGTTATTGTCATTATTGAAGCTCAAATCCTGCCATCGTGGGCTAAAGATGCCACTTCAAGTTGGCTCCTGGGTCCTTTTGAGAGAACTATTTGGAGTAACAGTATGTTCCTGGTTCATTTGGTACATTTCCTACCCTAAGTCACACCTTTAAGAAGTCGTGGCTTCTTTCAGAGTGAATAGATATTTCAAGACCATAATCTAAGTTCCCATGGAGCCCATTTTGACTGGGTAGGACATTGTTTTTAGGCCTTTTCAATTGACAAAGTTATAAGTGTGTATGTGTTAGTTATTTAGTGCTGTGTAACAAATTACCGCAAAACATAGCTTCTTAAAACAACAGTAAACATTTATTGCCTCAAACAGTTTCTGTGAGTCAGGAATCCAAGAGTAGCTTACATGGATGGTTCTGAAGTCATCTGAAGGTTTGGCTGGACTGGAAGATTCACTTCCAAGGTGGTACACTACAAACCTGGCATGTTGGTGCTGGCTGTTGGCAGGGCTCTCAGTGGCTCACCATGTGGGCCTCTCCTCAGGGCCGCTTGAATGCTCTAATGTCCCCAGAAGCAAGTGATCAAAAAGAACAATGCAGAAGCCACAATGTCTTTTATGATCTAGTCTTGGAAGTCACACCCTGTTTATCTTATGATGCTCTATTGCTTACACAGGTCAGTGGGAAGGGAGGAAACTATGTAAGGACATGAACATGCAAAGGAGAGAAATACTGGGGACCATCCTGGAGGCTTGTTGATATTTAAAAGATAAAATATCCACAGGGTGTCATGGCTCATGCCTGTAATTCCAACACTTTGGGAGGCCATGGCAGGAGGATCACTTGAGGCCAGGAGTTTGAGACCACCCTGGGCAACATATTATATTACAAAAAATAAAAAATAAAAATAGCTGGGTATGGTGGTATGTGTGTAATCTCAGCTACCTGGGAGGCTGAAGGCAGGAGGGATCACTTGAGCCCAGGAGGTCAAGGCTGCAGTGAGCCATGACCGTGCTACTGCACTCTAGCCTGGGCAACAGAGTGAGACCCTGTCTCAAACAAACAAACAAACAAACAAACAAAAAACCTCATGAATTCATGCTGATCCTTCCAAGTCACATTCAAGACTCAGGGTTTTTACTTAATTTATTCCATATTATATGTACAACTCTTTTCATACTAAGAATCCTACCAATTAGAACATCTCGTAATTGCCCATCTATTTTTATGTTGCTTTGGGTATTTGAAGAGGCAAACACCAAGATGGGATTAAACATGCAAGAGCTTTTGGTAGGGAAACATTTGAGAAGGGCAAAGGGAAGGAAACAAGAATAGCAGGGATCCAGTTTTATGTCTAACACTGAGAAAGGGACTGAAGGAGGGAAGTAGACCTGTAGGAAGTGCCCTAGACTGCAGCTCAGTTCTAAGAAACCTTTGTCGAGGTGGAGGGGACAGTCACCTGCTGCAGGAGTCCTGCCTCTGATGGGAGTAGGTCTGCACTAATGTACTGCCCTGCTCATTCAATAGCTGGGAGCAGCCCTGGGGGAATGGTCCCATTGCCAACTCAGTAGATGAAGGGGGTGGATCCAGAGCATGGAAGCTGGGGCTGTCACTCAACTATGCTTCCAAAGGTGGCAGATCTGAGGGGTGTATTTCCCAGGGTGCTACTGCTTGATCTTATACACAACAGACTCAGTGTAACAATACCAATCCCACCACCACTGAGATGATCCCTGAAAATAGTTAAGATGCTTTTGTACACGCTCTCTCCAAACCCCACTCCCCTGCCTTGTAAAAATATTTTCACATATTTAAGGTGGCAGAATTGGGTCATCACATACTGTATTCTCTCCCTTTTAACCCTCATTTCACAGCATCTGATTTTTTTTGTTTGTTTGTTTTTGAGAGGGAGTCTCCCTCTGTCGCCCTGGTTGGAGTGCAGTGGCACAATTTCCGCTTACTGCAAACTCCACCTCCCAGGTTCAAGCGATTCTCCTGCCTGAGCCTCCAGAGTAGCTGGGATTACAGGTGCCTGTCACCAGGCCCAGCTGATTTTTGTATGTTTAGTAGAGGTGGTGTTTCACCATGTTGGCCAGGCTGGTCTGGAACTCCTGACCTCAAATGACCCACCCATCTCGGCCTCCCAAAGTGCTGGGATTACAGGCATGAGCCACTACACCAGGCCTGACATATGAATTTTTACAAATCCTTCTGTCAGGCTAAAGTTATACGCATCCTTTCCCTCTACACTTACCATAATCAGTAGAACTTACACTGATTTTACTGTATCTGTTCATATTTGAGAAAGGATCTGGCCTCACATGTGACCTCGAAAGCTAGAGTTAGATGATCCAGAGTTAATCTGACAGCTCAGTAGGTGGAAGCATGACCTGTGCCCATCTTCCTGTGCTAGGGTAACTCACACTCTAAGGCCCAAAGCAGGGGTGCAAAATCTGTGTGAATTTTTTAGCTAAAATAGAGGACTTGGAGGAGGATATGTCATGGATCTCCTTCCATGACCCCCAGACATCAGGAGAGTGGGAGGGCCAGGGGCAGAGTGTGGTCCAACCCTTCTGCTGCATTAGAGGCACCTCAGTGGAAAAGTTTGAGAAGCATTGATCTAAATACGACTCAGGTATTAGAGACAGTTTTTCAGGTTTTCAAACATAATTTAAATAACAATAAGTGACGATTCATAAAGAAGCCAATGCTGCAGAGCAATTATTGCAGGAGCCCAGGCTTTAGTCTGGGATTGCCTTCCTGCCCCTTCCCTATTTATGACCCCAGAGTTTTCACAACACAAAACAGCTCTGTGAATCAGTTAAGTACACAGAGACAATTTCAGGCAAACTCACATGCATGAGAAGAATCCCATTAAGATTCCCAAAGATGAGAACCCTCTGTAAGAAAGTGCCATTAAATTTTTTGATAATTCCCCCTCGGATGAATACATGGAAAAATTATGAAGGATTTATTTGGCTTCTGGTATGAGAACTTCTGATGACCCTTTTCTCTCATTTCCTTGATCTTTACCAAAAAATAAATGATGCTGGCCTTGCAGTTGCTGGTGACTTGGTTCAGTGTGCCCACCAAACTGCGGTGGAGACCACTGTGGGGAGTCTTGGTTGGCAAGGTGACACTCTCCTGGCATAGGAGTGACAACTACCTAAACAGAGAAATCCATGGTCAGAGTACTCATGTCCACTCCTGGTCTAAATCCCATCTTGCCCCTTAGATTAAACAAGAAGAAGGAAAAGGATAACACAGCAAATGGACTTCTAACTTTGGCTCTTGGTTTCTCCTCTGGGGGATACTCTTCCCACTCAAACCAGACACCTCCCACCTGCCAAGGAAAATCTGGTCCTAAAATATAATCAGACTTGTCAAAAACAGAACATGGGGTGATTATTTTAATTACAAAATTTTTTCATTTTCCAAGAAGAGCATTTGCCAGTAGATTCCTTTAAATAACCAAGTCCCTTGGCATGTTTAGAAAGAGATATGATTGACAATGCATGACACGTGTAGAGCTTTTTTGGAAACAGGTCCCATACAAGTCACTGGGGTGACCTTGCCACGTAAGGACAACAAAGATCTAGGTGAACCAAGGTGGTATTAAAATAGCATTTCTCAAATCAAAGTGGAGAGAAATCGTCTTTGAACATCCAATATCTGATCCAAGTGTTATGAAAACAAGGCTCTGCTCTTTAAGCAATGCTTTTTCAATTCAATTTGGCCTACAGTTGCAATCTTGCGCAGGGCCTAGGAGTTTAAGCCCTGGAGGTGGACTGCCTGGATTTGTCTCAGTTATGACACTTACTAATTCTATGATCTTGAGGAAGTTATTTAACCTCTTTGAGCCTCTGTTTTCTTATCTGGAGAATGAATTGATATGAGCATTAAATGTGGTGCTATAGTAAATGTGGTGACATATGTAAGACTCCATCTGCCTGTCATGTACTAAGTTATTAACTATGTTAATGCCTGTTAGATGAGCAGGATGCCATCCCACAGGCCCAACAAACAGGAGGACAGCTGTCCTCTTGTATTCTGATTACAGGATCCTTGCACCAGGGGAGGGCTTGCAATGCAGCTTTTCCTGGTATCTAATTGGCACTAATAGCGCTATTCTATATTAGTTAGACTAAATTCCAAATTGCTGTTTCTAGCTAGCATCTCCTTAAACTTCAAATGATCAATATCAAACAATTCATCCAGAATGTCAATTTCTATAGGGCACTAGCTCTTCCAAGTGACTCTGTGGAGGTGTTTGTTAATTAAAATCAGAAAATCTTCCTGTGATCTATCAAGGATTTTCTATGACTAGAGCAATTGGAAACAATTGTTTAAAATTGTTTTAAAAATGTCCTGGTTAAAAATGTCTCGTAACCTATAGCAGTGATTCTCAAAATGTGGTTTCTGGAGCAGACTCACCTGGGAACCAGTTAGAAATGCAAATTCTTAGGTCCCACCCCAGACTTATTAAAACATGACAATCTATGGTTTCATATGCTGATCCATAGCACTGATGGCATATGGATTCATGCTTCCCACTGCACACCTCGCACCATTCCTGAGAGATTCCATTCATGAAGCAGAGGATTGCTTCCATTGGGTCTGGATGAAACCTCAGAACCCTTTACAGCACAGTGCCGTAAGTCGCTACAAATCATTCTAAGTGTGCATGTCTGGTCAGGGTGTGGTGCTCTGGGGTCTCAATTAAGCATTCATTCAACTCTCTGAATTTCTCCTGGAGGAAAATATGGCCCTACCTAAATAGGTTAGGAGATCCCCTCAAGACAATAAGAAAGGAAGTTGGATTTCTGAACTTTTATAACCAAATAACATCTCTTAACATATGCACACTCAGTCACTACAGCGTATGAAAATTTCCTCAATTAGCAACATAGGCACAATGTCTGCCATGCAGGCTCTTGCCAGAGAGCCCAATCTCCATGTAATTGCCATTCAAACCCTGTCAAACCTTGTTAAACATCCAGTTGAGGAATATGAAAGGCACATGCTATCTACCTATTTATCTGCTTCTAGTTATTAGAATATGCTATCTTTTATAAAAAGCTAGATGACAAAAAATTGAACTTTGTCCCCCTTGGGCTGTTCTTCTCTCCAAATAAAACCATCTTTTGAAAAAAAGACTTTGAGATGACTTTCAATAGTACATATATGCAATAAGTCGATTAAAGAAAACAATAGAAAATCAAAAGTTGGCAGAATTACAGGGATTCACATATACCAGGACTCTCGGAGAATGTGGTCATTGTGGTTAAGCATTCTTCTTAGCTCTAAGCTATAGAGATATATGGTAGGTTAAATAAAATTATCTGGGTAATGAAATGTGTTTCCACTCTTCTGATGAGACTTTTTTTTTCTGAATATAGATACCAAGAGTCATACATGCTGTTACCATATTTGCTTTCCTGTTAGTCTATAAGCCTTATGAATTTCTCCTTTTACTTACTTTATCTGAAACCTCAGTCATTAATATTCAGTGTAAATTGGCAATAGAGCACAAGATCAATCCATATTTAGACCTGTCCTGTTTTATTGCTGTTTGTTTGTTGTGGTGGTTCATTATTTGATGCATGGAACTTTCAATGGTTTCTTTTTTAAAAATGAAACTTCATTTATCTTTTACCATATTGCCTAATACATTGGAATTAGCTAGCTACAAATCTTCATTGAATGAGGTTACTTCCTTAATAGCATTTCTGACAGATGGCCATTGCTGTTAATAACAGCAGTTGACATCCTGGGAATTTAAATATTCAAAGCAATTCAACAAGAATTTATTTAGTAATCTATTATGTGTCATAAATGGTGTGGCTTGAGCTTCAAGGCATGCTAGGAAGTCCCAGTTGCAAAGAGAACTTGAACGGAAACCAGCCAGGACCACAACCCCATCCAGGCCAAAGTCCAAAACCAAGAAGTCTGATCTGGTAGAATGGGATACGAGGCAGGGCTTCCGAGAAACAAACAGCACTTGTTCTTAGAGGTCACGTCTGAGTCCAAGAACAGAGATAACTATTTGGATTGCTGGAAGTTATGATTGGCCTCATGACAGAGAAAGAGACTGGCAGAAGCTAGGTGAATTCATGGCTTCTATTCATGGCTGGACTTCAGTTCTATTGGGAATCTGGAATGGATAGCAGGTGGTTGAGGCTATGGAGGATGGATATAATGGGATGTATATGTTGCTGCCCAAAAACTAATTTCCTCCTCAAGTAAATTAGACATTGGGTATAGGGCTACAGATTACTTCCATGATCCACTGTGGCATACACCATTGTCTACCCTCCAACATCCAGGACTTCTTCATTTTTCCCTGTTCTGGGCAGCAGTGTGTCCCACCCTAGGCAATGGGTTATGAAAGGACTAAAATACATACAGGGCAGTCTTGTTCCCCAACTTCTTAGCCTCTCTTGCAGCAGCCAGTGCCACATGGCCCAGCTATAACCAGGAAGGCAGACGGGAACTTGGTTGGAGGTACTTTTGGGAAAGCTTTTGTTTTTCTGCTAAAAGAAACAGGACTGGCACAGCCCTTTGCCCTTTCTTTATGACTTGCCTGCAAACTTGTAACCAGCAAGAAAAGGCCAAGTATATCATAGAGATACCAGCTCTGCCATCATTGAACCACAAAACTAATGTCAGCAGCCACATATGTCCTGACTGCTGCTATATAAGAATTATAAGCCCATTTGTTTAAGCCATCAATAGATATTCCGTTATTCACAATGGAAAGCATTCCTAACACCCCGACTTCCTATGGAGATGGAAATCCTGACCTCCATTACCTTCAGAGACCATATGACAGAAGATGGGAATGGACATGACACTCTGTGCCACAGGCTGAAGTCATGGAAATGTGGGTGGCAGTGATTCTGGCCTAAGGACCTTGTAATTTCATTTGAGTGAGCAAACTTAGGATGGGGTCTGATCACATTCCACACGAGTTGTTTGCTCTAGCTCAGAAGACCATATTTTAAGATAAACATTATTGGAGATAAGCCTAGGACAGTTAAGATACTGGAAAACCGTCATGCGAGAAGTGGTTGAAGTAATAGAATTCTAGCAACAGGAATGTGGTTTAGAGAAAGCATTCCTACATTAGGAATTCCTTCATTACATACTTTACCCTCACCATACTAAGTGGCCGTTTAATGGGACAGAGTCATAGCTGGTCTTAATCTGTGTTCTAGCCCCTGCTAGTGATCTGATCTTGACAAAGACATTAAACCCCACTACCTCTCAATTTCTTCATTCCTTTTTTTTGAGATGGAGTTTCACTCTGACACCCAGGCTCTAGTGCAGTGGTGCAATATCAGCTCACTGCAACCTTTGCTTCTCAGGTTCAAGTGATTCTCCCACCTTGGCCTCCCAAGAAGCTGGGACTACAGGCGTGCACCACGACACCGAGCAAATTTTTGTATTTTTAGTAGAGATGAGGTTTCACTATGTTGGCCAGGCTGGTCTCGAACTCCTGACCTCAAGTGATCCTCTTGCCTCGGCTTCCCAAAGTGGGATTACAGGAGTGAGCCACCATGCTTGGCCAGTTGGTTTATTCCAAAAATGGGGACAATAATAGTACTTGCCATATGTATTTACATATATATATATATATATATATATATATATATATATATAATGAAATAATCCATGTAATGCATTTAACTCAATGCCTGGAGCACACTAAATCATCAGTAAATTCTATTTACATTATTTCAAGAAGTAGCTAAGTATATGGACTCTGGAGTCTGAATACCTGGGTTTAAATCTTGCATTCACTACTTACTGCCTATATAATCTTGATGAAGTCTCACTTTTCTCATCTGTAAAGTGGGAGTAATGATAGCACTGAAAGGATAGTTGTGAACATTAATTCAAATCGTGCATGTAAAGCACTTGGCATGGTTAAATACTCAGTAAATGTTGGCTATTATTAGCTACACTGTGAGTGATATAAAAGATGTATAGGACCTACTTCTTGTTTGCAAAGTGGTTATTATGTTAGTTTCTAAAATGTAATGAGAGGCAGGGTGCAGCGGCTCACACCTGTTAATTCCAACACTTTGGGAGGCTGAGATGGGAGGATTGCTTGAGCCCAGGAGCTTGATACCAGCCTGGGAAATATTGTGAGACCCCATATCTATAAAAAAAATCATGGTGGCCCATGCCTATAGTCCCACCTACTCAGGAGGTTGAGGTGAGGAGATCACTTGAACCCAGGAGGTAAAGGTTGCAGTGAGCTGTGATTGTGCCACTGCACTCCAGCTTGAGTAACAAAGCAAGACCCTGTGGTCTCAAAAAGAGTATTGAGAGTTAAATAATGATGTACACGCATGAGGAAATGAGGGAGGGGAATAATCACTGTGGATGGAAGGGTCAGGGATAATACCATGGAGGAAGTTGGATTTAAGGTGGGCCCTATGTGATAGGTAGAGTGGGGATACTCATTATATTTTTCTTCAGTTTTTAGGAGACTGCTTTACACATGTCATTTATTCCTTCTAGCCTCATCTCCCTGGATAAAGTGAGTATTTTAATAATGTGATTTAGGAAAATACAACATGTAAAAGAGGATAACCCTAATTTCATAATTGCTCATTCAAACAAATCTAATGATACTTTAAGGATCATTTGCACAATGTGCAGTTGAGACCATGTCTATAGCAAAAATATATAAATAAAAATGAAAAGTAAAAGAGTACAGGGACTGGTATCAAGAACTACTAGACATATGATCCTATATACAAATTACGTTTAGCAGTGATGACAACAGAGATATATGTAGTGTACAGGTACTGAGTTTTTTCTGTGAAATATGGATTATGCTTTTGGAAAGAAATCTATCCAGAGTTCTCTGAAATAGGCCGGGTGTGGTGGCTCATGCCTGCAATCCTAGCACTTTGGGAGGCTGAGGCAGGCGGATCACCTGAGGTCAGGAGTTCAAGACCAGCCTGGCCAACATGGTGAAACTCCATCTCTACTAAAAATACAAAAATTAGCCTGGTGTGGTGGTGTGTGTCTGCAGTCCCAGCTACTCAGGAGGCTGAGACAGGAGAATTGCTTGAACCTAGGAGGTGGAGGTTGCAATGAGCTGAGATTGTGCCACTGCACTCCAGCCTATGCAACAGAGCAAGACTCTGTCTTTAAAAAAAAGTTCTCTGAGAACACATGGACATAGGGAGGGGAGCACTACACACTGGGGTCAGTTGCGGGGAAATAGGGGAGGGAGGGTGGGGGGTGGGAAGCTGGGGAGAGATAGCAAGGGGAGAGATGCCAGATGTAGGTGATGGGGAAGAAGGCAGCAAATCACACTGCCACGTGTGTTCCTATGCAACAATTTTGCATGTTCTTCACATGTACCCCAAAACCTAAAATGCAATAAAATAAATAAATGGAAAAAAAAAAGTTCTCTGAAATAAACAAAGACATTTCTATTTTTAGAACAAGGAATACTGGCTTCAAAGACTTCAGTAGAGGACTCAAGACTTTTTCTAACTTGGCCATCCCTATGTTGCTAAGCTTATCTCCCAACATTCTTCAAACACTCATAGACTCTGGCACTGGGCCAGTCTCCTTGGGGTCTCCCAAATGCATCCTGCTCCCTTACTGGGCTTGTTACCAGCCAGAGCCTGTCGCAGAGTAGGCGCACCAAAACCAATGGCCAGAACCACATCCATTTCTTACATGTGCTGTTTTGGCAGCCTGGAATCCTTTTCTTTGACATCTCTGTTTAGCTAAAGCTCTTGCATGCTACATGAGGCCATTTCCTATCATGTGAGTCCTTACTTCTCTTTCCCTTCTCTAAACCACAGCGGTTGTCATTTGCATCACTGATGGGAACAACTAAGTGCCTTCTAACTACTGGGCTTCTGCAGCCATTTCTCTGGTCCCAACCACCTCTCAGGTTTTCCTTTCCCTCTTCCAGTATGATCTAGGTTTTCCAGGCAGAGAGAGAAACATGAGCAAAGCCCTGAGACCCAAGAGAACATGATATTCAGGGAACAGTTTGTAGGTCAGTGATGTTGATGGCCAGACCCCAAAGAAAACATGCCTAAAAAGCAGAACCTAAACCAGTTTCCCCATTGCCGAAATCTCTTTTTGCTTCAAGAACACAGTAGTCTATTACAGTGTGACCATATTCTCTGGAACACTTGCTGGAAATCTCAAATCTTAAACAATTGTGGCACATCAGTCTATTAAGCTCAGTGGCTTTCTACCTAACACCTCTACTTCAGGGCTGGCAACATCCTAACTAGAAGGCTGCTGAACTAGAGACATTAACTTTTCCTTTCTTCCAAGAAGATGCTACGTGAATGCTGTGCCCTTCCTTCATGATTCTAACATTCTGTTTACAAGGGTGACTTTCTCTGATTTGTGATTGACAAGTGTGCCAGGGGTGATAACTGGCCTAATCACTTGCCTTACAGATGAGAACTGAAGCCATTTGTAATGTATCCCTCTATCACTAAGCTCTGACTACAGTTTCTTCTTAGGATGCACAAGAGGTATTCCTCAAAGATGTTATCTTTGCCATTTATTTTGTCCTCTAGCACTTTCACCTTCAGCACCACATCACAATTTCTTTGCCTGCCAGGTGTTAGATAAACAGATATTTGAATTACGAGCAACTGGAGACTATTAGTGAATTTTGTCTCTTTTTCATTTAAATTATGTCTTTCTAAAATGTATTCTAGGTTTTGCTGACATACTGTTTTGGAGAATTACTGGAAGGTTGTGAGTAGGAACTATACAACATACTGGCTTTACCTCCAGGTTATAGGAGTGTGATAACTTTCCTCTGTGTTCCCAGAGTCTTACACTGAGCCTGGGCCTTACTACGTTCTCTATAAATGTTTAGTGAACAAATTTTGTGATGGATTAAAGATGGGTACATATTCTTTACTACAGAGGCAGGTGATATAATGGCTGGATCAACAGAATATAGCAGAAGTAATGTTATGTCAATTCCTGGGCCCTGGAAGTTCCTACTTTCCGTCCTTTAGAACACTTTCTCTGGAAGCTCTGACATGTAAGTCTGAATACCCTGAGACTGTTCTGCTGGAGAAGTCAGTTCACAGTCCCAGAAGAGTTCAGCCTTCCATACATCTGTCAAAGTGCAGAGGGGTGAGTGGAGCCTGCAGACTGTTAGCAGAACACCACTTGGTACAGAAGAATTACTGGCTGGGCCTTGCCAGAATTCCCTGACCCACAAAATCTGTGATATAATAAAATTATTACTTTTTTAGCCACTTAAGTTTTAGATTACTTTGTTATATAACCATAAATAACCAGAACAAAATCCTGATGGGGGCTCCACGTATACTATTCAGCACGCAGAGATCAACTCATGTATTCATAGCTACTGTTCACCTGACCAGAGCAGGATGGCACACATGTGAGGACAGTTTAGCTGATTTACCACAAGTAGTGGTGGCCAGTAAGTGCTGTTTCTCATTTTGTGTGTTCTTGGGCAGCATAGACCAGAGAACCTGACCAACCTCAGGACACAGATTTCAAATAGGATTATATCTAGTACTTTAGACTCAAGAGGACTGAGCCCTCATAATTCTTTCTTCTGATTATTGGAAGAGTTCATCACTCAATAGAACTAACATTTCTAATAGAATGGGATTAGATGGAAATTAGATATAAGACCAAAAGACTCTTCATGGTAATGACAGAGTGAGATCCACTAGATTAAATAAACATATAAAAAGAGGGCAGATGCATTTCCTTTCTCACCCAAATGGTAGGTCCTGAGAAATATAGCTGCAAAAAAAAAAAATCAGAAATATAGATGGGATGAAGAATAAGAGAAATCTGAGCACACAGGGGAGGAGGGTCAATGAAAATTCCTTCATTCTGTGTGTACTTAAAATCTCTGATTTGAAGAAGATTCAAGGTGGCCAAATAGGAACAGCTCTGGAGTGCAGTTCCCAGTCAGGGCGCAGAGGGTGAGTGATCACTGCATTTCCAAACAAGTTTTTACTGCCCATAGACCAGGAGACTTCCGGGCGGAAAAGCACCACGAGTCTCCAGCATGGCTGTTTCAGCTGGCGCAGCATGTCTCTGCACAAAAACTCACACAAATCTGGGCAACCATTTCAACTGGTGCCCGGAATGCCTGGGAGACAGAGTCGCCCATTCAACTGAAAAAAAGGAGGCTGAAACAGGGAGCCAGGTGATCTGGCTCGGCAGGTCCCACCCCCAAAAAGACTAGCAATCTGAAACACTCTGGATTGAGAGTTTCACAGCAAGCACAGCTGGACCTGGGACAGTCCAACTCTGTTGGGGGAAGGGCGTCCATCATTACTGAGGCAGTCCACCACTCCAAGGCAGTCCGCCATTACCGAGGCAGTCCGCCATTACTGAGGAAATCCGCCATTACCGAGGCAGTCTGCCATTACAGAGACAGTCTGCCACTACTGAGGCAGACCACCATTACCAAGGCAGTTCTACCTATACCTCTATAGGTAGAATTTTGTTTACTATAAACAAAATCACCAGGAAGTTCATACAGCAGCTGGGCAGAGCACATGGCAGCTCAGCTCAGCAACGTCTCTGCTGGTAGACTGTGACTAGGCTACCTCCTAGCAGGGCAGGGCATCTCTGAAAAAAGGCAGCAGCATGTCAGGAACTTATAAATAAAGCCCACCCTGCCCAGGACAGAGCACCTGGGGAAAAAAAGGCAGCTATGAGTTCCCCTGCAGCAGAATTAAATGTACCTGCCCAGCAGAGCTCTGTACAGAGCTCTGAACAGAACAGTGGAGCTCACAGCTCAGCACTTGAGCTCCTATAAGGAACAGACTGTCTCCCCAGCCAGCTCCCTGACCTATGTATATCCAAAGAGACACCTCACAAAGGAGAGCTCTGGCTGACATTTGGAGGGTATCCTTCTAGGACGAAGATAACAGAAGAAGAAACTGGCAGCAAGTCTTACTGTTCTGCAGCTGCCACAGGTGATCTCCAGGCAAGCTGAGTCTGGAGTAGACCTCCGCAGTCCTACAGCAGAGGGGCCTGACTGTTAGAAGGAAAACTAAAAAACAGAAATAAATAGCTTAATCATCAACAAACAGGATGTCCACTCAGATACCCCATCCAAAAGTCACCAACTACAAATACCACAGGTAGGTAAATCCATGAAGATGGGAAGAAATCAGTGCAAAAAGGATGAAAACACCCAAAACCAGAATGCCTCTCCTCCTCCAAGGGATCACAACTTCTCACCAATAAGGGAAATAGGCTGGATGGAGAATGAGTTAGATGAATTGACAGAAACAGGTTTCAGAAAGTGGGTAATAACAAACTTCTCCGAGCTAAAAGACCATGTTCTAACTCAATGCAAAGAAAGTAAGAACCTTGAAAAAAATGTTTTGTGAAATGCTAATGAGAATAAACAGCTTAGAGAAGAATATAAATGAATTGATGGAATTGAAAAACACAAGACAAGAACTTCGCAAGGCATACACAAGGTTCAATAGCCAAATTGACCAAGCAGACGAAAGAATATCAGACATTGAAGATCAACTCAATGAAATAAAACAAGAAGGCAGGATTAGAGAAAAAAGAGTAAAAAGCAATGTACAAACCCTCCAAGAAATGTGGGATTATGTGAAAAGACCTACTCTACGTTTGATAGGTGTACTTGAATGTGACGGAGAGAATGAATCCAAGCTGGAAAACACTCTTCAGGATGTTATCTAGGAGACCTTCCCCAACCTAGCAAGGCAGGCAAATATTCAAGCCCAGGAAATACAGAGAACACCACAAAGATACTCCTCAAGAAGAACATTCCCAAGGCACATAATCGTCAGATTCACCAGGGTTGAAATGAAGGAAAAAATACTAAGGGTAGCCACAGAGAAAGGTCAGGTTACCCACAAAGGGAAGCCCATCAGACTCACAGTGGAACTCTCGGCAGAAACTCTACAAGCCAGAAGAGAGTGGGGGCCAATATTCAACATCCTTAAAGAAAAGAACTTTCAACCTAGAACTTCATATCCAGCCAAACTAAGCTTCGTAAGTGAAGGAGAAATAAAATCCTTTACGAACAAGCAATTGCTCAGAGATTTTTATCACCACCAGGCCTGCTTTACAAGAGCTCCTGAAAGAAGCACTAAACACAGAAAGGAACAACCAGTACCAGCCACTCCAAAAACATACCAAAAGGTAAAGAGCATCGACACAACGAAGAAACTGCATCAACTAATGGGCAAAACAGCCAGTTAGCATCAAAATCGCAGGATCAAATTGACACATAACAATATTAACCTTAAATGTAAATGGGCTAAATGACCCAATCTAAAGACACAGACTGGCAACTTGGATAAAAAGTCAAAACCCATCAGTGTGCTGTATCCCGGAAACCCATCTCACATGCAAGGATACATGTAGGCTCAAAATAAAGGGATGGAGGAAGATCTACCAAGCAAATGGACAGCAAAAAAGCAGAAGTTGCAATCCTAGTCTCTGATAAAATAGACTTTAAACCAACAAAGATCAAAAGAGACAAAGAAGGGCATTACATAATAGTAAAAGGATCAATGCAACAAGAAGAGCTAACGATCCTAAATATATAGGCACCCAATACAGGAGCACCCAGATACATAAGGTAAGTTCTTAATGACCTACAAAGAGACTTAGACTCCCACACATTAATAGTGGGAGACTTTAATACTCCACTGTCAATATTAGACAGATCAACAAGACAGAAAATTAACAAGGATATCCAGGACTTGAACTCAGAACTGGACCAAGCAAACCTAATAGACATTTACAGAAGTCTCCACCCCAAATCCACAGCCTATACATTCTTCTCAGCACCACATCACACCTACTGTAAAACTGACAACATAATTGGAAGTAAATCACTCCTCAGCAAATGCAAAAGAACAGAAATCATAACAAACAGTGTCTCAGATCACAGTGCAATCAAATGAGAACTCAGGATTAAGAAACTAACTCAGAATTGCACAACTTCATGGAAACTGAACAACTGGCTCTTGAATGTTGACTGGATAAACATAAAATGAGGGCAGAAATAAAGATGTTCTTTGAAACCAACGAGAATGAAGACACAATGTACCAGAATCTCTGGGACACATTTAAAGCAGTGTCTAGAGGAAAATTTATAGCAATAAATGCCCACATGAGAATCAAGGAAAGATCTAAAATTGACACTTTATCATCAAAATTGAAAGAGCTAGGGGAGTAAGATTAAAAAAAACTCAAAATCTAGTAGAAGATAAGAAATAACTAAGATCAGAGCAGAACTAAAGGAGGTAGGACACAAAAAACCCTTCAAAAAAATAATAAATCTAGGAGCTGGTTTTTTGAAAAGATAGACCACTAGCCAGATTAATAAAAAAGAAAAGAGAGAAGAATCAAAATGATGCAATAAAAAAATGATAAAGGGGGTATCACCACAGATCCCACAGAAACACAAACCACCATCAGAGATTACTACCAACAACTCTACGCACATAAACCAGTAAACCTGGAAGAAATGGATAAATTCCTGGACACTTGCATACTCCCAAGCTTAAACCAGGAAGAAGTTGAAACCCTGAATAGACCAATAACAAGGGCTGAGGTTGAGGCAGCAATTAATAGCCTACTAACCAAAAAACACCCAGGTCAAGACGAGTTTACAGCTGAATTCTACCAGACATACAAAGAGGAGCTGGTACCACTCCTTCTGAAACTATTCCAAACAATCCAAAAAGAGGGAATCCTTCCCAAGTCATTTTATGAAACCAACATTATCCTGATACCAAAACCCAGCAGAGACTTAACAAGAAAAGAAAACTTCAGGCCAATATCCATGATGAACATAGATGCAAAAATCTTCAATAAAATACTGGCAAACCAATTGCAACAGCGCATCAAAAAGCTTATCTATCACGATCAAGTAGGCTTCATCCCGGGGACGCAAGGCTGGTTCAACATACGCAAGTCTATAAATGTAATTCACCACATAAACAGAACCAAAGACAAAAACCACATGATTATCTCAACAGATGCAGAGAAGGCCTTTGACAAAATTCAACAGCACTTTATGCTAAAAACTGTCAATAAACTAGATATCTACGGAATGTATCTCAAAATAATAAAAGTTATTTATGACAAACCCACAGCTAATATCATACTGAATGGGCAAAAACTGGATGCATTCCCTTTGAAATCTGGCACTAGACAAGGATGCTGTCTCTCACCACTCCTATTCAATATAGTATTGCAAGTTCTAGCCAGAGCAATCAGGAAAGAAAAAGAAATAAAGGGTATTCAATTAGGAAAGGAGGAAGTCAAATTGTCTCTATTTGCAGACCACATGATTGTATATTCAGAAGACCCCATCGACTCAGCCCAAAATCTCCTGAAACTGATAAGCAACTTCAGCAAAGTCTCAAGATACAAAATCAATATGCAGAAATCACAAGCATTCCTATACACCAATAACAGACTTAAAGAGAGCCAAATCAAGAATGAACTGTCATTCACAATTGCTACAAAGAGAATAAAATACCTAGGAATACAACTAACAACGGATGTAAAGGACCTCTTCAAGGAGAACTACAAACCACTGCTCAAGGAAATAAGAGAGGATGCAAACAGATGGAAAAACATTCCATGCTCATGGTTAGGAAGAATCAATATTGTGCAAATGGCCTTATTTCCCAAAGTAATTTTGGGATAGAGATTCAATGTTATCCCCATCAAGCTACCTAAGACCCTCTTCACAGAACTGGAAAAACCACCTTAAACTTCATATGGAATCAAAAGAGAGCCTGCATAGCCAAGGCAATTCTAAGCAAAAAGAACAAAGCTGGAAGCATCACGCTACCTGACTTCAAACTATACTACAAGGGTACAGCAATCAAAACAGCATGGTACTGGTACCAAAACAAAGATATAGACCAATGGAACACAGCAGAGGCCTCGGAGGCAATGCCACACATCTATAACCATCTGATCTTTGACAAACCTCACAAAAACAAGCAATGGGGAAAACATTCCCTGTTTAATAAATGGTGTTGGGAAAACTGGCTAGCCATGTGCAGAAAGCAGAAACTGGACCCCTTCCTGACATCTTACACTAAAATTAACTCCAGATGGATTAAAGACTTAAACATAAGACCTAACACCATAAAAACCCTAGAAGAAAACCTAGGCAAAACCATTCAGGACATAGGCATAGGCAAGGGTTTCATGACTAAAACACCAAAAGCATTGGCAACAAAAGCCAAAATAGGCAAATGGGATCTAATTAAACTCCAGAGCTCCTACATAACAAAAGAAACAATCATTAGAGTGAACCAGCAGCCAACAGAATGGCAAACAGTTTTTGCAGTCTACCCATCTGACAAAGCGCTAATATCCAGAATCTACAAAGAACTAAAACAGATTTACAAGAAAAAAACAAACAAACCCATTCAAAAGCAGGTGAAGGATATGAACAGACATTTTTCGAAAGAAGACATATATGAGGCCAACAAGCATATAAAAAAATGCTCATCATCCCTGGTCATTAGAGAAATGCAAATCAAAACCGCATTGAGATACCATGTCACACCAGTTAGAATGGTGATCATTAAAAAATCTGGAGACAACAGATGCTGCAGAGGATGTGGAGAAATAGGAACACTTTTACACTGTTGGTGGGAATGTAAGTTAGTTCAACCATTGTGGAAGACAGTGTGGCGATTCCTCAAGGACCCAGAAATAGAGATTCCATTTGACCCAGCAATCCTATTACTGGGTATATATCCAAAGGATTATAAATCATTCTATTATAAGTGCACATGCACACGTATGTTCATTGCAGCACTGTTTACAATAGCAAAGACCTGGAACCAACCCAAATGCCCATCAATGATAGACTGGACAAGGAAAATGTGGCACATATACACCATGGAATTCTATGCATCCATAAAAAATGATGAGTTCATGTCTTTTGTATGGACATGGATCAACCTGGAAACCATCATTCTCAGCAAACTGACACAAGAACAGAAAATCAAACGCTGCATGTTCTCACTCATAGGTGGGTGTTGAACAATGAGAACACATGGACACAGGGAGGGGAGCATCACACACTGAAGTCTGTGGGGTGGGCGGACTAGGGGAGGGACAGTGGGGGGTAGGGAGTTGCGGAGGGATAACATGGGGAGAAATGCCAGATATAGGTGATGGGGATGGAGGCAGCAAACCACATTGCCATGTATTTACCTATGCAACAATCCTGCATGTTCTGCACATGTACCCCAGAGCCTAAAGTGCAATAAAATATATATATTAATTTAAAAAAAAAGAAATCTCTGATTCAAGGGACCAGAACACGTTATTAGCATTTTCAATTTTTTGGAAAATTGAAGACAATAAAAACTGAAGAGAATAACTCAGAAATAAAAGGATGACAAGATAATTATTTAATATGAAAATACTTGGGTGGAGTACTAAGAAACTTCCATTTCAGTCCCAACACCTGGCAAATGATTGGACTTATTCTTCACTGAGTTTTCTTGTGAAATGACACCACTCCACTTTTTCTTCACAGCAATTATGTGGGTTGGATTGCAGGAGAGGAGATAAAAAGTGGCTTAGAAAGAAAAAGAAAAGAATATGCAATTAGTAAATAGTACCAGTTCTTCAGAAGTTTGCAATAGAAACATTTTCCTCTTCAAACACGTAACCTCTTTTTCAGATTAAACAAGTCATTCTTTTACTATTACACAAATGCTGATTATTAAGTTTATATAAAAATTAACTATAATTAGGTAGTGAAAGACAAGTAACTGAATCAGCAAGACATATAAACAGCAACATTGTCTAAGAAGAATTCAGCATCTAGACTGATTCTGTTGCATCTTGGCCTGGGTGTAATCCTGTAGAAGCACACAGGACGTGAGATGAAGGCCAAACCAGCTGATAATCAAGTGGCACCCCTGGGGGCTGAGAGTACAAAGGAGTACCCAGAACTTCCACTGGCAAATTGGTGGCTTTGGTGGCAATGGCTGATAGCAGCTCTCTTGGGCCATCAGGAGGGACTTCATAGTCTGGTAGTCAGTTGTTTTCACGCAGCAAACACATACCCCAAAAGAGAAGCCATTTCTTTTGTCTAATTAATAGGCAGTGCCAGTGGAGATACCAGTGTTTCTCAAGCTGTCCTCTGTAGACTCCCTGAGCACAGGCCCTAGAGGGCTTATTAAGGTTCAATCCTGGGACCTATCCCAGACCAACTAAATCAGAACCTCTGCACCAGGGATGATGAATCTATGTTTCAATAGGTGCCCTGGGTGCTTTCACTGCAAATCTCATAGTTTAAGGACTACTGCACTCTCTTGCACAATGTGACTGTCCACAAATATGCCATGTTCACCCCATCCTCAGTTCCTTTGCTTTTTCTCCCTCTAGGAACACTCCTCCCTTCTCTACTTTCTTCACCCACTGGCTTCCTGGGGCGGTCCCCAACTTCTTGATCTCTTTCTTCATGAACTCTAGTTATGCTCCTTAATCCTGTCTTATCCTACTTTGTAACCTATTTCATGGGTATAGTAAATCCCCCTTCAAGGCTTAATTCTATTAATTCCTGCCCAGGGCAGAAAGATCCCGCTTTAAATGGTTTATTCCTCTGACAAGACCTGTCTCCTAGCCATCTTTTATTTTTAATAAAATGCTTTTGGAGCTCCATAAGGACAGAAAGTCCTGAGGAGCCAATGTCTTCCAGAGAAAACGTGAAACGTTCTCACTCCACCTACCCCCACCACTGCACTGTTGAGCTTCACTGACTGGACTTCAAGAGGCAGAAGATTTTTTTCCATCGCTATTGATTGTTTTGGTTTTTCCCTACATTAACCCCCTCAGCATCAAAATAAATTTAAACTGAAGACAATGTTAGTGTCTTTTCCCCAACTATATCATAATCTTAATGGCTGAAACCTAGTCTTAATGCTTTTTACATAATTCCTCCACCCTGGACATTTATTATTGTCTGCCCTCCCTCTTCCCTGGGAACTGCCACCCCCAGTCATGTCATGATTCTTCCATGACATTTTATGCAACATGCCTCCAGGATCCTGGTCACAGCTGATTGATCTAGAGGTGGGCACCTGATTTAAAGCCATGTCAGTCAGTTACTTTTCTCCCCAGGTAGTTTGAAAACTGGGGAGATGTTTGAATTCAGATTGAGCCCAGGAGATATTTTCCCTATGTGGACCAGAAAAATGGAGGAAAGTAGTCTTTAGAAAGAGAGAAGAATGCTGTAGATAGAGGGAGATGCAGAAAGAGGAGCACATGAGTGATGGAGGGAGTTTAGACGGGACTGTATTCTACCACTAGGTATCTTTTGGAACTCACAGTTTTCAGAATAAAGCCCTCATTTTATGTTTAGCTAGTTCTGGAGACTTCAGGGAAGTCTCAGAAGTTAAGAGAAAAGGGAGTTGTGATGGCCCCTAGATAGCCAGTCCACAGAGTTTAACAAAACATGTATCATGTAATCGTCAAATAATCACGTGTTTTTAAGAAGCAATCATTATTATTCCCACTTGAAAAATAAGAAACCAAGGCTTAGAGGAGTTAAGTAACTTTTTCTAAAACGACTCTGTTACTCAGGCTGGAAGTGGGCATGGGACTTGAAGTCAGCTCCATCTGACTCCACCATGCTGAACTGTCTTCAAGTGAAGGCCAATGGGTGTGATTTATTTATTAATTTTTATTATTATTATAAATAAATCTATTAATAATAAATAAATCTATTCATTCTGATTTAATTATTTATTATTATTATTTTTGAGACAAAATCTCACTCTGCCGTCCAGGCTGGAGTGCAGTAGCACAATCTCGGTAATTGTAACCTCCACTCCCTGTGTTCAAGCAGTTCTCTTGCCTCAGCCCCCTGAGTAGCTGGGATTACAGGTGTGTGACACCACCTTTGGCTAATTTTTGTATTTTTAGTAGAGACAGGGTTTTGCCATGTTGCTCAGGCTGGTCTTGAACTCCTGGCATCTAAGAGACCCGCCCACCCCAGCCTCCCAAAGTGCTGGGATTACAGGTGTGAGCCACCGTGCCTGACCTATTCATTCTTGCTCCCATACTCTCATGCCAGGCTAGGGGAATTTGAAAGAATTCTACAAGCCAATCCTGAGTCATGGTGTTGATCCCAACTCCATATGCTTGGCAGAGACTGTGATTTGTGCTGCCCTCTAGAGGAAGTACGGAATGAGTAAAGGAACTGCCCAGAAGCTCCGGGACATAGAAGCTGGCTGTTCTAAGGTTCTAAGAGAAAGCAGCTGGGAGTAGGAGTCCTAAAAATTCCACTGCCAATAAGAACAGCTTGTATGGGCTGGCCATGCCAGAAGCAATGATCAAGATCCACTCTAGCATTGCCAGTCACAGCCAGCACCAGAGAACAGGAGGTGTCTATGAGAATTGCTCAGAAGTCTTTATCCCTCTCCAACCTACCAGTGAGTTATGGTCACCCTTGATATTTCAGATGGGGTTGTAGAATGGGGTGTGGTAAGGACACGAGACGGGAGGGGAAGGTAGAGATCATCTTAAGAAGAGTAAAATAAACGGGAAGGGAGAGAGGTTCAGCAATGCCGAGCAAAAGTCTAGACCTCAGATTCTTGACTAGGAGCAAACAGACCCCTTAAAGATTCTTGACGAAGAGCAAACTGACTCTTGAAGACAGTGACACATCAACATACAAACTTTTAGTCTGGAAGGATGGCCTCTTAGCCCTCTCCTTTTGTATTTTAAAGAAAGAGAAGTCCAATTAGCCTGGTGGGTGGTGCATACCTGTAATCCCAGCTACTTGTGAGGTTGAGGCTGGAGAAGCACTTGAAACTGGGAGGCGGAGGTTTCAGTAAGCCAAGATCGCGCCACTACACTACAGCCTGGGCAACAGAGTGAGACCCAGTCTAAAAAAAAAAAAAAGAAAAGAAAAGAAAGAGAAGTCCAGAAAAATTAAATAATTTATCTGACTCAGCTAGGTAAAGACAAAGTCTGAATTAGAGTACAGAATTGAATTCAAGCCAGGCTTGAGGTCTAGTAGATTTTCCTCCACTACACTCGGTGTTATTTTCTTTGTGTAGCTAGAGGATAAGTACAAAATTACATCGAGTGGCCATGGCCATTTCTCATACTTGAGTAGATATATTCATCACTTTTCCCCCACGTGAAAAGAACAAATAAAAGTCCTTTTAAAGGGCTTTTAAAAGCTTCATCTAAGATTTGTAACAATTTAAGATGAGTGCTGAGCTGTTGAAGGTCCTAAATATCTCTGAACTATCAGCATATTCATTCTTGTCCTCTCTTCCCTTAAATAAAGGCTGTGATGGCTTTAATATTCCAGTAGTTTTGCTTGGCCTGCCTGCAAACAGAAACCCTCACTACACATGTTTCTTGTATTCAAGAACATGCAAAGCGTGATTTCTCCTGCAGAATCTCACTATGCGCTCCTTGGATACCACAAAGCAGCTGCAGCTCACGCGCCCCTGCAGCTTCTGGGTTTGTGTGAATGTCGCCTCCACTCTGGCTGGCAATGGAACAGCCCAGATGGTCTTGGGAGGCCTCAGCCCACTGCTTCCAAGTCATGAGCAAGTTTCTTTTCATTTATGGGTATTTAAAAAAGACAAGAGAGTAGAGAGAGGACTTTTAAAATTCTCCTTCCTTCCTTGACACCTTCTCTACTGTGAAAACTGATGAAAGGAATAAAGGGGAAAGGGTTGTTTGGAAGGGAATTTCCGGCTCCTCAGACAATATTGAAGTTATTCTAAATGGTTCAAAGAGCTTCCTAAAAGGAAATATTATTAGTAGAATGAATTAAAAATCCTGAAATGGTTCTGAGACAATTTAATGTGTGTGTGTGTGTGTGTGTGTGTGTGTGTGTGTATAACTGGGACTGGCGCAGTGGCTCACACCTGTAATCCCAGCACTTTGGGATGCCGAGGCAGGTGGATCACCTGAGGTAAGGAGTTCGAGACCAGCCTGGCAAACACGGTGAAACCCTGTATCTACTAAAAATATAAAAATTAGCCGGGTCTGGTCGTGTGCCTATAATCCCAGTTACTCAGGAGGCTGAGGAAGGAGAATTGCTTGAACCTGGGAGGTAGAGGTTGCAGTGAGCTGAGATGGAGCCACTGCACTCCATCCTGGGTGACACAGTGAACTCTGTCTCAAAAAAAAAAAAGAAAGAAAAAGAATATTATAACTGGAGTAGCATGTGCTAATGTCTATGGTATAGAGAAAAAGGTCAAAAGTATTGGTGGGCCAAAACTTTTCATCCTTTTTGGGATTTAAAAAAAATTTTATCCATGTTTACAAGAAAATTACCTGAAAACCCAGGAAACACATGAGTAGCTTAATGGAAAAATGTTTCAAAAGAAAATGCCTATGACAAGGAAAGAAGGTTTGTGAGGATGCATGTTAATTAAAATGTTACCTAGGCTGGGTGCAGTGGCTCAAGCCTGTAATCCCAGCACTTTAGGAGGCTGAGGCGGGCGGATCACTTGAGGTCAGGAGTTTGAGACCAGCCTGGCCAACATGGTGAATCTCGTCTCTACTAAAAATACAAAAAATAAATTAGCTGGGCGTGGTTGCAGGCATCTGTAATCCTAGCTACTCAGGAGGCAGAGGTGGGAGAATCACTCGAACCCAGGTGGTGGAGGTTACAGTGAGCCGAGATGGTGCTACTGCACTCCAGCCTGGGCAACAAGAGTGAAACTCCTTCTAAAAAAAATGTTACCTACATGCAACATACTACCAATTTATAAGCTACTGCTGCTGCATTTGTGATCACAGTTCTGACCTCTTCTCCAACTCATGGATTTCTAAATCTCATGCTTCTAATATTCTATGCATTGTAAATGCAAATGTGAATGTTTCCACCCTTGCTGAAAATCCTTCAATGTCTCCCTATTGCCTACAGAATAAAGCCCAAGTCCTGAGTATATCACACAAGGCCCTTGTGACTTGTCCTCATTCTCTCTAGCTGACACTGGTGCCTAAGACCTGGATGGCCTCTACCCTATACCCCTATATCTTCGTGGCTCAAAAAGTTCACAAAGTCTTCCTAATAGCAAGGTGCTTTCTGAGCCAGAAAGCCAGGTAAGGGATTGTCCACTCCATCAGAATGGGAACCCTGATTCTGCTTTGCTGTTAAACTTGATTCTTTCATTGCACATTTATGGAGTGCCTATATTTGTCAGTAACTGTATTAAATTGTAGGGATTTAAGAGTAAACAAGACACACATTATAACTACAAAGAGATTACATACCCGATTAAACACTGTTAGTTTCCTATTACTGCTGTTACCAATGATCACAGATTTGCAGCTTAAAACACCACCATTTTATCATCCTACATTTCTGGAGGTCAGAAGTCTGAAATAAGTCTCACTTGGTTAAAATCAAGGTATTGGCAGGGCTGCATTCCTTATGAAATCTATAGGGGAGAATCTGTTTCTCTTGCCTTTCCAGCTTCTAGAGGTTGTCTACATGTCTTGGCTCATGGTCTCTTCCTCCATTGTCAAAGCCAGCAGCACAGCATCTTCAGATCCCTCTCTGATTCTGTTTCTGTGGTCACATCTTCATGTCTAACTCTGACCCTCCTACTTCCCTCTTATGAAAACCTTGTGGTTACATTGAGTCCACTCAGATAATCCAGGATAATCTCCCTATCTCAAGATCCTTAACTTAATCATATCTTTATAAAATCTCTTTTTCCACGTAAGGTAACATATTCACAGGTTTTGAGGATTAGGATGTGGACATCTTGGAGGGTGGTGGTGTTCTGTTTACCACACTCTGCTAGCACTTTTATTTTGTCTGAATTAGCACTATTTGCTCACTTGAAAAACGTGTTAAGTGCCTACTACGTGCCAGGCATTGTTCCAGGTGGTGGGAATACAGCAGTAAATAAAGCAGACTAATAGTTCCTGCCCTCAGATATCTTACCTTCTAGATGGATGACAGACAATAAACCAACAAACAATTAGATAATATGTCAGGGAGTGACAGGACTTCAGAGAGCAATAGAGCTGTGTGCGGAGTATGAGATTGGGGAGATTGCGATTGCGTAAAGCATGACTGTAACAATCAAGGTCTAGTTAGGAGAATAGAAGCTGGTCTTGGTCATTCAAAAGGAGGGAATTTTAATTTTTTATTTTATTTTTATTATTTTTTTGAGACAGGGTATGGCTCTGTTACCCTGGTTGGAATGCAGTGGCACAGTTTTGGCTCACTGCAGCCTCGACCTCCTAGGCTCAAACAATCCTCCCACCTCAGCCTCCAGCTAATGTTTTTGCATTTTTAGTAGAGACAGGGGTTGGCCATGTTGGTCTCCAACTCCTGGCTCCAAGTGATCTGCCCTCCTCAGCCTCCCAAAGTGCTGAGATTAGTGGCATGAGCCATTGTGTCTGGCCAAAATGAGATAATTTTTATTCAGGGAAGCTACACAGTGTATGGAAGAGCTGAGAAATTAACTAGGGTGATGAGGGAACCCAGAGATTCTTAACACCAGGAAGCTACTATCCCCCTCCAGCTGAAGACGTATCAGAGCCTGGGGATGGTTATCATCCAGTGGAACCTGGGGCCTGAGGAGATGCATTTGCTACTAAAACTCTGCCTGAAGCAGAGAGAGAAGAAAGGCTTTCGCTTGTCTATTCCATCTGTCCAAATTCCTGTTATGCATCCCGATGGCTGAACCCAGCTGGAAGCCCCTGACAAGGGCTCTTGGAAAACATGGCCCATGCGGGTCAGCCCCACTGCAAGGTAGAGCAGGAAAAGAGAGAGCACACCCAAGAGCAAGCAGGCAGATTACCAACAGTTACCTCTGTACAGACATCTAAACAGACCCAGAAAGTGAATCATGCAGATATTTGGGGAACGAGCTCTCCAGGCAGAGGAAAGAGCAAATGCAAGGCCTGGAGGCAGTAGAGCACCGGGTGTAGTCAAAGAATAGCAGGAATGCCAGTGTGGCTGGGGTAGAAAGAGGGAGGGGAGAGAGGGAGGGGTTAGGAACCAGAGCTTGCTGAGGGCTCCAGCCAGGTGAGCTTGGAAGTTGAGCACCAGATTTAGCAATGAGGCAGTCCCTGGTGTCCCTGAGAAGACCTGCTGCTGTGGAGTAATGGGGCTGAAAGGTTGCTCAGAGTGGATTCAAGGGAAGAGAAGGATAGGAATTGAAGACAGCAAGCCTGGAAGAGCCTTTCGAAGATTCTAGTTATAAAGTGAAGCGGGGGAGACATAAAATCTAGGAAGCATTTTACTTTTTACCATGGCAGATAGTCTAGCATGCTTGTAAGCCCTTAGAAGTGATGCAGTAGAGAAGGAAAATTTGATGATACAAGAGAGTGGAGACAGTTGCTGAATCAATGTCCCTGAATGCGAGGCATACACTAATGCACAGATCAAGAGGCTAATCTTGGCTAAGAGCACTGAGAATTCAGAAGTGACAGGAAGGACAGAGAAGTATATGCAGACAAATACAGGCAGGATGGTAGACAGAGTGGTAGAGAGGGTGTGTGTGTTCAGTTCTTTTATGATTATTTCTATTTTACCAACAAAAGAGGGAGCAAGGCCATTAGCTGGAAGTACAAGGCGGAGGTTTGATTAAGGAGGAGAAAGTGTGAAATAGTCCTTTAAAGAGGAGGGGAGAGTACAGGGAAGTATAGCAGTTTTGCTGTTAATAGAGTAACGGAATATTAATTGGTTTTAAAGTAGTTGGTGTTTTAGACTTGTAATGAATACTACTATGTAAATGAGAGAAGGGGCGTTTTCTAAGGAATCCAGTATTCACGAAAACAGTTACACCAACGAGGCTAAAACAATAAAACCCTAAAATTGAAACAACATGGGATATCATTTAATCCTGAATAATTTTGAGGGCACTTTGGACCTTTGTAATTATTCAGAGTAATCTTTCTAAATATCACTTAGAATAATGCCCTATAGATGTACAGCTACTGGAGCTGTGAACTGACTGGTAACAGGCCGATAAAATCAGATTTTAACTGTAAGTCATGCAAATGTGAATCAGTGTTTATAATATTAAGAAATACATAAAATTTCCTGGTGTGGTAGGCCTCTGTGTCAAAATTCATTCTATATTTGATACATTCTATACATTAGGGTGTTTTGTTGAGTAGAAGTAAATAACCAGAAAGAAATGAATTCACCTGGGTTCAAATGAAGGAAGAAGCAAATAGGAGGGAGCAACATAGTAAATGACCAGATGTTCTTACCATTAGAAAGGTTACATATCCTTTGTGTGTGGGGAGTGGGGTGGAGTGGGGCAAAGGGAATTGAGCAGAGATGGGTAGAGGAGCCAAGAAAGAGGTTGGACAGGAAGTGGACTGAGTTCTAGTCTGTGCTCTTGGCAAACTCAGTTCCCCCTTTCCATCTTCTGCTGCCTGATGTCTGCTGCTTTGAAACCCTAGAACGGTCAGGAGGATACAGCAGGAGTGACTGACCCAAAGAAAGTGCAGTTGGAAACTAGGCTTTGGTAGCTTTCACTTTTTATCTCCTTTAGAAACACGGATGAAAGTTCTGCCCTCAGTGAGGGACAAATAGTAGCTCAGGGCCTTGAAAGAGCAGTTTTAGATCCCTGGGACAATTTCTACTATTTTACTATGTCTGAAGATTAGGGAAGTTATTTTTGTAATTTGAGGCCAACACCTATCTCTTGAGCCTTATAAGAAGCACTGAAGAATGTTAATAGATTTGGCTAGCACTTGGGTCAATTATTTCAAATGGCTATCTGGGAGTCATAAAACAGATGGCCCTGAAACTGTACTGTGTTGGTGGAGGTAGATTGGCAGCCATCCTTTAAGGGCAAAATCATGTTAAAAGCTAAGCCAGAACAAATGAGCAGCAACTGATTTATAATATTTTGCAATGTTATGAAAGATGATTCCTTAAAACAGATTTACAGGACTGATGGTGACGTTCCATTGTGCTTCTTTGCGAAAATGTGATATTAAACATACCAGTCAATGAATCTGAGGCCCACCCGACCATTCCCTCCCCTCCCTCCCTCTCTCCCGCCCTCCCTCCTGCCCTCCTTCCTTCCTTCCTTCTTTCCTTCCTTCCCTCCCACCCTCCCTCCCTCCCTCTTTCCTTATAGTTATTTTGGGAGTGTATTTAGTGTGTTTGGTTTGGGTCTTTGGTTTGAATTAGAGTATTTATTAAATAACAAGGAATCCGCTTTGAGTTAGTGTAAAAGCAAATCATGAACTATAGATTTCCTTTGAAATTACTGTAACATGGTCAATATTTTTCTTGTCTTTGTAGTTGGGACAAGAGAAATTTTAAACTAAAATTGTCACCATTTAAAGAAAGTTGTCAACATGTAGCTGTACTTTGTGGAACTGACCTACTGTAAAATGAAACTTTTTTAAATCATTTGTTGTAAAAGGAAAATTTGTTATTTATTGGATAATGTTATAGTTTTAAGAGCTCTAAATACATACACACACACACACACACACACACACACACACACACACACACATATATTTATGTTTAGGGTCTCACTTTGTTGCCCAGGCTGGAGTGCAGTGCTGTGATCATAGGTCACTGCAGCCTTTAACTCCTGGGCTCAAGTGATTCTCAAGCCTCAGCCTCTTGAATAGCTGGGACTACAGGTGCATGTCAACATACCTAGCTAATATTTTTTATTTTTGTAGAGACAGGGTCTCTCCATGTTGCTCAGGATAGTCTCAAACTCCTGGCTTCAAGCAATTCTCCCACCTGGGCCTCCAGAAGTGCTGGGATTATGCATGTGAGCCACCATGCCAGCCAGCTATAGAATTTCAAAGCTGTAATAACCTAACATGTGGGCTACCCCCTCATTTTACAGATGAAGAATCAGAGATTAAATAACTTCTCAAGGAGACTCAATTATTTGTGGCAACTTGAACCCTAGTTTCCTGACTACTTTGTCTTTTTTATCACAGTGTCACTTAGGTTTCTTTCTCTTTTTTTTTTTTTTTGGAGATGGAGTCTCGCTTTGTCACCTAGGCTGGAGTGCAGTGGCGTGACGTCAGCTCACTGCAACCTCCGCCTCCCTGGTTCAAGAGATTCTCTGGCCTCAGCCTCCAGAGTAGCTGGGATTACAGGCACATGCTGCTATGCCCAGCTAAGTTTTGTATTTTTAGTAGAGACGGGGTTTCACCACGTTGGCCAGGATGGTCTTGATCTCCCGACTTTGTGATCCGCCCACCTCAGCCTCCCAAAGTGCTGGCATTACAGGTGTAAGCCACCGCACCCGGCCCACTTAGGTTTCTAATACACAAACTTTAATTGATTTAGGATTTAAGCTTGCAAGTGACTTAAAAGTTTTTACTGCCTAGTCTTCATATGCTTAGGTTCATGCTTTAGGTTTCTAGTTCTGCGAGACTGAGTTAAATAATGGTTTCCCCATGTTCATGGATAGGAATTTAAAAAATTGAGATATAATCCACCTACCATGGAATCTAATTTTACTCATCCATTTTGAAATGCAAAGCTGAAACTTAACTTCTATTCACAATATCCATTTTACTTAGGCAGTGGGTATACAATAACTCTCACTTCAGAAAAGTTTCTACAATTAAAAGAAGACACGGGCCTGAGGAGAGTTCATCTTCATTCTTAATAGCATTTTGGAGTAGGTATAAAGACGTCTGAGAATGCCTAATAATTTTTTAAAAAATGTTCCCCTCCCCATGATGAATATAGGGTTTTTATGAGAAAAGATGAAGGAGAGATTATGATCATTGAAAAAGACATGGCGTTAATAGAAATTGGAGCGTGATTTGATAGAGTCCAAACTTGACGGTACTCTCTAGGGTAGGGCCAAAGGCAAGTACTGAGGGCAGGTATGGACTGCTGCGTTCAACTTTTCAAAAAAGTAGCCAGTACCTAGTATGGACCAAGCCTGTAGAGGCGCTGAGAATACAGAGATGAATGAGCCAGTTCCTGAAGGAGCCCTGTCTGGCGTGTTTGTGTGTGTATATGTGTTGGGAAGAGGAGGAGGAAGGGAGCATGGGGGAGTGGGGGTAGCGGAATGAGATTGGAAGAAAAGGCTGAAAAACTGAATACATGGTAGAAATTTGGGGTGCAGATACGTGTGGGCTTCTAGGTAGAAACGTGTCCCAGAACCTCTTAATACATTAGCCTCATTTGCCAAATTTGGCCAGATACCATGACTGTGGTCTTCTAGAGATGCCCTGTTGAATCGGTGTAAAAATTCTCTTTTTGCACCCACCCCTCGCTTTCCCCACCGCCCGTGCGCCGGGCAGGGGAGGGGCAGGTTGAAAACTGCACCCACGTTTGCAGCCTCTGCTCTCCGCAAGAGACAGGAATCCAGGGCTTTGTCGTCGTCATAGCAACCAGAAGTTCCGCGGTCCCCTACCCTCCAGCGACTTCTTCCACTTCCTTCCTCCGCCCGCAGGCCCAGCCGCCGCTTCTCTCGCGAGATTTGCTAGCCGCTCAGAACCGTTCCGCGGTGATCTCACCCGAGACTTGGGGGAGAGGGAGGAGTGAAGGAGGGGAAGGAATGGGGCGGGAGGCGGGGCGGGGAGGGGAAGGGCGAGTGAGGCGCCGCCACTGCCGGCAACTTTGTGAGCGAGTTCAGTGCGTGCGTGAGCGAGTGAGCGAAAAGTCAGTGCAGCGCCGAGTCCCCGGCTGGAGGGTCCCCGGGGAGGGCCAGGTCTGGGCCCCAGAGGCCGCCCCCACAGCCACTCCATCCCCTCCCGCCTCGGTGGCTCCTTCCCCGTTTCCTCCCCCACCGGTCCTCGGGGCCTTCCCGCCCCCGTCGGCACTTACCTGTCCCCTCCTCCCCGCGGTACGCACCTCCCCATCCCCCCTCCCCCCCCGCCCCGGCCCACCTCGGATCTTCAGAGCCGGGACCCCCGCACTTGCTTCCTGTACTGGCCGCCCCCTCAGCTCTTTCCCCTGCGGGCGGGCGTGATGGGGGGTGCTGAATCTCGGGGACGGCGCGAGCGGGGGCCCGGGCGCCTAGACAATAGTTGATGCCCGAGGACGGGGCCACCTCCGCCTTCCCCTCCTCCGTGAGCTCGGCCCCCGCCGGCCGCCCGCCAGCCTGCATTCCGGGTCCCCCTCGGAGCCAGGCTCGGGAGTTGGGCTGATTTCTCCCCCGCCTCCCCCAGGGCCCCCTCCGCTCCGTGCTCTGCGCCCGCCCCGGCCCGGCCTCGCTGCTCTCCGCAGAGGAGGCGGCGAGTGAGCGCGCGCCGGCCGTCTACACGGTTTCTCTTTCTCCCCAGGGAGAGCGCGCGACGGACGCGCCCGGGACGCGCGGCGGCACCGGGAGGTCGGGCCGAACGGTAAGTGGCCCCCGCGCCTGGGTCCTTGGGAGTGCGGGGGTGCAGGGCCGCTGACAACCCCTTGTCCCGTTTCTGGCCGAGGTTGGGGTCCAGGGCCCGGAGCAGGACCCCGGGAGGCTGATTAAAGTTTGATTTCCGATTTGGTGGCTTGCTGATAGTGCAGCCCGGCGGGGGCGAGTCCGACTCCACCGTGCCCGGCGCGCGCACGCACCTCAGAACCCGAATCTGCACAACTACGGGGCAGGCGCCTTTGCGGGAGGCCAGGAGACCCTCGCCCCAGTCCGGGCGGTTGCGCCCACCCCGCTGCTCTGGTTTCCACCTGGCGACCCTTCCTCTCTGGTCACCTGGGTGAGCGCTTTGCAGGCTGTGCTGGAGTAGGCAGGCCGAGTTGATTGAGTTGTGGGAAATGGAGAGGTACAACTCGGTGTCCGAGGGTGGTTAATTTCCCCTTTGGGGGTCTTGGGGACATGAAATTTTGGGATGCTCTAACCTGCTTTCCAGGGAGCAAGTAAACCGCGAAAGGGCTGGGAGGCGTGAGTGTGCTGCAAAAAGAACTTTTCCTCCTTCGCCCCATCTGTTACCAGCTTCTCTCCTGACCTTAAAGGAAATTTCCGAGGCTGTTGAATCGCTCCACGGCATTTCTAGGTGGACCAGTAATCGTGTTGGGCAGGTTGAAATTTCATCGCGGTTTGGAAAACAGAGAGAGATGGGAAATGGCTCACTTTCAAGGAAGATGTTTAGCTGAATTGCTGGCATTTTTCTAAGGGAAGCCTTTGGGGATTGGTGGCTTCTAGACTACGTTTACGTTATAGATTTTATTTTTCCCCATGGGTAGTTTAGAGGCAGCATTCACTGAAATGCATACTACCTGTGAAACGATTGTGTTTCTAAACTGGAGCCAGCGATGCGATGCAAATTTCGGAGTAGAGGTGTCGACTTTCATCAGGTTCCAGGTCTATCTGGATGGACTGGCATTGGCGTTTCCTCTATAAAGCAAACCTTTCATGTTGAAACTCTGAGTCAGACTCTTAAAGCCATTGTTTTTGTGCCGGTACTCTGTGGGAGATAAGTGTCAACTTTCTCTTGTTTTCTCCTATGGAGTATTCGTCCAAGGCAAAGCTCTGACTGAATCTTCTGGAAAAGTATAAGGTTAGATCATACAGAATCCCTTCCTGCAGCCAGTTTAGTGACAATATTAGTTTTCTTTATAATCCTGATGTAAGGACTTTCATTTTTCTCTTCGTTTTTTGAAAGCTGCAATTAAGCTATCTTTACCAGGATTAAAAAGAGGATAATATGGAACAGTGGTAATAATAGGTCTCGGTTAGTTTATTATGGCCACTGATGTGTCCAACTATTAGATGACATCTCCGTTCTTAACTATATTAATATTAAAACATTTTCTCATGGAATAAATTTTACTAAAGCACTAGCAATTAACAGTGCATTTAAAATGATGAATGATTGTTTCCACATAAATGGTTAGAGGCAAAATAAGAGATTTTAGGGGATGAATGCCTTTATGTCTCTGACAACTAATTTTCTTATCTCATTAATGCTTAAGTAAAGCACTCTTGAAGTTGACTGTCATTCGATTCTCCAGTTGACTGAGAGAACAAGTTTGGTGAGTGGCTTGAGACAGTCAGTAGGTGTTGCTGTTGTTAGCTTCTCTGCAGTTGCTATTTCTGCTCCTTGAGTTTGAAATTGCAGTTCTGATACAGTGAAGTTTAAAATCTGAAGTGTCGGTCAGTGATGGTTGTGATTTCATTGGAGGATTCTATGGCAAAGTTGACTTGAGCTCTAGGTATTAATTCCAGAGGACCTCTCTGATACTTTGTATTGAGATTCATTTAACTCTTCTTTTGTCTCTATCCTTTCACTAGTATTTTCAGGCTTCTGCATTTGCTTTGCTTTTGCTTTGAAGTATGTGTGTAATTTTGGTATAGTGCCCACACTTTGATTGTTTAGGAACTTTTAAAAAACACCTTCTAGTAAGTTATTGAAGTCATAGATTGAAGATTGCTTGAGATGAGCAGTTTTGTAGACTTTGGAGGATCTTACTTGAGATGTGTATATGTTCTATCTTAAGTTGCAATCTGAATTTGTAGATATGTGACTCTTTCTCTTTTTTAAAAAATCTCTTTGAGCTGTGAAATAGCATAAAGAGAGCTGAAATGGTATGAGAGTGGAATTTGGTGGAAAGTTTGTTAGGATTAATAATCTGATTATGTGCCTCTTCTCAGTCCTCACGGTTGTGTTATCATTTCTGTCGGCTCATATTAGTGCACAAATGAAGTATGCATATCCTGAAGATTTTTGGGTGACATCTCAGATTTGAGCCTGTTGGTTCACTGACCATACTAGATTTTCTCTATGAAAGACAAATAGACTCATTCCCCTGATAAAGAACTAGAGCTCTGATAGAGTATCTTTTTAATTTTTTCCTTTGCCTCAAATCATAGAAGTTCAAATCTCAAATTCAGAAAAATTTTTTCCCCCATAGCATCCCTATATTCCTAACCTTTTGAGTGGTGAGTCAAGCATTGTTTATTGAGTGCCGCTATCTAGGAGGTGCACTTTTGGTTTCTGTGATTCCAGTGATGACCAAAAGAGTGTTCCTGGCTGCTTAGAACTTGTAGTCCTGTGTGGCTATTTGTAGTAATCTTTCCTGGTATGGAGTTATGGTACCCTGATTCCCCATAAAGGTTATGCATTGTAGGCAATTATTTTTGAATTTTAATGTATGTATGTATGTATTTTGAATTTTAATGTATTTAAACATTTTGAAATAATATAGCCTAATATTTGTCCTCAGAAGGTTTGGGTTTCAAAAACCTGCTCTGCTATTTTCTGGTTGTAAGATCTTGAAAAATAATTGAACTTCTTTTTGAACTTTATTGTTGTTTCCTGGAGAGATGGGCTCAGAGTTGCTTCACAAATGAGCTATGAAATGAGAATATATGTGTGAAAGTACTTTGTAAACTATAAAGTCGTATTTGTCATGGTGTTTTTTTACTTTTTATTGGACAGATTCATGGATTGTTGGAACTAGGAGGGATTTTGACTCAACTGGCTCATCTTTCCCATTTTACATATGAGGAAACAGAAGCGCAGAAAGTTGAAGTGATTTGTTGAAAGTTCCAGAACTAGTTAATGACTAGGCAGTGATTGGAAGACAGGTGTCCATATTTAATAATATTCATTTATTTTGTTTTTTTCCCTATCTTAGAGTACGTTAAAATTTTACTACTTTCTCCCCTCACTTAAGAGTTCAGAATTTATTAAATATCCAAAATGAGAAGATGTAAAATTGAAGGAAACAATCTGTGGTAAGATTGTAAACCTATGAAAACAACATTGATGTAATGTTTGGTATCCAAGCTTTAGAGTTACTCAAATGACAAATTTATGGAAAAAGCAAATATGACTTAAAGTTTCTACATAGTAGAGTCTGTAGGCTTTCTTGTTTTGTTTTTAAAGAAATCTTTATTAGCTTACAGCATAATGTACTTGTATGCTTTTTAGAAAAACTAAACTGAGTGTATTTTGGTTCATCTTTTTCTTCTCTTTTTAAACTCATTTCCATTTGCAGAAGGAATTAGGTGTACCGTCCTTGTTTCTGGACCATGGCCAACTAAATTTTAGGCCTTCTTTCTCAGCGATATGTAAGGGTTACTAGAGGTTGGGGCAAGGGGGTCAGTCAGGTGGAGAGATAAAACAGGACATACAACGGAAAATGTAGGAGCTTCCTGTTGAAAATGGGACTAATTTATGTTGTGTTACCCAACCTTCCAGTGGAGTAATCTGAGCCAGTAGAGAAGAAACTTCCCTGCTGGTTGGGTGAATCCCTTGATGTGAGGGGGTCTCCTTCTTCCTGGAGAAGCATTATGGTATTCTGTCAGTGCTTACACAGAAAGTTTGAGTCTCATTCTACAAACAGGCACAAATAAGGGTGTTCCACTATCCCTTGAGATTGACAATCCAACCTTCTGTCTGCAGCACTTTTTTTGGTATGGAAAATTGGCCTTGTTGAATTTTTGCTTTTAGTTTTTTTCCTGTGCCTAGCTAATCAAACACAAAAACAAAATACACACACTTTGATGGCACCTTGCTTTCAAAGGTTATATTTAAGTTAATTATTCTTAGATGATAGCTCAATTTTTTTTTTTTTTTTTTTTTTTTCTGGTGGGCTGTTGATGAGCTCTGGAGTGAGTCATAGAAGCATGGGAAAGATTCCATGGGTTCTGGGTCTTTTAAACATGGATGATTTGCATAAGGGACAGAAGAACATAGTGATTTGGTTTGTAATCATGAGGGTACAAAAAACCATCAGGGCAGATCTTTTAGCAGTAGGTAATGTTCACTAGTCAACAACAATTTTCTCCTTTTATTCTGGCCTGGAGAGAGTAAAATAACCCCATTTGCAAATAGAACAGAGTGTTTTCTTAAAGGCATAGAGAGATGACACCAAAATGACATTGGTGGGATGTTGGGGGCTTCTTTAGCTGGCCCGTAGTAAGTAGTAGTGGGTGTGCCACAAAGTGAGGCAAAGACATTTCTCTTTGCCCCAAGTCTGGGATGAGAAGTTTCAGCCTGTAGATTTCTAATTTGTTGCTTGTTATGTTGCACTAAGTTCTCCCTCTAATTAGGATTGTAGTATGCCTAAGTTTGAATTGTGGAAGCAGGCAATTACATAATGTTAGATTTCCCTTTTTCCAATTCAGGAGAGGCAGGAGAATGTGTGCTTTTTGGGAATGCTGGCTTGGGGAAGGAGAATTGCTGGTTTGCACCAACTCAGGGGTCAGTCAAAGGCAACTTCAGCAGAACTGACAGCCAGTGCTGCTGCCCTTGGATTTCTTTACTCTTTCCTCCCCCAGAGCAGGTCTGGGTTAAATGAATTTCACAGATATGAAAGTTAAAGTTAATTGTGGTTATTTCTCTTCTCTTTCTACTTTTTCCATAAAGCCTTTTACCAAAGCTATGAACAGCTGTAGTCATTGGTTGGTTTTGTGGTTCTACTTGCTTACTCTCTTTCTTTTTTTTTTTTTGAGGCAGAGTCTTCCTCTGTCTTCCAGGCTGGACTGCAGTGGCGCCAGGCTCACTGCAACTTCTGCCTCCCAGGTTCAGGCCATTCTCCTGCCTCTGCTTCCCCAGTAGCTGGGACTGCAGGTGCCCGCCACCATGCCCGGCTAATTTTTTTGTATTTTTAGTAGAGACAGGGTTTTACTTTTACCATGTTGGCCAGGATGGTCTCAGTCTCTTTACTTCGTGATCCACCCGCCTTGGCCTCTCAGAGTGCTGGGATTACAGGTGTGAACCACTGTGCCTACCAGATTTCCTTTTATTTGAGATGGAGTCTTTCTCTGTCACCCAGGTTGCTGTGCAGTGGCGCTGTCTCAGCTCACTGCAACCTCTGCTTCCTGGGTTCAAGTGATTCTCCTGCCTCAGCCTTCCAGGTAGCTGGGATTACAGGCAGATGCCACCATGCTCAGCTAATTTTTGTACTTTTAGTAGAGACCGGGTTTCACCACATTGGTCAGGCTGGTCTAGAACTCCTGACCTCCAGTGATCCTCCTGCTTTGGCCTCCCAAAGTGCTTGGCCTTACAGGTGTGAGCCACTTGGCCAAATTTGCTATTTTTTGAGCTCGTTGCCTTTCCTTTAATAGTCTCTAGCTCCCAGAATTGATTGAACCTTTTATTTATTTATTTTTGAGACAGAGTTTTCGCTCTTGTCATGCAGGCTGGAGTGCAGTGGTGTGATCTTGGCTCACTGCAGCCTCCACCTCCCAGGTTCAAGTGATTCTCCTGCCACAGCCTCCTGAGTAGCTGGGACTATAGGCACATGCCACCATGCCTGGCTAATTTTTTTGTATTTTTAGTAGAGACAGGGTTTCATCATGTTGACCAGGCGGGCTTGAACTGCTGACCTCAGGTGATCCGCCTGCTTTGGCCTCCCACAGTGCTGGGATTACAAGTGTGAACCACTGCACCCAGCCTGAATCTCTATTTTTACATTTCTTTTCAGTTCTTGATGCTCTCAGAGAAGCAGATGGTAACTGGACTGTGGTATCCCATGTCTTCAGGAAGAGAGAGTCTGCTTATTAGGAGGTACTTATAAGATGAAGAACTATAAATTAATAGAATGTCCTAAAATTTTCACCAAATTTGATACTTTTATTGCTTGCTTCACCTGTGTATAGCTAAGAATAAAAATGGAGTCAGTATTTTCCCATATTCTTGCAAGAAGCATGGTGCTGTGGCTCTGAACCATACTGCTTGCTTTTAAAGACTTTTCAAAAGCAAATGTTCTTGAAATAAGTATGTAGTTGCTTTAACTCCTCCCTTTTCCCTAACCATACTTCTGGCTGCTCCACTGAAGACCTCAGAAGCTTCTGCCAGTATGCTTTCCCAGAGCCTGACTTCTTAGTAGCTGGTATTTGACATATGAGGAGAGTGCTCTGTGTGCATATGTGTGCATGCTTGTGTGTGTGTTTGTGTAGTTGGGGCTGGTTTGACTCCTAGCTCAGAATGTGCTCTTGGGAAACATGTTCGGAAGTCTGAATATGATTCCTAAACCATGTCTCTTTTCCAGTTTGAGAAATACTTGTGTTTCTTCAAAGAGTCTCAGTGTTGTTTTATACATTTTTAAAATTAACATATTAATGATGATCCTTTTTAATAGGAAGCAAGGTGTAATAATTGCATAACAAAATAATGTTTCAGGTAGATAGATGATAGGTTACAGAGAGCTATAGGATTCACAGAAAAGGCTTATTAAAAGTTCAGGAACCTCAGCCTAGTAATTGGTTTGGGTGGGATTGTTCTGAAGGCCATTTTCAAGGTGATGTTTGAAAGTAGCGGTTTTCTGTGGTTTGGGTAGGATGTGTGTTTGGGGGAAGCAGTGAGTGCTGGGGTAGAGAATTGCAGTGAACCTTGAGGCTTTTCTCTTGGGGGAGAATGCTGGATACTAAGGTTGATGGGTGATTTGAAGAAGCTCAGTAGGTGATTCTGTTATGCTTCTCCCCCACTCAGTTGAAAACACAGTGGCTTTTATATAATTTTTAGATCTATGTTTGACAATAAGGTAAATAAGTAGTGGACTTAAAGCAGAATGCAGCCACCTGGGGATTGTAGAAACTTCATTTTGGATGGGTGAAAAGGAGAGCCTCTGTATCCTTTGTAGAGGCCCATTGATTCAAAAGACAACTTGGAAGAACTCCTGAAATGACTGTGAAAAGAGTCAGGCTGCTTAGACTCCACGGGACGTGTACGTGCAATTTGATAATTGTATGTTGGCATTTCTTTTTTAAAAATTGTGGTAAAAACATAGAAAGTTTACCATTTCAACCATTTTTAAGTGTGTAGTTCAGTAGTATTAAGTGTATTCACACTATTGTGAAACAGATTTCCAGGACCTTTTCATCTTACGAATCTGAAACTCTGTAAGCATTAAACAGTGGCGCTCATTTCCACCTCACCCCAGACCCTGGCAACCATCATTCTACTTTCTGTGTGTACAAATCTGACTACTTTAGGTGACATCATATAAGTGGAATCATGTCGTATTTGTCTTTTTGTGACGGGAGTACTTGACTTAGCATAATATCCTCAAGGTTCATCTATGCTGTAGCATGTGACAGGATTTCTTTCTTTTTAAAGGTTTAATAGTATTCCATTGTATGAGTATACCACGTTTGGATAAACAAAACGTGGTATACTCATACAATGGAATACTATTAAACCTTTAAAAAGAAAGAAATACTATCTGTGGATAGATGTTTGGGTTGCTTCTACCTTTTGGCGGTTGCGTTGTTGCTGTGAACGCGGGTGTGCAGATATCTCTTCACGACCCTGCTTTTAATTCTTTTGTATATATACCCAGAAGTGGGATTGCTCATCATATGGTAGTTTTATTTTTAATTTTTTGAGGAACCTCCATACTGTTTTTCATAGTTGTACCATTTTGCAATCTCATCAAGAGTTCATAAGGGTTCTAACTTCTCCACATCCTTACCAATGCTTACTTTGTTTTTTAAAAATTAATTAATTAATTTAAATTTTTTTTGAGACAGGGTCTCCCTCTGCCACCCGGGCTGGAGTGCGGTGGTGTGATCTCGGCTCACTGCAGCCTCCGCCTCCCTGGCTCAAGCGATCCTCCTACCTTAGCCTTCTTGAGTAGCTGGGACTACTGTTGCACACCACCATACCCAGAGCTAATTAAAAAAAAAAATTTCAATAGTAACCATCTCAATGGATGCAAGGTGGTATCTCATTATGGTTTCAATATATGTTTCTCTGATGATTAATGAAGTTGATTATATTTTCATATTCTTGTTGGCCATCTGTATATTGTCTTTGCATAAATGTCTATTCGGTTGCTCTGCTTATTTTTTAATTGGGTTATTTTATTTTTTTGTCATTGAGCTGTAGGAATCCTTTATATATTCTGGATATTAATATGAGATAGATTACTCTTATGAGATAGATTACTCTCAAATATTTTCTCCCACTCCAGGTTGCTTTTTCACTTTGTCCGTTGTGTCCTTGGATGCACAAAATTTTTAAGTTTGTTGTAGTCCCACTTGGCTAATTTTGCTTTTGGTCATATCCAAGAAATAACTGCCAAGTCCAAAGTCAGGAAGCTTTTTCTTCACATTTTCTTGTAGGGATTTTATAGTTTAGGTCTTACATGTAGGTCTTTAGCCCATTTTGAATTCATTTTTATGTGTAGTATAAGCATCCAACTTTTATTTCTTTGCATGTGGGGATCATATTTTTTCAACACGATTTGTTAAGGGGACTGTCCTTTCCTTATTCAGTGGTCTTGGCACCCTTGCCAGAAATCATTTGACTATATATGTGGGGGTTTGTTTCTGGGGTATCTATTCTGTTGGTCTCTTTGTTTTTATGCCATTATCACACGTTTTGATTAGTAATATGTTCTGATACATATGGCACTTTTAAGTTATGTTGTTCTAGATATTGAGTAATAAAGACATGACATAAAACAAAGAATGTTTTCTTTTTTTGAAGGATCGAGACACACTTAGAAAATGAGGTAAGAAGATTTTAATGGCAGAATGTATGAGGCTATCAATTGGCAAGCAGCATAGTAAAAGCTGTTTGTCTAGCACTTCCGGTTTGCAAAGTGCTTTCACAGATACTGAGTCTAGTGGTTTGGGAACGCTTCAAAAAGGCAGTGAATCTTGAATTATCACAACAGTCAGATGTGTACCTTCGTGGGTATTCATACCCAACACTCTGTGCCAGTTGCATCACAGTGATATAGAGATATTATTATAAGAACTGTCCTTGTGATAATTTTTTCCTTGACGCTGAGTTGTCTTTCCTTTTCCAATCTGGTTATTTTAGATACTCTGTATCTGCTTGTTGAATAGCAGTGGGCCATATATGAAGATAGAATATTTAACCACAGCACTGTTTTATGTTTTGGATATGTTAAAAAAAACACAAAAACCCAAAAAACTGATCTGGCTGGGTTGTACAGGATGAATTGAAGGCAAGATTGAAGCCAGAACAGCAAATTTAGTGGCTGCGGTAGTAATTAATTTTGGCTACTTAAGACATATTTTCTCATCTTCTTAATGCAATGATGGGGATAATTGTGGTTGGGTATATTATTTGAAAAGACATTTGGCAGAAGTTTCATGGAGGAAAAATGTAGTATGCTTGTATGTAGTAGACCTGTCATAAAGATTTATTTGTGGCCAACTGAATTTGTGTCTGCAAGGTATGTTGACTGGTGACCAAATGAATTCTTGTTTGCATTGGTAGGTCTCTAAGGAGTAATTTATTCACTTTTCCTATAAGTATTTATTGAAATCCATTATATTTCCAGGAACTGGTGGTTGCTGCTGGTAAACAGGATACATGGTTCCTGTTCTTGTGTAGCTGACACTCTTCTAGTGACTTATGTGTCCCTTTCAGTGTTCTGTTCCTCTCCTCTCGTTGGATTTTTCTTTTAGTCAAAGGCCACCTGTTTTGCTTTTGATGCAAAAACAATTGCAGTTGTTTATTTTAATGGTCCTATATTAAATATTATTTATACATAGAGAGAAACACTAGGCAGCTGCATATTGGTTTCCAAGGAGATATGTCTTGGCAAAATTTATTTTATCAAGTGCTTTTCAAAGAAAGAGAACTGAAAGAAACTGGGTGTAATGCCTTTTGGTTAAGATTTTTCTGAAGACCCAGATAGGGTTTTTAAATCTTGTTTTCTTCTCCCACACCCACTCCAAAAGAATCTGGAAAGCTAGTTCTGACTAATCCTGGATTTTGATATTGATTTTGGAGCTTTGAAGAGTCATATAACCCTTCTGGATCTTCATTCATTCATTCATTTCTTCATTCAATTAATAAGTCTTCGTTGTTTACCTATTATATATCAAGTAATCTCTTCTTTGTAAAAGGGAGAAAATTGAGGATTGAATTCAGTTTCCTTTAAGACCTGTAAAAATTTATAACTATGATTTAGTAAGATTTAGGCCTCTTTGTAGATAGTAGAAATGTTTTTGAAAGAACTGAAGAAGGAAATGTAGAGTTTTTAACTCTAAAATATTTTAGTGAGAAAATGCCATAATGGTGGATAATTTTAGTGTTAGTTTCATTCTGATCTGAAATCAATCAACATTTAAATTAGGCTCAGAGTTTTTCTTTATAATTTTGGTAGTAGACAATTCGGAACCTAACCTTTCTGTTGTTACTGGTAGCACCCTGGACACTGAATTCCTGTTTCAGATGATTTGTATAATGTGTGTGTGTGCAGGAGATTTGGAAATGCTTGTTACCTCTTCTAGGTGCTTAGTTCTGAATCTTTCAAACTCTGGTCATTTTTATGTGGAGTAGTCTTAGGATAATGGTAACATCATGTCACGGAATGCAGAACAGTCACGCTAAAGATCTGACTGCCAGTACTGTGATAATTAAGCAGGCATTTGCTCATGCTGCTGAACAAGTAATATTTAGAGTTCCGAGTGTGAGATTTCATGGCTTTATAAAGTGATATTTTCATTTAATTTGTTGGAAATTCAACACAGTATTGACTATATATGAAAAGATTCAGTTATACAAAGTAAAATTTAAGAATTTCCTCCCATGTGGATTGTTGCTTTTCGTAAATCTGGTTTCAGTGTTACCAAAGAATACTGGAAGATTTGCTCTAGTCCTGGCTCTACTAAATAGTAGTTGTGTGACTTTAGTGGTCTTTCATTTACCAGTCAGCAGTATCATTCTGCACTTTCTAGATGGCAGATACTGTTCTCATCCTAGGGATACATCAATGAACAACTCTTGAGTGAGATGGGAAGCCACTGGAGGGTTTTATACAAAGGGTTTTGGTCTGACAGATATTAAAAAGTGACACTCTGTCATGTAGGGGAATAGAATGGGGAACAGTGCAAAGGTGGAAATTGGGGGATGTTAGAGATTTCTAGCAATGCTCTGTAGGTGAGATATGATAGCAGTGTGAAGGTGATGAGAAGTGAGTGGTTTCTGGATATATCTCAAGTAGGGCTAAAATGATCTACTGATGGTGATATGATGTGGAGTGCGACAGAGTGTACTCAAGGATGACACCAAGGTGTTTAGCCTGGAATAATGGGGTGGCCATTTACTGAAATGGAGATGCCTGGAGGAGCAGGTTTGGGTGTGGTATTAAGAGTTGATCTGTACATGTTGGGTATGAGATGAAGTTGACATGCCAAGTGGAGCAGTCAGGTAGACAGCTGGGAAGTTCTGTCAATCTTCATGAGCTTTAATTTTCTCATCTATGAAATGGGGAAAGTGTCTGCCCTTCTCACAATTCTTGAGATCAAATGAGAAAAAAAGAAGTTAAAACTTGTAAAGCTATGTCTTGTATTATTTCTGGAAAGTAGACTGGCTACCATCTTGTGTCCTTTGTGGTCTGTTTTGCATTATTTAACTCATAGACCACACTGTATTTTGGAAAGTTAGCATTTGCCCTCCAAAGCCTGGTTTCTTTCCCAGTAGATATGAAAGATTTCTTTTTGATCCCTCCTGCAATTCGTGGGCAGCTTCTTGGAGAATTGGTGTATATTTCAGTTGTCTCCAGGGTGTCAGAGGGCTTCATTTTGTGTAGAGCTACTACTTGAGAGTGTGGTACCAGACTTGCTCTTAATAAACATAGCTTTGGGCCAAAGTAATTTATTTAGGTGGCTGGGTGTTGTAGTAGAAAAATGACTATCTTTCTCAAATTCTTTATTTTAGGCTTTCCATAACTTGAATCCATTAACAGATAGGGTCTAATAGGTTAGATGATTTAGGGAGACCACTCTTCATGTTTCTGGATTCAGAATACTTGCTAGGTTTTTTTTGACTGCTTTACGTTTTTTTTGGTAGGCAGGTGAAATACGTTAAGTATGTATTTGAATCTATTGAATTAAAATTTGCTTAGGCTCCACCATGTTGAAAGCATCAGTCTTGTGTTTAATCGGTGGCATTTTGAATTTATTAAATGTCTGTCATCGGAGGTAGTAGTAAATAGTTATATCTTTGAAATGTAGTATTTTTATAATCTATACTTTCCCACCAGTTAGTTGTTCCTTTAAGAATGTCTTTGGCCAACAGGTGTGGTGGTTTTGGGTTCTTCTAATCCGTAAGCAGTTTTGAACAGAAATACTACTACTCTTGACTGCTGTCCTCGTTTGATTATCAGTCAACAAGTTTCCACTGGGCATTGGATGTGCGCACCCATTTCAGGTCCTCTGATTTAGAAAGGGCCTGACACATGCAGTGAATGTAACTTGATGACTGCCATCTAAGAAAGTATGGTAACTGTTGGAATACCATCTAAGTAAGCATTCTAAGTGTTCAATGGAAAGAGAATGGCAATGGCTTTAGTAATGAAGGTATCAGGGAGGTAGGAACTATGTTTTTCAGGAGATACCATGGGGGCAGAAGTTATTTTGAATAGTTTTCTTGTATGTTTCAAGCAAAAGGACCTCTCTCTACATTAGGGTTTTTGTTAGGTCTTCAAATCTGTAAAATAGGTTTACCCATCTGCTCAGTAATTGTTAAGTTACGTAATCTTTTGCTTTCCATTGAATTGGCTTACTGTACATTATTTTTGTTTCAGCTTCTAATAAACTGAACCATAGGTACCCAGAATGATATTACTGACATAATTGTTCCTGTTTGTTGAAGAGAAAACTCAACCCTTGTCTTTCCTTTTTAAGCATGTATTAGAAAATTTTAGTCAATTGTAAGAACTTATTTAAAGGGGATCTTTATGTTTAAATCTGTGTCTTTTTCATGCTTGTTTTTCCACCTAAAAGGAACATGACTGTCTTAGTCTTCCTAAAATATCTTTTAGGCTTTTCAAATTGTCTGATGGCTTTTTATTTGAACTTAAGTGTAGTAGTTGCTTTTATTGGAGAGATGCTGAGCGTCTGAAGTCACAGTAATTATTTCTGTACTCCTGAAGTTTTTTTTTTTTTTAAGAAACAACTTATTAAGTTATAATTCTCAATTTAAATTACGAAGTCAGTAGTTCTTAGTATATTCATACAGTTCTGGAACCATCTCTATAAACAATTTTAGAACATTTTCATTATCCCACAAAGAAACTCCAAACCCATTTGTAGTCACTCCCCATTTCTTTCCAGCCCCATCCCTCCTCCCTGACCCCAGCCCTAGGCCACCACTAGCCTACTTTCTGTTGTTATAGATTTGCCTCTTCTGTGTTTTTCATATAAATGGGATCATACAATATGTGGTATTTTGTGACTGGCTTCTTTCACCTAGCTCTGTCAAAGCACATTTTGTTTTTTGCAAGCGCTTTAACTTTGGTGGTGTTACAGATCAAGAATTCAAAACCAGATATTCCCTGTCTGCTGACACAGAAGCTACAGCCTGTACTGGGACCAGAGAAAATAGCAAAACGACCAGTTACCATGTGTGTTTGTAAAACAGGGAGTGAACTTTGAAGCTTTCATAAAATGAAACCTCCCTAGTACTAATCCACCAGTGCATTCAGTACATGTTGTTGCATAATTGTCTTACCTCTCCTTTCCGGAGTATTGTCCTGCTTCTCACTTGGATGTTTAACACCTCTTAGAAATCATTTCTGTTTTTTCTCTTTCTTTTACTTCTGGTCTGATCTGTGACCAAGCTTTATCATTTTTTTCTTTGAATTGATTTTCATTTTCAGCTTTTGCTCTTAGTTTTATTGTCACCATTTTAGAGTGGACCTTGACCCCTGTATCTTAGTGGCTGTAGCAGCCTCCTTGCTGACCCCTTTGACTCCTGCTGTCCCATTCCCCAGGCCATCTTGTCTGATCATTCTTTCTGAGAGACCACTTAGGTACATGTGCCACCCTGGAGGAACTCACGTGGCTCTAATACTTTGCTACATCAAACTCACACTTTCCTGTTTGCTTTTATGACATTCCTGTTTGGTCTCTCCTTTTCTGGCCAAAAAAGGAGAGACCAAACAGGAACGCCTTTTTGTGCTAGGCCTTTGCTCTCTCCTATTCCCTCCTGTTCTAATTTTCTTCAAACCTTAGTTCGTTTTCAGTTTTAGTTCTTTTCAAAAAGTATAGAGGCCGGGTGTGGTGGTTCATGCCTGTAATCTCAGCACTTTGAGAGGCTGTATCAGTCTGTTCTCATGCTGCTAATAAAGACATTTGAGACTCGGTAATTTATAAAGCAAAGAGGCTTAACGGACTTACAGTTCCACATGGCTGGGGAGGCCTCACAATCATGGCAGAAGGTTAATGAGTAGCAAAGTTACGTCTTACATGGCAGCAGGTAAGAGAGTGTGTCCAGTGGAACTCCTCTTTATAAAACCATCAGATTTCATGAGACTTATTCACTATCACAGGAACAGCATGGAAAAGAGCAACCCCCATGATTCAATTATCTCCCACTGGGCGCCTCCCATAATACATGGGAATTATGGGAGCTACAATTCAAGATGAGATTTGAATGGGGACACAGACAAACCATGTCAGAGGCTGAGGTGGATGGTTTGTTTGAGCTTAGGAGTTTGAGACCAGCCTGGGCAACATGGCAAAATCCTGTCTCTACCAAAAATACAAAAAAATTAGCTAGGCATGGTGATGCATGCCTGTAGTCCCACTTGTTCAGGAGGCTGAGATGGGAGGGTTGCATGAGCCCAGGAGGCTGAGGTTGCAGTGAGGAGAAATTGCGCCACTGCACTGCAGCCTGGGCGGTCAAGTGAGAACCTGTCTCAAAAAAAAAAAAAAAAAGTATGTGAAACCTACTAATTTCCTCACTCATTGCTTTATCACTCTTATCCCTTTCCCTGCATACTGTGCTACTTATCAGTATCTTGTATCCCCTTCTTCTCTCAGCTCTAGCCTCTGAACTCTAGTATCCCTGTCTTTCTCATCCTTCAAGAACCTTTTTCATTGATGTCTTGCTGATTACCATAACACACCCTGATTTCTCCCTTCTCAGACGCGGTGTTGTATTGTGTTGTATACTTAAAGAGCCTAGCATTTAATAATTGATGCATAGTTCATCAAGAGTGTCTGGCCTGGAGAAAACTCAGAGGGGGACGTCATCCTTTGTCACAGGAGTCAAAAGTCCGTGATGTGGAAGGAGGAGAGGTTACTAACCTTTTGTCTTCTCAGGCTTCACAGGACAAAACCAATGAATAGAATAAATACAGATATTTGAGTAAACATTAGAAAGGACTTTGCTGGTTGAGGTGCTTGCAGGTGTCATAGACTGTGTCCCATTGTTGGAGACTGTCCTCATGCATAAGGCTGGATCATTTCTGGACAGGGTCATTGTGAAGGGCATTGAGATGATTCACATGGGCTCAGTAACACTAGTGATTATCTGTCTCCAGTATCACAAGTCATCTAGGGAGCATTTTAAATACACAGATTCTCAGTCTCCACCTTTAGAGTTTAGGTTGAGCAGTTTGTGAAGCCAGGCTTGGAAAGTTTTGAGTTAGGTGGCTTTTTTAAGTCCTGAGATCCTATGAGACTCATTTGATTATCAGGTTTTACCTTTTTTAATTTTAATTTTTTATTTTATTGATTTATGTTTTGAGACAGAGTCTTACTCTGTTGCCCAGGCTGGAGTGCAGTGGCACAATCTCAGCTCACTGCAACCTCTGCCTCCTGGGTTCAAGCAGTTCTCCTGCCTCAGCCTCTGGAGTAGCTGGGATTACAGGTGTGTGCCACCATGCCCAGCTAATTTTTGTACTTTTTTGTGGAGATGGGGTTTCACCATATTGGCCAGGCTGATCTTGAACTCCCAACCTCAAGTGATGTGCTCGCCTTGGCCTCCCAAAGTGCTGAGATTACAGGTGTGAGCCACCGCGCACAGCCAGATTTCTAGATTTTTATTGAGTGCCTGTATTGTATGGCAATATAAAGTTTTTGGTTTTTGCCTTCATGGAACATAGAGTCAAGGGTGGAATACAGACAGACAGCTGAAACCATGTGATTTCTCCTCAGGTAGGTGTAGATTCTCTGAGGATAGAGACCATTTCTTTTTTTTTTTTTTTTTTTTTAATGGTTCTTTATTTGTCCAGAGGAGTGGGCACTTTGGCATTCCTTCTTGCCTGGCAAGGTGATTAATCTGATGTTTACTGACAGGCCCTCCTTTTGGTAGGGCTTAGTGCTGTGTTCTTTATCCAGGTGTTTTCTTTTCTTTTCTTTTTTTTTGAGATGAAGTCTTGCTCTGTATCCTAGGCTGGAGTGTAGTTCTCCTGCCTCAGCCTCTCTAATAGCTGGGATTATAGGCATGTGCCACTGCACCTGGCTGATTTTTTATATTTTTGTAGAGACGGGGTTTCACCATGTTGGCCAGTCTGGTCTTGAACTCCTGACCTCAGGTAATCCACCTGCCTTGGCCTCTCAAAGTGCTGGGATTACAGGCGTGAGCCACTGCGCCCGGCCTATTCAAGTGTTTTCATACAACTTCAGTCTTGGTTGAAAGGGAGCCATTCTGTCTTCTGTTGTTTCATGGCAGATTCTGGCTTTAGATTTTGTTGCTACCTGGTGATTAATATCGGCTATCATTTATTGAGTAACTACTCTGTGGGGGCCAGGACTCTGTGGGAGCCAGGATATTGAGTTTCTGTTACAGAATTTCTGCTTCTGTTAACATACATTGCAAGCAGCTACTGAGTTGAGGCATTATCTGATGCAGTCATCTGTTAGGACCAGAGTAGTTGCAGTCATATTTTGGCTGTGTGCATAAAGTGTATTTTATTGTTGGGAATGCCATAAAGCCTGTCTACTTAGGTAGCTATGACCACCACCCTGTTAGTTAAACTTATAATTTGTTTTAAACACTGTGCTGTACTGATGATAAAAGATCTTCATCTGTTTTTTCAATGAAAGGCTGGTCTTGCTGCTATAGCTTAGTATGTGGTTTTAATTATTCATTCATGTTGTGCCCAGATGGAAAGTCAGAGACTGTTTTTTTGTATCTTTAATGATGATCTGGATTTCACAGAGTTGGTGTGTGGCCCATTTGGTGGTTTCTTTTCCTTATCTGCTGTAGGACTTTGGCCTGTCACGGTGACGGCCCTAGTGCCTAGATTAATAATGGTCATAAATACATTTTGCTGAACAACACCAATGTATTCATTCTATGTTAGGTTCTTTACTTATGTCATCTCATGTTATCCTCATGAAATTCCTGAGAAATAGGTATTATCAACATTTAATAGATGTAAGGAAACTAAGACAGACTAAATAACTTGCCTAGCTTTCTGATGCTCCCCTAGCTTTCTGATGCTCCCCTAGCTTTCTGATGCTCCCCTAGCTTTCAGGATGTTTCCCTAGCTTTTAGATACTCACCTAACTTTCTGATGCTTTCCTGTTTACCTTTTCCAGGAGACTCAGGCATGGTTTGCATAGGAGTTAACACCATTACTTTTACTTTCCCTCACTTCCTTGTGGGCTTTACTAAGAAAAACTAGGTGGTACCTGAGGTCAGGAGTTTGAGACTATTCTGGCCAACATGGCAAAAACCCATCTCTACTAAAAAATTACAAAAAAATTAGCCAGGTATGGTGGCGCACAACTGTAGTCCCAGCTACTTGGGAGGGTGAGGCAGGAGAATTGCTTGAACCCAGGAGGTGAAGGTTGTAGTAAGGTGTGATTGCACCACTGCACTCCAGCCTGGGTGACAGAGCAAGACTCTGTCCTAAAAAAAAAAAAGTGGTAGATGAGTGAACTTTCAGGAGGTGAAGATGTGCTAGTATCTCAAACTCCTAGGGAAAAGTCATAGATAGTATATTTAATTTCCTCTCTTGCCTGGATTCAAAGTAGTGGTTGTCATTGAATGTCCTTTCTGGCTGACAGAGCTTACTGAGATGTGGGGAACAACTTCCACAGTAGGCTGACACTGCCAAGGGAAGTTCAAGGCCCAGGATTGCAGATGCTTTTACTATGAAGAGCTAGATGAAATATGTGTGTTTTGGTGAAATAAATACAAATCTTCAGTACGTTTGTAATAACCGCAGCATTTTTTCTAGTAAGAACGCCTTCATGTTACTTCCCAACTTGGGCAAGACAGGAAGCTTGAGACATTTATTTTTGGGGGTGAAATGCTTTATTTCTCATCTTGCAGCATGGATTGTGTTGTGCAATTGTCATCTTGTCATTGACTTCCGCCAGTTGCCCTAAAATTATCAGGCTGTCATCAAGTCACCATCTGCTTTGTTTTGAAATACATGTCTTTTAAGAGCCTGGAGGCATATTAGAAATATACAGATTTTCCCACCAACTTTTGTTTTAGATTCAGGGATACAGGTGCAGGTTTACTACCTGGGTATATTGCGTGATGCAGAGGTTTGGGCTTTTGATGGTCCCGTTACCCAGGTACTGAGCATAGTACCCAACAGTTAGTTTTTCAATACATCCCTTCCTCACTCCCTCCCCTCTCTAGCAGTCCCAGTATCTGTCACTGCCATTTTTATGTCCATCAGTACCCAATGTTTAGCTCCCAGTTTTAAGTGAGAACATGTGGTATTTGCTTTTATTATCCTGCATTAATTTGCTTAGAATAATGGCCCCCAGCTGTATTGATTTTGCTGCACAGGACATGATTTCATCCTTTTTTATGGCTGCATAGTGTTCTATGGTGTATATATGTACCATATTTTCATTATTCAGTCCACCGTTGATGAACACGTGGATTCCATGTCTTTGCTATTGTGAATAGTGTTGCAAGGAACATGTTAGTGTACGTGTCTTTTTGGTAGAATGATTTGTTTTTCTTTTCTTTTTCTTCTTTGTTTTTGTTTTTGGAGACAGGGTCTCACTCTGTTGACCAGGCTAAAGTGCAGTGGTGCCATCTCTCCTTGCTGCAGCCTCTTTCTCTTGGGTGAAAGTGATTTTCCTGGCTCAGCCTCCCAAGTAGCTGGGACTGTTGGTGTGCACCACCACACCTAGCTAATTTTTGTATTTTTTGTGGAGATGGGTTTTGCCTTGTTGCCTAGGCTGGTCTCTAACTTGTGGACTCGAGCGATCCACCTGCCTTTGCCTCCCAAAGTGCTGGGATTAAAGGTATGAGCCACCGTACCTGGCCTGTTTTCTTTTGGGTTTATGCCTAGTAATGGGATTGCTGGGTTGAATGGTGGCTCTGTTTTAAGCTCTTTGAGAAATCTCTAAACTGCTTTCCACAGTGGCTGAACTAATATACATTCCCACCAACAGTGTATAAGAGTCCCCTATAAATACACAGATTTTTAAAGAGATGTTGACAGAACTGATGTTAATTGAAAATACAGAAAATATAAGTTCAGTCTTGGCTTTTCCAAGTGTACATCTAGGAAACATGTTCAGTTGATCAGACAAATGCAATTGCTAGTAAAGTTCCTGTAGTTAACTTAGATTATGATGGGAAAGGAGTACATTTTTTTATGCCTTAACTTTTCTATTGAGTTTTGAACTTTGTATGTTTTTTGAATCTAGTATACCTTCTTTTAACCTTATGTACAGCTCATTTCTTCAAATCAAATATTTGAGATTTCTCTTTCATGTTAGTAAATCCTCAAGATTTTCTGCTTTGGTTTATTAGATAAGGATTTTTGGTGGTATAATAACTAGGTTGGGGTGGTTTTATCTTAATCTCTGGTTTGCTGTAGTATTTAGGATTATTAATTTCCTAAGAACAAAGATTAATTTTAAAAAGGATTGTTGAACTTTGGTGGCCAAACAAGGCCATGATCTACCTTCTAAATGGCAGAGAGCCCCAAAATTATTGAATGAATTCCACTTCTGGTGCACTCATTTATAGCAAGATGCACAAGGACCTTAGCCTATTTATCATCCTGTTCTTGGTTTACCATTGCAGCAGTCAATCACCTTGATTGGTTCACTTTGTCTTCACATTAAAGGCTTTTCATGTTGAACTGCTTAAGAGTGTTTGAAAGCTACCTTTTAAATAATGTTATATAACTACAATAATCCAACAATATTGAGGACATGCCACCCTCAAACCTTGGTCCAACCACCATCAATCTACAAAGTCCGTTTCTAAATATTACCTAATGTTCATCATTCACTCAACAAATACTTTTTGAGCTGTTCTGTGTCAGGCAGTGGCTGTGGATGAGCTATGTGTTTTGTAGATAACGCTGCAGTTCTGTTCTCAGCATGCCTCCAGCTAGCTGGGAATTCAGAAAGAATAGAGAAAAATGTCTATCAGGAGATGAAGGAAATAATTTAAATGTACCATCTTTGATTTTTTCCTCTTTGTATTATGGAAGCAGTACCACAAAGTACCATAAGACTTTGTGGAAAATTTGGAAAATACAGAAAAGTATGAAGAAGAAAAACATCATCCATCATTCTGCCACCCAAGAATAACCACTGTTACTACTTTCATGTTTCCTGTCTTTGAAAAAACTGACTTCTAAAAACAAGCAAAACAGAGCTCTGTCCAGTAAAAGGTGAATTTTTTTTTTTTTTTGAGACTGAGTCTTGCTCTGTCCCCAGACGAGTGCAGTGGCATGATATCGGTTCACTGCAACCTCTGCCTCTCAGGTTCAAGTGACTCTCCTTCCTCAGCCTCCTGAGTAGCTGGGATTACAGGCAGTGCCACCATGCCCAGCTAATTTTTGTATTTTTTGTAGAGACTGGGTTTCACCATGTTGGCCAGGATGTTCTTGATCTCTTGACCTTGTGATCTACCCATCTTGGCCTTCCAAAATGCAGGGACTACAGGTATGAGCCACTGCACCCGGCCTAAGGTGAAATTTTATGAGGAAAAGGGGAAAAGGCCCCCACAGATGTTTCTACTGTTGTGGGGACCATGATGTGGAAGCAGCATCTTAGGTAAGGGATGTCTGGGAGTTCTCAGGAAGAAAGTATTGGGGAACAAAACCAAGAACAGTGTTTATCTTAGATTTCTTTGTGAGTAATTTCCAAGTTAAAAGTGTGTTGTATTCTAAAACTTGGTAAGGTGGCAGTTGGCATTCCAGATGCTTTTCTTAGGCATTAATCTGTGCTAGATGAATAAATGGAGTCTTCCTTCTAGGATAGAATGTGCAAGATGATTTTTACATTGCAGTGTCCATTGCGTGTCCATGGTTTAAGATTGGGAAACTTCATTAACAGGAAAAGCAAGAGAGGAAACATTTTTTTAAAAATGATCTCTTAGGTACTGGCACGTTTTTTGAATTCAGTGTTTCATTTAATTTTCATAGCAAACATTTGAAGGAAGCATTTTTCTCATTTTTGTAGTTTAGATTTAGGAAATGGATTTAATTGCTTGTTTAGGGTCATAGTGTTTCATATTAAGTGGCAGGGACACATGCAGGCTTTGGAACCAGAGACCTGGGTTCTGCCGTAACGCAGTGATCTCAGACAATTTTCCAACCTCTTTCTCAATTTTTAACAGGGAATGATGATGCTAACTCAAGGTTATTATAAAGATGAAATGGGACAATATATGTAACAACCTTCCTACAGTTGGGGTTTAGGACCAATAAATGAGAGCTCTAAAATGTCACTTGTAAGGCAGCAGGCCCAGTGCCTGGCATATAGTAAATGTCTAATAGATGTTGGACCCAGTACTTCTTACAAGCCCTCCCAACTTTTCAAGTTTTTAAGAATTTATGTCTATCTGTCTATCTTATCTATCTTATCTATCTATCTATCTATCTGGATAGACATCTATCTGTACCTCTATATGTCTATATAAAGAGAGAGATGGGGTCTCACTCTTGCCGTGGCTCACTCTTCCATTCAGGTTGGAATGCCGGGTGAAATCTTGGCCCACTGCAACTTCTGCCTCCTGGGCTCAGGTGATCCTCCCACTTCAGCTTCCTGAGTAGCTGGGATCACAGGTGCGTGCCACCATGCCCAGCTAATGTTTTGTATTTTTGGTAGAGATGGGGTTTTGCCATGTTGCACAGGCTGGTCTAAGCAGACCAGAGCAAGTGATCCGCCTGCTTCAGTCTCCCAAAGTGTTGGGAGATGGCATGAGCCACTGTGCCTGGCCTGCCAACTTTACAGTTTTTCTAGTGTCTTTCTCTTGGATTTTGAAGGACCTTAATGGAAAGATATATTTCATTTGAATTATCATGGTGGATTCTTGGATTTGTAAAATAAGTGTCATCTGCACTGCACTGGAAAATTCCATCTCATCAGTAGTTTTCTTTGAAAGGTCATCCTGAACATTTTTCCCTGGGTATCAGTGGAGAAGGCTAGGGGTGGGAAAGCTAAGAGCTCAGGTGGGCTGGGGGAGGAGGAGAGCAGGAGGAGTCAACTTGGGTATTTTCCTGGCCCCGTTTGCCACCTGCCAGCCTTAGTAAGGACTGTACTGTGGCCATGTGTGGCTGGGATTGTAACTGAGCAGAGGTGAAGAGGGTACTCTGTGGGAGACAGGAACTATGTGGAAGATGTTTGGTTCTCCGTGCGTAGTCATACTCTTTGATGCACTTACTCAGTCATCACACAATTGTTGACGCTTTCCTGTAGACACTGCACTGTGCCAGTCCTTGAGATTCAAAGGGTGTCCCTGCCTCTCTAGGATTAAACCAAGTTGATAGGCAAGTAACAGAAATTACAACTCAGTTTTATATCCTTAATGAGTAACGATGGTGAGCATCTTTTTATGTGTTTGCTGGCCATTTATAGATCTTTGGAGGAATGTCTGTTCGCATTCTTTGCCCATTTTAAAGTTAAAGTTTTTGTCTTTGGTTGAGTCGTACGTATTCTTAATGTATTCTGGGTACAGATCCCTTATCAGATTTGTAAAATGTTTGTCTCACTCTGTAGGTTATCTTTCTACTCGGGAGGCCGGACTTTACGTGGAATACAAAAGAGAAAAGGGCACATAGTAAGCATGAAAACGAAAGAATAGGCTGAACTGCTACAAATATTTTAGACAGATTATACCTAGGGTGACTTGTGGCTTGCAGGAAAAAAAATTTGGAAGTATAATCTACATCAAGTACACAAATTATAAAGGTACAGCTTGATAAATTATCAGAAAATGCATACACGCATGTAATCACCATGGCCAGGGTCATGACAAAGAATATTACCAGGCCCCTAAAAGCCATCTTCTGAACCTTTGCAATCATTAGCCCTCCTGCACCCCAAAGCTAGCAGCTCTTTTGACTTCTGTCACCATTGATTGGTTTTTATATGGTTTTGAAGTTTATAGAAATGGGATCATACAGCATGTTTACTTTTGTGCCTGGTTTATTTTGCCTAACATGTAAAATTTATCCATGTGTTTCTTGTAGTTCATTTTCATTAGTCAATAGTTTTCCATTGTATCAATATCCAACTCTTTATACTGTCTACCGTTGATGGACATTTGAGTTTCAGTTTTCAACTTCTGCTCCATAGGCCCTTTCTTGCATGCATGTTGAGGTGCACATGGGGCATGCCTTCCCATTGGATGTATGTCTGAGAGTGGACTTGCTGTGTCATAAAATGTATTTATGTTCCGCTTTCTTAAAGTGTATGCAAATTATTTTTTAATCTTTAAAACAAAATGAGAACTAAAAAGAGGCTAAACCTACTGTTTAATCTTAACAAAAGGGGTTTCAGAGTAATTCACTCCTTTTTCCTACTATCTTTTATAGCAGGAAAGTATTTTTCAGACAGAGAAGAATAGACTATGAAAGATGAGAATAAAGCAAACAAATTCTTGCCCCCTTAAATAAGAATCTCCAGGCTGAAATGGATTCTTCCCCAGCATACTGAAAACTCTACCATTAATTTGAGGAACCCCAGTTGGGAAACTTTGAGACCTGAGAAGGTGAGAGAATGTCTTCTGGGGCAAAAAGATGATACCTTTTCCTCACCCATCACAAGGGTTGTGGTCAACACTCCTAGTAGCAAAGGGCAGGTTAGCAAGAGGAAAAGCATCACAACTTTATTTAGCAAAGTTTTACATGACATGAGAGCTTTTGGAAATAAAGACCCAAAGACCCAGGGAAAACTGTTTCTATTCTTAGATTTGATGCAGAATCATGGCCATATAGTAATGTGATTGCACAAAAAGGGAATGATCTAGGTAATAAATTGAGAGGGGAACCCAGCAAGGCCTGTCCAGATTCTTCTCAGCCTCTCTGTGTTGAGCATTACTTTTCCACTGGGTGTGGGGCAGAACCCTTCTGGAATAAGGGTCTTATGATCTATTTTCAGGTAAGATGGGTCAGAGAATTTCTTTATGGCTATGCTTCACATAGAAGGCAGGGGAAGTGACCTTGTTTTTGGGGACCCTCCAGTTTCCTTCAGTTTAGAATACTTTGGGGTAATGTATTCTGAACTGACACTCCTGAAATCTGAAGGTAAGTCAGTGTTTTATTTTTTTTCCCCTAAAGGAAAACAGATTTTGTTTTTTTTTCCTAAAGAAAGAAAAATAGAAAAATTTCGTGTGGCTTTCTGACAGAATTGTAGTGTAGGTTTAAACAGGTGATTTGATAGCATGAGAGAGAAAGGTAGTGGTTACCAGGAGTCAGGATGTTTTCAATATTACAAAAAAGATTCATTGGGCTTCTAGTTCCTGTGGGTTCTTAGTATTCCTGCTGCCAGGGGAACAAAGGTCAATGTCAAGTTCTAAATTTGGGAGATCAGCTTGCAGCCAGTATCCTTAAAGCATTTCCTTGCACATATATTTTGATGGCCCAAGAGTGGGGGAAACAGACGCATTAGTAAGTAAGCCCCAAATATAGGCAGAGTGCCTAGGAAGCTGGTTAAGGAGTGCCCTTGTGACACAGGGGAGCATGTGGAGAATAGGATATCTTTTGAAGAGGTGATACTGCTTCTAAAATCTGAAGAGACAAAGGGAAAATAGAGTAGGGTGAGGATGGCAGGCAGGTGCTGAGGCTTGGTTATAAGAGATTTTCTGCTAGATGGAGTAAAGTGATTATGCAAAAGCTTTTTATAAGTGGGAAGTCTCAAACTCCTGACCTTGTAATCTACCCGCCTTTGAGTCCCAAAGTGATGGGATTACAGGCGTGAGCCACCACCACTGGTCAATGTGGTGAAAACCCCTTGCTACTAAAAATTCAAAAAAAAAAAAAAATTAGCTGGACATAGTGGCTTGTAATCCCAGATACTCGGGAGACGGAGGCAGGAGAATTGTTTGAATCCAGGAGGCGAAAGTTGCAGTGAGCCAAGATTGCACCACTGCATTCCAGCTTGGGCGACAGAGCAAGATTCCATCTCAAGAAAAAAGAAATGGGTGGTATTGCTTTGCCTGTTATGCTATGGACTTGGGGCTTTTATAGACCTAGGGGAGCCCTGGAAAGATTTTAAATATCCAGGGAGCAGAATTATCAGATTTACATTGAAAAAGTTTGCTCATAATATAGAAAATAGTATGCACTGATTTGAGCTCAGGGAAATAGGAAACTCTTACAAGAGTGAAGTCAGGAATTGCAGTGGTCCTGAACAGAATCTGGAGGGACTTAAGAGAGACTAAAATAAGTCATTCTGTGCTAATCTTGTTTTCTTTTAAAAATAGATTCTGAAAAGTTTAAATAGGTTATTAGTTAAGGGAATGCTGTCTTTTGATTTCAACAGAATATTTAATTTTAACAAAATGCTGTCCTTTTGAATAAGTTGAGAAAATGTGCGATGGGTATTAGGTGGATTTGTAGCTTGTTGAGCAGAGCAGTAGGTTTGATGGATCTGCATGAGCTGGGAGAGAAGCATTTCATCCTGTGCTTTTGCACTCTGTATTTGATTTCTGTGGGTTACAGCTCTGATCTTTGAAATGGTTTTATTATTGACAAAATTACCTGTGAAGTAAAATTAGAAAGATAAGGTAGTAGTTGACAAACTACTTTCAAAGTTTAAAATATGCCTTTATAAAATTTCAGCAACGTGAAATTGATTGTAGGGGTTGTGGAGACAGAAATACTACTATTTAGGTTGAAAGCACAGTATAATTACATAAGGGACAGAAATACTACTATTTAGGTTGAAAGCACAGTATAATTACATAAACAGATAAATAGTATATCTGTGATACCAGAATTTTTTGGAAGAGGTGATTAAGAAAAAATGCCTAAAAAGTCTCTTTAGGGGAGCAGTGATGGAAAAAGTTGAGAACCACACCTTTAACAGAAAGCTGTGGAAATGGCTAGCTAAAACTTACAATAGGAAATAGTTGAAAATTTCTACATTTAGGGCTTGAGACTAAAGGTACCATGACAGGTTGAGAATATTTCTTGATTTATGTTTATATGTAGGAAAAAATGGAATTAAGTCCCTTTGTTACTTTTATTTGCTTCTAAACTCAGTATGAGTCAATAGGGTGGCTATGGCTGAGAGAAAGGTTAATGCAGCCACAGCTTTCATTTATAAAGGTAAGTGTGAATAGAATTCAGAGTGTTTTATTTTACCATAAACTGATTGAAACCTGATCTGGAGCTTGGAAGATGAGAGCTCTCAAAACCATGTTGAGAAGCATTATTCAAACAGAACAACAACCAACTTACTGTTTAAGTATAACAAGATGACTATAATAACTTATGGCTTGAATCCAGAAACATAATTAAACATAATTAAATTGGGCAATGCTGTGCAGTTCATAAATTAATAAATTAATTAAATTAATAATAGATTATATTGAGTACCTACTATCTTTCAGGTGTTATTCTAGCTACCGGGGACTCAGTACTCAGCCAACTGGACAAAATATGTGTGTTTATGGAACTCACAGGTTAGTGGATGGAGCCAGACAGTGAACAGCATAAGTTTGTAAAATATATCTAGGATGTAAGATAGTGTGCTAGGTATTAACAAGCATGAAAGAAGAAAAATAAGTAGGGAAGGCATGTGAGAAATAATGGGACTGGTGGAAATATTAGATAGTGTGGTCAGAGAAGGCCTCATTGAGAAGGTTAATTTTTCTTTTTTAAAACAAACTTAATATTGTATAACAAACATACAGAAAAGTGCAGAAAGAACAAGTGTGCCATGGAATGAATTTTCTTTCTTTTTCATTTTGAGACAAGATTCTCACTCTGTTACCCAGGTTGGAATGCAATGTTGTGATCATGGCCCACTGCAGCCTCCCTGGGCTCAGGTGATCCTCCCACCTCAGCCTCCTGAGTAGCTGGGAGGGTTGAATGTGTACAAAGTGAATACACTTGTGTAATCAGCACTCAAATTAAGAAACAGAATTTTAACTGCCCCTTAGGAGGCCTGGTTGCTCCTCCTCCCAGTGGAAGCCTTGCCTCCTTAGAAGTCACACCATAGGTTAGTGTTCTGGTTTGTGAGCTTTATATTAATGTCATCATGCATAATATATTCTTTTGTTTCTGGCTTCTTTTACTCAACATTGATTTGGTGAGACCCGTCTATGGTCTTACAAGTATTTGTAGGTTATTCATTTTTGTTGCTGTAGAGTATTAAATTGTATCATGATACCAGAGTACTATCTTCTGTCTCTAGCTAATGAATAGTCCTGCAGCAAACATGCTTGTATATTTCTTTTTAGTGATGTCATCTATAGGGGATATAATTAGAAGTGGAATTGCCAGGTTGTAGGATATGCGTATGTTCACTTTGGTGGTTACTGAGAAACGGTCTTCCAAAGTGATTGTATCAATTTATATACCTATTAGTGGCATGTGAGAGCTCCACAGATATGTCAAGATTTGGCATTTCCTGCCATTTAGCTTTAGCTATTCCGGTAGTTGTGTAGAGATGTTCCATTGTGGAAGACTAATGCATTTGAGCACCTTTTCATACTTATTGGCCATTATGATACCACTTTATGGCGTGATAGAAATGTTCTGTATTTTCATTGTGGTTGTGGTTAAATGATCATATGCATTTGTGAAAACCCACAGAAAAACTGTACGCTAAGAAGAGTGAATTTCACTGTATGCAAATTATGTTAATAAATAAAATGACTAAATACCATGTTCCTTATTAATTTATAGGAGTTTAAAAATATATTCTGGATGAATTCTCCATTGTGTAGGTGCATTGCACGTATGTTCTTCCACTTGCTGGCTTGCCTTTTCGACTTTCTTAATGGTGTCCTGTTTTAAGAAATTTTAGTTTATCTCAGGGTCACAAAGATAAGGATGAATTTCAAGTAACCGCCTGAAGAAGTAAGGTCACTAATCATACAAATGTCTGACCTGGGGGAGACATTTCAGACCAAAGAGGCAGCAGGTGTGAAGAACACAAGGCCAGGTCCTTAGAAGGGCGTGACCGGGAACGGAGGAGCACAGATGAGCAGACAGAGGCATTGAGACAGCAGGTGGGTCTTACTAAAGACTTTCGTCTCACTGAGATGGGACTCCTGAAGGGTTTTAAGCCGAGCATTGACATGGTCCTACCTAGGTTTTCAGAGTCACTGGGCTGCTATGTTGAGAGTAACCTGCTGGGGGTGTGGTTGAAGCTGGGAGCCAGTTAAGAGGCAGTTGTGGTCTGAGGTAGTGGTGATGGTGACTTTGACCTGGTGGTGGCAATAAATGGGATAGTTGACTGTTGATAGTTTTTGAGTGTGAAGCTGAAGGATGCTCATGGTCTGGAAGTGGGATGTGGAAGAAAGAGAGAAGAATGGCACTAGGTCTTATTTTAGTGTTTATTTATATTTTTTGCCTGAGCAGCTGGAAAGGGAAATTGGGAAGTTGGAGATGGGGAAAAGGTGCAGAAGATCTGGAGTAGTGCTAGCCATCTGCTTGTATTTCAAAGATGTAATCATATTTTTTTCAGCATTTTATAAAGAAAGACCATTTGAATACCAAAAGAATAGGAAAGACACAATTTCAGAATAAAGATCAAGCATTTAAATTGGATAAATTTAGCCTTACAAAATACTCAGTTTTTTTCCCCCCATTTCTCTGACGACCTACAAATGCAGGTATTGTTTTGCACACCAGCTTTGGGAATGACTGATTTGTGGTATCGTGTACGTATCCTTAGATCTTGACACTATTAACAAATGAACATTATACCCTTACTTTTGCAATAAGATTGATTGAGATTAGAGTCTAAACATGAGATGCAAACAAAAAATTAAAGTAGGCTGTGTGTCATTTCTGGCCCAGAGATACTTCATTTGTTTTTTTCCTTTTTTTCTTTTTTGAGAAGGAGTCTTGCTCTGTCGCCCAGGCTGGAGTGCAGTGGCTTTATCTTGGCTCACTGCAGCCTCCACCTCCCAGACTCAATTGATTCTCTCGCTTCAGCCTCCCGAGTAGCTGGGAGTACAAGCGCCTGCCACCACGCCCGGCTACTTTTTGTATTTTTGTAGAGACAGGGTTTCACCATGTTGGCCAGGTGGGTCTTGAATTCCTAATCTCAGGTCATCTGCCTGCATCGGCCTCCCAAAGTGCTTGGGATTACAGGTGTGAGCCACAGTGCCTGGCCTGATACTTCATTTCTTTAAAAAAAAAAAAAGACTGTGTGTGCCAGGTGCAACCAGAGGACACATAGGGTAGATGTGTAGTCATAGTAAAGCTTGAGAGTCATCTTAGTAACTTCTTTGCAGACATTCTCTAAGAAATTTAAAAATTTTGTTTTGAAGCAGCCAAGCTCTAAGTTTTCTTAAGCAAATTGATTTGCTTTGTTCTTAGGGAAAATATAATTTATGTTTTAACTTTTGCGTATTCCCATTCTCCCTGCCATCAGTGCTAAAGCTAAGTGTACTATAAATTGTTTGATAAAAGCCATTCAGGGAACAGGAGGCAAGGTGAGGTTCTGCAGCGACAAAGGCAGAGCTTGCCGAGTGCCTGGAGACTCAGGGCCTGTGGGGCACTAGAATTACTGAGACTTGTCTTGAATCACTCTGCCCTGACGATGCATACTTGTGCTTTGGCAGAGCATTGAGATGCACTGAATGATTATCAATGTCATTAATGGCCTTCAGAGTGTGTAAGTGATCTTTATAAAGTTTTGCCTTTGAGCATTGCCTGAAAAGTACCTTGTGTAGTTTGATAGTAGAGTAATTTGATTAGTCAAAGACATCAAATGTCCTTTGTAAGATTCTGTTGCCACTTTAAGGACCAGTATTACTAATGGCTGATTACTTTTTCCATCTTTGCCAAGTAATTTTATAGGACTTAATCTTTATACCAAGAAGAGAATTTTAACATGCATAATCGCTTCTCAGTGCTTCCAGTCTGTTTTTAGTATTAGGTAGGAGTGTCATATTTTAGCTACCTGGTGTGTCTGTAGTTTTAACATGATTATCTTACCCTGAGGGATGCAGAAAATCAGTGAAAAGTTCACTGCTTCTTTGTGAGTTAAGTTATGCCTTGGCACAAAGTACCGATCATTTTGGCATTCAAATACAGCATTAGATCACTTTGCCTGCAGTTGTGGAATGTTCTGAAAGTGCTACCTAACACTGCAGGATTCTCCATAAACTTGAGCTCATGTAGAAAGCGATGTTTATTGTATCCTCTTCTCAAATATCTTGCCAAGTTACTGTCATCAGACTCTTTATTGATAGAAAATTAGGTAGGCAAAAACCATTTTCTTCTTGCATGGCAGAGGTGATGAAATTTATGAGAAAGTACATATAAGGGAAGGTTTGAAGTGTTGATTGTGACTGTAAGCCCTGGCTTGAAACAAAAAACTCTTGGCTTATATGGTGGAATGTTCTGTGTGTTGTTTTCTTTTCAGTCTCAGCTCTTCTATGTGGAAATAATGAAATGAATATTTGCTATACGTGTTGGTTAGGGTTTTTGTTACAGATGCTAAGATTTATTCTAGTAGTATTAGCAGCAAGTGATTTACTAAGGGCGATAGTTTAGCAGATTGGGAAGGTAATAAAAGAGACTGTACGCTGAGTTTCTGGGAATGGTTGCCAGTTCTGCACTGTGGAACAGGCCTGCTGAGGAGCTGCTGCTCCTGATACAGTCAGGGTGCTGCAAACCAGGAAGCCAAGCAAGACTCTTCCCCCCTTCTTCCACTTTCCCTACGTAACTCTGTTCCGAAGGAGTCCCATGTGGCATGGCTGGTTGGTGGAACTTAATTCACGTGTCTGCTTGTATAACCCCAATTTGCTTATTTGTTTTCTTTTTCAAAATTCTGGTAAGGAAATAGTGAAAAAGTAACCAAGATGATTTGGGGCTCCATGAATAACATAATCATTACAGTACCTATTTAAAATAATTTAATGTTAATTATAAGCAGTATAATAGTAATTAATAATATAAGATTTTAAGTGAAACTTTTAAGGAAGCTTACTATTTAAAAACACACTTTTTGGGCCGGGCATCGTGGCTCATGGCTGTGATCCCAGCACTTTGGGAGGCCGTGGCAGGAGAATTACTTAAAGCCAGGAGCTCAAAACAAGCCTGGGCAGCATAGCAAGACCTTGTCTCTACAAAAAAAAATAATAAAAGAAATTAGCACACCTGTTGTCCTAGCTACTAGGGAGGCTGAGGCAGGAGGGTCGCTTGAGCCCAGGAGTTCAAGGCTGCAGTGAGCTATGATGGTGCCAGTTCACTCCAGCCTGGGCAATAGAGTGAAACCATGTCCCTACAAAATATAACAACACCAACAAATAGTATTTCATTGTGGGGATATACATAAAGGATATTTAAAATTCCAGCAGTTTTATGGTTGTGTTAAAATTTTATTTACTGTAGCAGGAGTATGTTGATAGGAAAGCCAAAGACGAGAACTTCCAGGTTTTTTTTTAATCATTGGTGAATACCACTGCAGGTCAAGACCCATTCTTGTGAATTTGTTCTAATCAGAGAGAGAGAGAGAGAGAGAGAGTTGAGACTTTATGAATCAGTCAGTATAAATTCATTAGTTATTTGAAGAGTATTGAAGAATGAAATTGAGTCTGATGGTAAGTTAGCAGAATTATAAAGCGTGACATTATTATATCTTTAAAAAAATTTATTCATTGTTTAGAGACAGGGTCTTGCTGTGATCACCTAGAGGGAAGTGCAGTTGTGTGATCATAGCTCACTGCAGCTTCAAACTCCTATGTGCAAGCTTTGGTGATCCTCCCGCCTCAGCCTCCTGAGTAGCTGGGACAGTGTGTCACTATGCCTAGCTAATATAATAATTTTTGATATGTGGCTATTTATCTGAAGATTCCCCCTCCCTTTGTGTGTGTGTGTGTGTGTGTGTGTGTGTGTGTGTGTGTGTGTGTGTGTGAAATAGACTTAGCCCTAAAAGGGACTCAGAAATCACATGGTCCAACACCCTGATTTTATAGTTGAGGAAACCAAAGCCCAGGGCGAGAAGTGATTTGTTCAAGTCTACATAGCTGGTTGGTGATAAGGGTACCTGATTTCATAGCCCGTTCATTTCCTACTGAACTCTCTAGGAAAGCACAGGTTTCGCCACACTGGTAAAAGCTCCTGGATTCGCCATACTGAGATTTGAGCCCTGATGTAGTAGTCAGGATGTTTTAGTGAAGTTGTTGGTTGGATAACACTGGTGTTCTTTTTTTTTTTTTTTTTTCCCCAGACAGGGGTCTCATTCTGTCACCCACGCTGGAGTGCGGTGGCATGATCTCAGCTCACTGCAACCTCTGCTTTCTAGGCTCAAACAATTCTCTAGCCTCAGCCTCCCAAGTAGTTGGGACTATAGGCATGAGCCACCAACGCCTGGCTAATTTTTTTTTTTTTTTGAGAGACAGTTTTACTCTGTCACCCAGGCTGGAGTGCAGTGGTGTGATCTTGGCTCACTGCAACCTCTGCCTCCTGGGCTCAAGCAATTCTTGTGCCTCAGCCTCTTTCAAGTAGCTGGGATTACAGGAACACACCACCATTCCCAGCTAATTTTTTTTGTATTATTAGTAGAGATGAGGTTTTGCTATGTTGGCGAGGTTGGTCTCAAACTCCTGACCTCAAGTGAGTGGCCCACCTTGGCCTCCCAAAATGTTGGGGCATGAGACTCTGTGCCTGGCCTCTATTTTTTGTATTTTTGTAGAGATGGGTTTTGCCATGTTGCCCAGGCTGGTCTTGAACTCATGAACTCAAAGCAATCTGCCTGCCTTGACCTCCCAAAGTGCTGGGATTACAGATGTGAGCCACTTGCCCCACAAACACTGGTGCTCTTTTATGTTTCAAATGAACAGTGGGACATTTATTTTTGAATTTTGAGGAAAATGAATCACAGAAGTAAGAATTTGGTTCAAAACAACACTTGGGGTAAAAACACACCTAACATACCTAATTGAAGTTGTAAGTTTCACTTGGTAAAATAACCGGCAGAAATGAAGGGGGTTTACACACAACTCTCTTCTATTTTAGTCTTCTGGGTTGTTTATAAATTTGCTCATATATAACTCTTTTGCTAAAGCATTTGCCATTACGTGTATAGTCAGTACAATTTAAGAATTACTAGGAAACTTCAGTCTGGCTCACTTCATCTTCTCCGTCATGTCTTTGCTTAGACTGTGCATTTTTGGTGAGTCTTACCCTGACCCCACCCTGTTTAAGATTGCAGCCCACCTACCCTCCATTCATTCCTGAATCCCTTTTTCGTACCAGCCTGTCCTTTTTCTTTACAATAGCACTGTATTAGTCACTTCTCACACTGGTATAAATAAATACCTGAGACTGGGTAATTTGTAAAGAAAAAGATTTAATTGGCTCACAGTTTGCTGTACAGGAAGCATAACCGCTTCTGGGGAGGCCTCAGGAAACTTTTAGTCATGGCAGAATGTGAAGGGGATGGAGGTACATCTTACATGGCTGGAGTGGGAGGAGGAGAGAGAGAGAGAGTGGGAAGGGGCTCCTCCCCAGATCTTGTGAAACTCTAGAACAGCGCCAAAGGGATGGTGCTCAATCATGTATGAAGGATCCCCTCCCATGATCTAGTTACATTCCACCAGGCCCCACCTCTAACACTGGATATTAAAATTGAAGTTGAGATTTGGGTGGGGACACAAATCCAAATCATATCAAGCACATATCCCCTCTGACCTCATGGTATAGTTTGGCTGTGTGTCCACCCAAATCTCATCTTGAATTGTAGCTCCCATATTCCCCATGTATTGTGGGAGGGACCCAGTGTGAGGTAATTTAATCATGGGGGCGGGTTTTCCCATGCTGTTCTTGTGATAGTAAATCAGTCTCACGAGATCTGATGGTTTGTATAGGGCGGTTCCTCTGCACATGCTCTCTTGCCTGCCGCCATGTAAGATGTCACTTTGCTCCTCCTTCGCCTTCAGCCATGATTGTGAGGTCTTCCTAACCATGTGGAACTGTGAATCCATTAAAAGTCTTTTTCTTTATAAATTTCACAGTATGAGGTGGGCGGGGTGGCTGTAATCCCAGCCCTTTGGGAGGCGGAGATGGGCGATCATGAGGTCAAAAGATTGAGATCATTCTGGCCAAAATGGTGAAACCCCGTCTCAACTAAAAATACAAAAATTAGCCAGGCGTGGTGGCGCGCACTTGTAGTCTCAGCTACTCGGGAGGCTGAGGCAGGAGAATTGTTTGAACCTGGGAGGTGGAGGTTGTAGTGAGCTGAGATCCTACCACTGCACTCCAGCCTTGTGACAGAGTGAGACACCATCTCAAAAAAAAAAATTAACCCAGTCTTGCATATGTCTTTATTAGAAGCACGAGAACAGACTAATACACCATATATATACATCTCCATATAATTTGTCTATTATGGTTTCTGTTTATGGTGTGTCATCTTCTCTAGTAGAGCACATGAAGGCAGGGACTTTTGTCTGTTTATGTATCCCCAGGACGAAAAATAAAAAGTGCTTGCCACATAGTGGATAATAAATATGTATTGAATGAATGAACTTAGCAAAAGCAGCTACTTTTTGGGATTCCTACTGGTAAAATGGCAGATTCTCAGTCCTAGTGGTTGTTTTATTGACTTACTGAGGATGGCACAATCATCAGTTTGTATGTAAAGAAAGTAAGTACATGAGTTGTGTTGTATATGATTTTCTACAACCTCCTTGCTTGTTTGGCAATAAATAGGGAACTTGATTCAGATGAAGAGTCATGAGATTATGCAGATATTATCGATGGAACTGTTTTTTTTGTTTTGTTTTGTTTTATCTTTTTTTTGAGACAGTCTTGCTCTGTAGCCCAAGCTGGAGTGCAGTGGGGCAGTTTCAACTCACTGCAGCCTCTGCCCTGCGGGTCCCAGTTCAAGCAATTCTCCTGCCTCAGCCTTCAGAGTAGCTGGGATTACAAGCACACACCACCATGCCCAGCTAATTTTTGTATTTTTAGTAGAGATGGGGTTTCACCATGTTGGCCAGGCTGGTCTTGAACTCCTAATCTCGTGATCTGCCCACTCACCCTCACAAAGTGCTGGGATTATAGGCAGGAGCCGCCATACCCAGCCAGAACCAATCTTTAGATATTAAAATCTAGAGTACTAAATGATAAAAATGCATACAGAGATTCTCAGATACAGACTTGGACATGTAGCTGGTTTGTAACATAAGTGATTTAAAATGTTTTCATTGTCAACATTGTGGCTGAAAAAGTTAAGTTTCAGAGTATCAGGGTACTGAGATGATAGAGGATGGATGAGGAAGGAAGTGAAGTCATCAAGATCTCCCATCTTGGGAGATTTGGATGGTGCTTCAGCCGAGTCATCTAGATGTGAGAATACATTTCTACTAATCTAAGCCTTTTAAGAAATGCCAAAACATGAGACAAAGCAATCTATTTAAGGAAGATAAAGTTTAAAATTTTCTAAAGTTTTCGATAGCTAAGCTGATGGTAGTCTTCTATTGTGTTCTAGGATGTAAGGTAGTTGATAAACAGTCATTTTTATTATCTTAAGATACATTTGACTTTTAGAATTCAATGACAATAAAGATGATAGATAATGTCTTAGGAAGATGTTAAGAAACCTAGAAAATACCCTAGAAATCAGGTATGCTAACTTTATCAGCCTAAGTCCAAAGCTTAAATGACACCACTCAGTGTTCTATCACACAGCTAGTTAATGGCAGAATTGCAATGAATTTTGTCACAAATTTTCATTGACGTATCAATAGGAGAGGAATGTACAAGCCTTTCTTTGGAGATAACCAGGGAGCAATTATGAACTTGAGATCTGCATTTTACCTTAAAAATTTCAAAAGTCATGCAGTTATTTCATCCTGTACAAAGTATTTATGTCTTTCTGTTTTTATGTGTATAAGCATGTGCATTATTATAGTCTTGCAAAAATGTGCTTAGTTGAGGAATTGTCTTTTGGAAGTTGAGAAAATGCACAGAATGAGAGATCACTATAGGTTATTGTCTTAGAAGAAGTGTTAAATCAAAGTTTTAAAAAAACTAAAATGAAGAAATATATCTACTTGATCTGTTCTAAAATTAAATTAGAGGAAATTAATGAGAATGCAGTGAAAATAACTTAGAAAATATTTTAAATCTTGAGAAGAAAGAATTGTTGTTTATGCCATTTCAGCATTTTTTGTAAGGGCAGTAAGACGTCATGTTTTGTATCTTTTTGCTAGATGTACTGGTTTTGACAGCAGTTTTTGAAAAGAGAGATGATTTGTATACATAGTTTATATATGCTTTTTTTCCTGAGGATAAAGTTATACTGGTATGGAGAAAGACAGCAAACCTCACTGTACCCTTCCCCCTTCACTAGGAATATAATAAAGGTTTTTTATTTCTTAATCTTTTATGTAAATTGTGGTTTTGCAGCACATGGTTGAATGAGATATTTATCATGCAACTGAGTTGTGACTCAATTTCATTATGCTCCAAAATGTAGTTTTCACAATTGATTAGAAAGCAGGTGTACCATTAGGAGCCTTGGGCTGGCAGTCAGGAGGTTTTGACTTAGTTTTATTGGTAAAATTAGGGTATTGTAGTGGTAAAGTGGTATTGGAGTCTCTTTTGGCTCTGCATGCTTATGGTTTGTATTTGTTCATGATATGCTTAGTGCTTCCTTACAGATACTTTCCAAAACTCACATGTACAAATAGTATGTGTGTATCTCACATTTAAATGGCTCCACATGTAACAACAGTTCTCTTGAGATGACTGAGGACCAGGGCCCTTCACTGTAGCCTGTTCAGTGGGTTTTCCTGTGACTACCAGAGAAGTCATTATGTAAGAACTTACTGTGCAGTCACTGGTGGCCTGTGAAGGGCCTTTTTCTACTATGCATGGTGAACTGTATGGGCCTTTTAGCATTTTTTGAGAAAAAAGCCTCTTGAGACATGAGGATTTTTAAATGGCCCTGGAACCTTTAGGAATGGACATTTGCTACCCCTGAGCAGTTTGCCCTGTGGGGTCCTTACATCACCATTGGAAGCCGCTGCCTGAATTTATAGTGTCTTGCTTTAGAAGGTTTTCCAGTGCTTTAAGGATTTAAGATTTAATTGGGTAATAGTGTATGGACAGTTGTTTTACTGTGCTAGTATCATGTACTAGTGGTCTTTTCTCACTGAAGGCATACTGTTGTGTGTGATATTTTCAGTTAAATGTTTCACACTAGCTAGTTTAGAAGCTTTAGGTGGATATGCAGACATACCCTACAGAAATACTGGATTCATACTCCATTCTGGCAGAGTCACATATTTAGAAGTTCAAATGTGGTCTCTGTTGGCAGCCTGTCTTGGCAAATGGTGGGTGCCATGTGGGTGGGGAAGAGATGCCGCTGTGGTCAAGGTAATGGGCTGGAGCTGGCATGTGTGTTGTTGTCACTGGAGCTTTGTACTTGAGAGATGAGTTTGCTGATTTTTTAGAAATCAGCTCCACAGTCAGAGATAGTTTTAATATCCTTGAATTATTTTGTGATTTAGCTGCTACTGTTTTTCTCGTCCTTGGATTTGAAGTTTTAAAAAGCTGGGCAGTTTGATCAAGTATGGTTTAGACAGAATAAGCCAAAGGTTCCGTGTGAAAGACTTACTTTGAGGCTAGAGAAAGCCTTTATTCCTCTCTCATTCTTCTAAGGTATGGCAGTGTTAAAGCAGATGGAAGGCTGGGGTTTGAGCTGAAGTTGTGTGAAAGCTTCACTAGCCAATTGGCTGACTCTAATGTTAAGACAGGAAGAACCACCCACGTTTTCCATTTTGGATTTGAGTCACAGAAAACAGGTTTCCTGCAGAAAACATTTGGCTTTAACAAATTTATGAAAATTTCATCTTTGATCAAATTGATATTTTTATCTGCATTGTACATGGATCTCAAATTAATTATTTCCCCTTTTCATTCTTTGCATGCATTTCAAATTAATTATTTCCCCCTTTCCAGTCTTTACGTGAAATTTTCAATTTGAATCTTCTGTAGTATTGACTGTAGTCTAATTTCCAAGATTTTTATGAAATGTAGACTCAAAGGACTATACTTTCAGGTAAAGATCACGTTTCACTTTATCTTAATAATTCACAGATACTTTTGCAGGAGTCTGGAGTTTCTCAGACTTCTGTAGTAGAAGTGTAGGTGAATTTTTTGAAAGGTGGCAAATTGAATTCCTCATACAGATTACCATCTGTTTGGTATTAGCTGAGGTGTCAGTGGGCTTGGTTACTTAAAACAATTAGAGAAGCAATATATAATAGCAAATAACTCTCTCTCGCTCATTTAAAGTGGCTTATAAAACTGCATTTAAGTTTTTTTTGGAAAGGTATCATCCTTTCTTCTAATGCCTTCTAATAATCACCTCCATCCCATGATTGATTGATCAGTCTGTCATCAGTCAATCTGTTTTCTGTTTGCTTAAAGCTAAAGACATGGATGGTTTTAAGAATAACTTCTCTACCTCTGTGGCATACCAAAGTACTATAATAGTTCTGGGTATGAGAAGATTGTAGAAAAAGATCTGTACTTGGAATAATTTGGAATTTACAGAGCTTGTATTTAGAAATGAGTTTTCCCCAAGAAGAAAGGGAACTGTGCCAAACAAAGACAGAAACAACTTATTCACCCTCCCCTCCCATCCAGAAAACCACAATGCATAGAAAAAATTGTGCTGAGTTGAGATTGTCATAGTGTTTCTGGGTACAAGTGAAAACGTATTTCAGAGAAGTAACACATTGGGTTTTTAAAGAACGACCTAATTTGCCTAATAGATCATGAGGTACTGAGTCACTTGTAAATTAGTTTTTGAGCCTCTTTAGGATAGATAGTTTTCAAGCTTAAAATGGGTGAAGGTCAATTTTAAATTATTACCATCGTGTGAAGAGGGACATTGGCAACTGAGTAAATAATCCACAAATCACTGATAAGAAATGTGTTGTAGGATGACTCCTGTAGCAGATTTAATTTCCTAACTATATTACTAGTTAACAGAAATTAGTTTGTAGAACTTTAATGCACCAGCAAAGTGTCAGCCTAGAAACTGGCTTGGGATTTATAACAAGATACAGATGATGTGTGGACCTGTTTTCTTTCCTGTCCCAGGGTCAGCCTTAATCAGATGCTGTAGTTACTACTTCACTAGTTTCCCCCGGTCCACTCTTCTTTCCTGTTTCCCCTGCTGGAACACGTCAGGGCTTCCTCCTTATCTATAGCAGTGGTTCCTAAACTCTTTTGGTCTTCAGAAACCAAATTATTGAGGACTCAGGAGAGTTTTTGTTTATGTCTGTTACATTCATGACTATTTACCGTATTAGAAATTCAAATGGAGAAAAAGGTAAAACCTAAGGATACATAAGCACTCATTCCTTAGCTGCAGAGTGATGGCATTGTCACAGTCATGTGGCTTTTCGCAAACACTGTACTCTTACAAGAGTGAAAAAGGCAAATTATATTATTTTTGAAAGTTAGATTTATCTATCAAGGTTTAATTTACATTCAGGGAAATCTACTCTTTTTAGTGTAAACACATATGGTTTTGAATACAATGCATATATGAAACATTTCTGTCTTTCCCAAATGTTCCCCTTTCCAACCCCTGCACCCACTGACCTATTTTCTCTCCCAACCTATAGTCTGGCTGTTTCATGACTGTCATGTAAGTGGAATCATACAGTATGTAGTCTTTTGAATCTGGCTGCTTTCATTTAACATAAGGCATTTGAGATTCAGTCGTGTTGTGTGTCTCACTAATTTGTTGTTGGTTTTTTTTTAATTGCTGAGTCCTGTTCCAGTATATGAATAAATCACAGTTTGGGCACTTACCAGTTAAAGGACATTTAGGTTGTTTCTAGTTTTTGGTGGTTATGTGTCTTCGTTTTATTATTAAAATAATTCTGACCTTGTAGACCCCTCAGGGTCCTGAAACTTCTTGCTGAGAACCTCTGCCCTACAGCACATCATCTGCATGTCTCACTCTGTAGCCCAGACTGGAGTGCAGTGATGAGGTCTCAGCTCATTGCAACCTCTGCCTCCTGGGCTCAAGGGATTCTCGTGCCTCGGCCTCCCCAATAGCTGGGACTACAGGCACATGCCACCACACCCAGCTAATTTTTGTATTTTTAGTAGAGGAGGGATTTCACCCATATTGGCCAGGCTGGTCTCAAACTCCTGGCTTCAAGTGATCCACCTGCCTCAGCTTCCCAAAGTGCTAGGATTACAGGCATGAGCCACCATGCCTGGCCAATTTTTTTTTTCTTTAAGGCAAGGTCTGACTGTTGCCCAGGCTGGAGTGCAGTAGCGTGATCACAGCTCATTGCAGTCTTGACCTTTCGGTCTCAAGCCATCCTCCTATCTCAGCCTCCTGAGTAGCTGGGACCACAGACACATCACCATGCCTGGCTAATTCTTTATTTTTTTGTAGAAACAGGATCTCACAATGTTACCCAGGCTAGTCTCGAACTCCTTGGCTCAAGCGATCCTTCTGCCTCAGCCTCCCAAAGTGCCCCAGCTCGTCCCATTACAGGCATGAGCCACTCTGCTGAGCCTGGAATATCTTGAATTACTTGCCTGCGTATGCTCTGCCCCACTGTCGATAATGCTAGGATTTAACTCAAGCGTCTCCTCTGGGCAGCCTTTTTGAAACCCTGTTTTTGCTGTTGCGTGTAGGCCCTTTGAGACCCTGAGGTTATTGGTCATGACTGCCTTTGTGTCATCTGTGTGCCTTTTCTCATTGCTCAGTAGTTGTTGATGACGTGGTAGTTTCTCAGCTTCTCTCTATCTCAGTGGAGTACACAAGTTTAGCACACGTGAATGACTAATAATTCCTTTGCATTTTAAGGCATTATGTTGTTTACATATTATTGCATTCATCCTTCATTTCAGATATGTGAAGTATGTAGCACAAGTGGTTTTTAACATCTTTTATTTTTATTTGTCGCCCAGGCTGGAGTGCAGTGACCAGATCTTGGCTCACCGCCACCTCCACCTCCCTGGCTCAAGCCATCCTCCCACCTTAGCCTCCAGAATAGCTGGGACTCCAGTTGTGTGCCAGCATGCCTGGTTAATTTTTGTTACAGAAGAGGTTTTGCCATATCACCCAGGCTGGCCTCAAACTCCTCCTGGGCTCAAGTGATCCTCCTGCCTCTGGCTTCCAAAGTGCTGGAATTAACAGGCATGAGCCACTGTGCCTGGCTAAGGCTACTAAGTCTTAAAACTGGTTCTTAACCAAGCTGCACATTAGAATAACCTGGGGAGCTTTCAGTAGAAGTTCTGATAGCTCAGACCAATTAAGTCTTAACCTCTAAAGATCAGGCCTGGGTGTTAGTATTTTTTAAAAGTGTCACTGTTGAATCTGTCATGCAGCTACAGACAATTACTGTTACATAGTTTGACTTACCATGATGTCTTAGTGGTGGTGTAGTCAAGACAAGAATCCAGGTCTTTTGACTCCTGTTCTACTGCCTTTTCCTCTGCTCTTGTGACCTTTCGCAGGAACCATAAGCAATGCAGAGAGAGAAAGAAAGCCTTGGTGTAGATGCCAGTGTTTTCAGTTTTTGGAGGTGCTGTAACATAAACACGAGAACACTGAATTTAGGGGACTATGTTTCTGTTTTGGCTCTGCATTTATTAACTTTGGATTAATAACTACTTGAGTCTGTTTTCACTTTAAAAGTAAGGATACTACTATAATTTCTACAGCTCATTGTGGGGATCAAGTTAAGTAGTATGTTAAAGGATTTTTGTAAGTTATAAAGTGAACTTCTTTTTACTCAGTTTTAACCTAGTGCATTTATTGGCTTACTTTCCTTGGGATCTATAAGTGACACAAGAAATATATAAATATGGTCTCACTGAAATAGTCAAATAACACAGAATTATGCAGAGTAATGCCCAGAGGTCACTGTTAGTTGCATGCTTTGAATCCTTTGGTATGCATTTAAGTGCATAAATATGTATGTTTGTGGCATCAATTTTTTTGTTTGTCTTAACATAAATAATACTGTGTGTGTGCCTTTTTTTCTTAATTTAACATGTCTTAGATCATTCCATGTAAGGATATATAAACCTCTCATTTTTTTGATAGCTGTATACATTTTTTATATATTTCCATTGGATGGATGTTTAGCCTGTTTCTAATTTTTTACTTTCATAAAAAAGCTGATGAATGCTTGTTGCTTTTTTTTTTTGAGACAGAGTTTCACTCTTGTCCCTCGGGCTGCAGTGTAATGGTGTCATCTTGGCGTACTGCAACCTCTGCCTCCTAGGTTCAAGCGAGTCTCTTGCTTCAGCCTTCTGTGTAGCTGGGATTACAGGTGCCCACCACCACGCCTGGCTAATTTTTATTTTCAGTGGAGATGGGGTTTCACCATGTTGGCCAGGCTCGTCTCAAACTCCTGACCTCATGTGATCCACCTACCCTCACCTCCCAAAGTGCTCGGATTACACACGTGAGCCAGCATGCCCAGCCTTGCCTTTTTTTTTTCTTTTTTTTCCAAATTAAAACATTAGTTAATTCTTGTTAAAAGATTTATCTATTTCCAAGGTATTGGGGATTAAGTAGTAAGTGTCTTCTGTGTGAAATCTTAGACCTTGTTTACTCAAGTCAAAATAGAACTTCAACTTTTTTTTGGTTGTTGTTGGAAAGTATGTTAGACCTTTTCTGGGAGAGCTTTTCTATGTTTTTTTGTACATTTTGTTTGTTTTATTTTTGTGGTACTCTCATTTCACTATAAGGATAGACTTTTAAAGACAGGCGTGTGCATTGCTTAAGTGTGACTCCTTTAGCATGACTGCTGTGTAATTGCCCTTCAATGATAACACCAACACAACAGTAAGGGCCAGTACTTATTTATGGTGGCTACTAAGAGCATGCAGTATCTCATTTCATCTTCACAGTAACCCAGTGAAATTGGTGGTCTTATTCAGGTGAAGTGTTTAGAAATAGAGAATCAGAGAGGCCAACTTGCTTGCCCCAAGGTCACTTATGAATCCAGGATTCAGAGGTCTTGCTTCCTTACTGTGATGTTCAACAGTCTCCCAGGATTTTGCCAAAATCAGAAATGGTACCTTGTATCTATGACATCACAGTTTAGTTTCTATGTTATTTATATTTGTACATCTTGTTTTTAAATAGTAGTAATAATTTAACATAAGCAGAAATAGTCCATGCTCTGCAGTATCTCCTCTATAGAAAGTACGTATAGTAAAAGCGATATGCATTAATACTATAATATAAAGGCAATGGATTAATAAGAATGATATTTTGGAGTGAAAAGGGCCACTAAATGCGAGAAGTTGATCTTTAATTCTATTTGTTAAATAACAGGATGACCTTGATAAATAATGCTGTTTTCTCACTGGTGACATAGTATTAGACTAAGTAGTTCACTTCATATTTAATCAGCCATTATTCTGATTACTTTTAGTGTGAATAACAAATACATGTTAGAACATTTGGTGGTGGTAATCAAAATGAATTTCGAAATGGAATTGTAGTAATGCTTGCCTTACCTTGAGTAATAATAAGGAGAATATTTTTGCAATGGATTATTTATGAATGATGAAAGATTAAAATGGTCTGTCTTTATTGATGAAAGTAACAGAAAGCAGCTTCAAAGTTTGTTTTTATTTTTTAGAGACTGAGTCTTGCTTTGTCACCCAGGCTGGAGTGCAGTGGTGTGATCTCAGCTCACTGTATCCTCTACCTCCCGGGCCCAAATGATCCTCCCACCTCAGCCTTCTGAGTAGCTGGGACTACAGGCATGTATCACCATGCCTGGTTAATTTTCTTTCTTCTTGGTAGAGACAGGGTTTCACCGTGTTGTCCAGGCTGGTCTTTAACCCCTCAGCTCAAGTGATCTGCCTACCTCTGCCTCCCAAAGTGCTGGTATTAGAGGCCTGCAACACGGCGCCTGGCCAGAGTTTTTTAAGCATATTAAAATATCTGTTATTATTTTATTATAGGCATAATTGAGTGTTTTAAGGCGCTGTGGGTGGTTATTTCTCAATAATATTCACTATAATTGGAGTTTAAGCAAAGGTGTAGTTTCACATATATTCTTTTTATACTCTTGTGTCACATTTCACTTGAGTGGTAAAATAAAACAGTTCTAAGTGGCATAGTCTGGAGGCCAGGTGAAGGTGTCAGCCTCTTAACCCTTACTTGATCTTAATGCATCTTAAGTTTAACATACGATTGCTGAATGGTTGAAACAAATCTGTTGATGGACTCTGAGACTTATTGGCTGAACCCTTTATTTTTATTAAGAGGTTAGAAAATACGACAAACCACAGTTCAGGTATTAGAATACTGTCTTGTCCATGGTTTTAGTCTTTTAAATGACATATTTTTGGTTAGTACATACTGGGGGATTGCCTGACAGAAGAGAATGAGTATGCTAGCTCACCTTCCTGTGTGGACTTGTACACTAAGAAATTAGTCTGCTTCCAGGAAGCAACTGAGTGGTAGTGACTTTTAGTTGCTATCAGTATGCATAGATTCAAATAAAACCTTGAGCATTCTGCTCTAAACAATACTTGTAAACAGAATTCTCAGTTTCTTCTTTTTCTCCTATATCCAGATTATTTACTTGGTTAGATTGAGAAACAACATTGTACCTTACTGCTGTCTACAAGGAGCTGTTTTTTGAGGTGAAATTCCTCTTAGAGGAATTTACTTCTTTTTCCAAAATTTACAATTCACTATTTCTGTCTGTGTTCTACATTTAAATTTTTAGTATGTAGAATTTAAATATTCATGTACATTCTGTCCTAGTGACTAAGGAGCATTATGTAAGGAATTTTTCTTCCTCTTTCAGTATATTGACATTACATTCCTTGGCCTAGTATTCATTTTGCATTTGTATTTCAGTGTAAACCTAACAAGTTCATTCAGGCAGTAGTTGAACAGAGGCTAAGTGGTATTATGGTTGTTTGGCAGGTTATAGCCATAAAAACTTATTTTTAAATGCAGAATGGCCTGGGGTGTCTGTAACATTCAATTGCGTAATCACAGATTACACTTTACAAACACAGGAATAAGTACCTGGAATAAGTGCACTTTACAAACACAGGAATAAGTCTTCAGTGAAAAATTGCTCCATAGGATGCAGCCTACATCTGTAGAGTTCCCTTGAGTGTTTTCTTAGGGATATTAATATTTTTCATTTAATTGAAATGTTTCTGATTGAATGGTACTGTGAATAGTTTTTTAGGGTTTCCAGATAATCTCCTGCCTAACATGTAAAGGAATGGGTTAAAATGTTACCAGTGTTGGGCGGGCCCAGTGGCTCAAACCTACAATGCTAGGACTTTGGGAGGCCAAGGTGGGCGGATTACTTGAGGTCAGGAGTTTGAAATCAGCCTGGCCAACATGGTGAAACTCCATGTCTACTAAAAATATAAACAAATTAGGTGGGCATGGTGGCTGGCCTCTGTAACCCCAGCTACCTGGGCGGTTGAGGCAAGAGAGTCGCTTGAACCTGGGAGACAGAAGTTGCAGTGAGCTGAGATCATGCAGTTGCACTTTACCTTGGGCGAAAGAATGATACTCTGTCTTAAAAAAAAAAAGTTACCAGTGTTTAAAAATGAAATGTATTGTATGAACTTTTCTAAAAAAATATACAATATGCTTATAGGATCTTCTAAGCACTATCAGAGGCATTCTGTTTCAGTTCTTTAGCTGTCTACAGTAACATGAGGTACTTTCAAATACTGCACAAGAGCTCCAAAAACCAGTTCCTCACATTCATAACAGAATTACCCTGAATGGACACATTACCAGTCATTTCAAACAGAATAACTCTAAATTCCACTCCACCCAGCGTGTAGAAGGTGAATTAATTCTGAGGATTTATTTATTTAGTTAGTTGGTAGCGATGACATACATTCGTTCGTTCGTTCATTCATTCGTTCATTCATTCATTCATTCATTCATTTTATAGAGATGACATTTCATTACATTGCCCAGGTTGGTCTTGAATTCCTGGCCTCAAGCAATCCTCCTGCCTCAGCCTCCCAAAGTGCTGGGATTACAGGCATGCACCACTGTGCCCAACCATGGTTTCATTTTAAATAGCTTTCACATCACAAAGATATCAGGAAGGAAGGAGAGGAGAAAAATATAAAATTTTGAAAAGTACATACAATACATTTCATTTTTAAACACTGGTAACTTATCCCATGCTTTGTAAAGTGATGCTCATCTCAAACTTCTTTCTATCCCAGATACAGTTCTGCATGAAGGTAGAGTAGACAGCTGCCCAAATGCTGCACTTTAATGCTCAAGAGCTTACAGGCCTCTAAATTGCTCCATGTTCCATCTGGTATTTTGGGATGCTTTCCAAAGATTCCTGTTAAGTGCCTGTGTCGTTACTGAAGAAGTTATATCCTGGGATGTTATCTGCCTTTGGCCTCTTGACAAAAATTTGGTTTTATCTGGAGGACAAGACTTTCAGAGAATAGGATATAGGATTGTGAAGCTTTTTGGAAAGCAGGGTAGAAGAAATCTAAAATCCATGCAAGTCAGGGATGGTTAGCCTTGATAAAGCCATAGCTGTCAGGCTCGGGAAACAGGGAAATGATCTCAAGTAGAGTAGGGATACAGTATCTATTTTACAGGCCTTTTAGATCCAGCCCTGTTTGATCTCTTAATCATCATAATACTTACATAGTTATTGTCATGTTTGAGTATAAAATCCATGGCACTTGAAGACCAAAGATCCAAATACTAGCAGTTTAGTGACACTTGTATGCTGCCCATGTAAGCCTCTTAAAGCATATTTCACACGTGAGGAAAAGTAGAAGTTTCCCACCCTTAATGGGAAGAAATGAAGAAAAAAAGGAATATTAAGAATTGGTTATTACCATCATAGTCCAATTGGCGTTTGGATAAAGTGTAAGACATTCATTTATATCACTTATTTGATGAGTTTGGTATCCCTTCATCCCATTCTTCATATTTATATATTTGGAAGAAGCTAGATTATAGAGGAAGTGGTAAATTTATAATGATTTTGCTAATTTTGTGATAATGGTGATGGTTATATTAAAAATTTAAAAATTTAAATTTAAAAAATAGAAAATAGAGTTATATAACTATGAATGTTTGTATTTGTTGACATAGAGTATAAACAGCTTTAACACTTGAAAAATCAGGTGGATTTAGGTTTTAGAAGTTATCCTAGTGAATTCCCTTTCCTTACGATCTTTTTGGCCTTAGAAATTTGAAAATAATCTTTACCATAAGGTAATGTTATTATTAAGTTGAACAGACAGACTGACTTTGGTACTTTGTTGGCAACTGCAGTGTGGTGATTTTCTAGATTTCTGGTAGAGTGTGTGTGCTGGTCCGATTGTTTATTCTTGGTCCCCTCTTCTCTGTCAATATATTTCTGGTATGATAACCTTACCACCTTTCTATGCTTAATTCCTTTTTGAACCCATGATACCCATTGTAATATTATGAAAATAACTGCATATACATATTACAGAGAAGGGGTAGTACTGTTTGAGTTCGCTTTATCCTATTTTCTCCTCTTTTTTCGTTTAAATTTTTGAGGTTCTTTTTTAAGAAAAGTCATCAATACTGCATAATAAATGAAGACTGTCTTTGAATTCCTTGAGTGTGCTTGAATGTGAGAATGTTTCTAATTGTAATAGGAAGCCAATACAAGTTAACATTTTTTCTGCTAATTAAAGTTTAGAATTTTAATCAAGTAATACTTAGTGATAATGATGTTATCTAGTTAGGACAGTGTTGGAGGACAGTGGTGATTTCTGGATTAGTTGCTCTTTCCCTCTGGTTTCACTAGGAAGAGATTTGCTAAAGCTGAGAATTCTGTGTAGTTTGGTGCTGACATTATTATTGCAGAAGCCAAATGTTTTGGGTGATTCTTAGCTGGCTTTCCTTTACTTGGGTGGTAGAAAACATAACTGGATAGAATAGGCTTTAGAATCTGGATAAACAATGAATATGATATGGAAACTTTGTCCCACCTTTTGTAAATACGTAACAGAAAGGTAACAAAAGCCTAAACAAATTTACATTAGAACTTGTTCAGATAATTAAGAACGAAGGAGAGAGATTCATTTAGTTGGTAGTAGTCCGAAGGTGACTCCATTTTGGCAGTTGTCAGTCACTTTAAGAACACCATCTTGATCTTGACTTTTCTTTAGGAGTCACTAATGACTGAACTATGTAGAATTGTGCTCAAGAGCTTCTCGCTGGGTAAGGGTTTGTTTTATTAGGATGAATTGCTTGATGGATATTATTGCACTTTTAAAAGGGCTAGTCTGTTCTTGACTTAATTAAATGAGAGAGTATTTTTATGTGTTCAACAGCAGATATTGAGTGCCCATATGTGAAAGATCAGTTCACTGGGGAAGATCAAGATCAGTAAGATATAGTTTCTGCTCTTAGAAGAGCTGTAGTCTTCTTGAGGAAATCAGAAGTGGACATAATCATAATACAGTGATGGGTGCCCCAGAGAAGCCCAGCAGAATATTCTCAGAGTTTAAAGGATGGAGAGATGCTTATTTCCCCAATGAATAAAGGGAATGAAGCCTTCATGTGGGAAGTGGTATTTAAGTGTCTTTCTAGGTGGCATTTGGACCTGTGAAGAGTTCTTCAGATTGAGGTGTGGGCATGTATTGAGGATAACAACTGTAGATTGCTACATTGTCTAACATGGAAAATAAATAAATAAATAATAATGCTAGTGTTTATTGTATGTTTAACTTGTGCTAATTGTTTTAAGTGTTCTTATATTATAATTTCCTCATAACGATAACGTAGTAACCCTATGAGGTAGGTATTATTATCCTCCCATTTTCCAGATGAGGAAATTGAGGTTAAGAAACTTCACTGAGGTTACATAGTAGGATCTGACCCCAGACTAGTCCTGGAGAGTCCACTCTTGCTGTGTTATACTTTGGGAATTGTAGCAAAGCTGGATGGGGTTTCATTTATATAGAGTCTGGAATGGCCAAATGAATAATTTAATATATTGGAAGATATTTTACAAATGATTCTCTGTGAGGTTTTAAGCTCATTCTCTCATTTCTCTTAATATATCATGCTTTACTGCCTTTGAAATGGCTTTTCCACTGTGTTAGTTCATTCTTGTGTTGCTATAAATATCTGAGGCTGGGTAATTTATGAAGAAAAGAGGTGTAAAACTCATGGTTCGACAGGCTGTACAAGCATGGCACCACCATTTACTCAGCTTCTGGCGAGGGCCTCTGGAAGCTTACAATCATGATGAAAGGGAAAAGGAGAGGGATGAGCAGGGGTGGTAGGGGAAGACAGAGGGGGAAGGTGCCACACACTTTTAAACAATCAGATCTCGGGTGAACAAACTGGGCCAGAACTCACTCATCACCAAGGGGATAGTGCTAAGCCATCTTGAGGGATACGCCTCCATGATCTAGTACCTCCCACCAGACCCCACTGCCCACACTGAGGATCACATTTCAACAGGAGATTTGGAAGGCCTGACTATCCAAACCATATCACCCACTTTTCCTTGTGAATTTCTACTTATTCCTAATTTCTTTGCTCATTTATTACGTATTCTGTGTGGCTTTTTGAATCACCCAGGAGGAAGGGCCCTTCCGTGGGCTCTAGCGGCATTTTGCTTGTTCTTTTCATACAGCGTTTGTTAGGTAGCAGGGTCATTATGTGCTTGTTTTTTTCTCAGCCAGACTGCAAATTACTTGAATTCTGCCTGTGCATCCTTTTCATGTCCAATGTGTTAGGCACAGCATTATTGCTGAATAAAGATCAGATGAATCTCAGTGGAATGAAAGGGAGGGTGATGAATTTTCAGATGTCATGCTGACTTTTTTCTTTGCTTTCTTTGAGTTGCAGGTGTTCAAAATCCCTAGAGAAGAGAAAGTGATTTATGCTCTAATACTTTGGTTTCTGTGAGAATGAAGGAGAGAGGTTATTCTGGGTTTGTTTGGGGCCTGGGTTTGGAGCTTGGCCTTGAAGGCCTAACATTTGAGTTGGCAGAAGGGACGAGGCACACCCAGCAGAGAAAGCAGTATGAGTGGTGCACAGGAATGGGTTGAACATGAAACGACACCACCCGCCTTGAAACCGGAGCCTCTGCGCTTTCCTGCTACACCCGATAGAGCCTTTTATGGCACAGAGACTCTCTCAAAAGTCTGGATTTGTTTGTAGTCAGCCAGAAAGATGTATGGGCCAGCAAAACATTTGCCATGTTGTGGTTTGAATTTAAGGTAAGTTCCTAACACATGGAATATGAAATTCAAATGCTCAACATGCCATTTTTGGTGGTAAACTGCTATTGAAATATGGACCCATTTGGTTTAAATTAAACTCACTCTTTGGATATTCTCTAAAATCTTAAAACCACCAGTAACCTTACATTTAACTGGCATGTCTTCTGTAGTCAGCCTGACTCACGTTTCCTTTGACTGTCTCCTTCAGATCAGTAGGGACTTTCAGCATTGCTGTAATGGACCTGTGTTGTTTAATTCAGCTTTTTGCTCTCTATCTGGAAGCACTCTGGCTGTGATGTGGAGAGTGAAAGGTATTGAGGAGAGTCAGGGTTAATCAGACTTGTGGAGAGGACAGCGATAAAGGACTCTTGTAATAAAGGAGGATGTTAGAATCCAGGAGAGGGTGTCATTGTTAAGACAGATCTTTCAACAGTTGGAAACCTTTTAAAATATTTTTAAGGCACAACCCGGAGTACTAAAAAAATGATGCCTTGAAACTACCAATGCTCCAGATTAAAAGCTTTCTCCTTCAGAAGTTCAGATTAAAATTGGTCCTGTTCTCAGAAGTGCCCAGCAGGGTAGAGACAGTCTTCTTGAACATGTTCAAGGTCATAACTCACAATTTTACTGACTCTGATTGTTCTGGGGACCATGGGCCCTGCGTTTGGTGGAGTGAGGACTAAAGGGAAGTAGGTAGGTGTGGGTGTGGCCTCCATCCCAGAGTCTTCTCTTCAACAGTAGCTGGTTTTTAGTTTTTTGCTGCTGATTACTGAAGATTTTATTGCTATAGATGTTGAAATAAAAGCTCCATGAGGATAGGGACTTGGTTTTGTTCCCTAATAAAGCCTCAGGGTCTAGAATAACTCTGTCTAATAGATGTACACTGAGCCTTTATTATATTTAAGTATTTCTAGTTGCATTAAGAGAAAGTAAAAAGAAAGAATTGAATTTAATTTTAATAATATATTTTATCTAACCTGATTTATTTGAAATATCTCAACATATAAATATAAAAAATTATAGAGATACTTTCTTTTGTACATTCCTTTGTCTTCAGAATCTAGCATATATTTTATGCTTACCATATATCTCAGTTTGTACTAGTGCCATTTCAAATTCTTAATGGCCACGTGTGACTACTGCCTATCTTGTTGGATAGTGTGGTGACTATAAGTCAGGGTTCTTTAGAGGAACAGAACTAATAGGATAGATGTATATATAAAAGGGAGTTTGTTAAGGAGTATTGACTCACAAGATCACAAGATGTGGTCCCACAGTAAGCCGTCTGCAAGCTGAGGAGCAAGGAAGCCAGTCCAAGTCCCAAAGCTGAAGAACTTGGATTCCAATGTTGGAGAGCAGAAAGCATCCAGCATGGGAGAAAGATGGAGGCTGAGAGACTCAGCCAGTCTAGTCTTTTCACTGTTCTTCTGCTTGCTTTTATTTTGACTGTGTTGGCAGCTGATTAGATTGTGCCAATCCAGATTGAGGGTGGGTCTGCCTTTCCCAGCTCACTGACTCAAATGTGAATCTCCTTTGGCAATACCCTCCCAGATGCACCCAGAAACATTACTTTTCATTCTCCAATCCAATCAAGGTGACACTCAATATTAACCATCACAGTGACTATATCTGGTATATGGTAGATGCACAGTAAATAACTGTAAAATGAAGAAATGAAGAAACAAAGGGAGAAAGAAAGGGAAGGGAAGAAGAAAATGGCAAAATTTCAAAGATGAATAAACAGAGGAACACTGTTTTACTTGTTTTGGTGTCTGGCAGCTCCTGACTGGAAGATAACTGAGTGGTCGTTTTATTTTTAGTTTAAAATCATTTTCATATGTATTCTCTCATTGATACATACCTTCAGTACCGTTGATTTAGACAGATCAAGTTGATCTCCTGAGGATGTGTAAGGTTTAACCAGGATCCAAACTTGAGACTTTTGAGGCTCAGTCCAGTTCTTTCTTCTTATTACTGTGAATTTTCTTGTTAGTTTGTGTTAGGCTTGCCTATCTTCCCTATGAACAGCAGCTGGCTCTTAGTTGTGGATAGATATTAAAAGATAGATTGAGTAAATATTATTAATACAGTACTATTTAAAAATAGTTGACTAGGCCAGCTGTGCTGGTATGAGCTTATAGTCCCATCTCCTCAGGAGGCTGAGGTGGGAAGATCACTTGAGCACAGGAGTTCAAGGCTACAGTGAGTGATGATCATGCCACCCTGTCTAAGGAAAAAAAAGAAAAAAATGTTTAGCTAAAGTTTATATCTTAAAGTTTGTCTTTAATTCAGTAATCAAAGACATGATTACTGTAGCCAAGACAGTTGTGCATGTGGCTTCTGTAGGTGTTAACATAGGCTGTCTGAATAACAGAAGGCACATAAAAATTTATTAAATAAAAAGACTTTACGAAAAGGTATGCATACATATGTTTCAAACTATTCTTCTAGATAACCATTTCACCTCTGCAGAAGTTGTTCTCTAGCAGGAATGTGTTATGATTTCTGTTCTACACGTGGAGAATGTCTTTTATATAGAGGAAACTACTTAACCAGCATCATAACCCTTTGTTGCTTAAGTTACTGGATTTTGTGTCTTTCTTATTTCCGGAGCCATTTAAATGGTTGGTTTTGTTGTACTTAACATTTAAATAAAAACCTAAGGTAGATACTTTTGGTATTATTCAATTTGTTATGCTAAAGATGAATCCAAGTTAATTTCTAGAGTATCGGTATGATATAAAGACATTACATTTCATCTTCCTTTTGGACAAAAGCCGAGACAGATCACTCTGCAGAGCAAGGTTTGTTGTTAGTGGAGCTATCAGTGCACAGTATATACTTTACACAAAGTGTTCAAATATTTGAATTTGTGAGAAACAACTCTAGTGTTCAGAAAATGGCATTTATTGAGAAGAAGGCCTCAAATATGATTTTAAGTTTTCCCTAAGTCAGTAGATATTGCAGAATACTTTGTTCACTATTGCTCATTTTAGAATAATGTACCACAAGTTTGAAAAAGTAATGCAAAAATTATTCAATAAAAGATACAGACACAGGTTTTTGTCAAAGCAGAATCTACCACCTAGATTTTAATTGACCCAACTGCAAACCAAGAAGTTAAGTCTGATTTATCTTACGTATTTGGGAGATCATTCACAAGGGATTATCTGCAGAACCACATGAATATCATTATCTGCTGTATACATTAAGGATTTAAGAGTGCATAGTTTCTACACAGACTTTAGCTTTTCTTTTCATAGCCTGGGGAAATGCTCTGAATGCATCTAACTGAGAGTTTAACACAATTGAAGCTTACCCTTTCTATGTCAAATTCCAGACTCTAGAGGCACTCTTTTGGCCTGCACGTCACACATGCTCTTCTGTTTTAATAGGATAACTTAGAAACTGCATGGTAGGGAGTGAGAGGCTCGAGATATTTCCCTCAGAAGATAGTAGAAGCTTAAATACATGATTATATGAGTGACAGTCTGAAGGTCTCTGAAAGTGGTTCTCAGCCCTGGCTGAACATCAGTACCACCCGTGGAACTTTAGGATCTTAAAGCTGCCAAGATTGATTTATTTTAAAATCAAAGTCTCCCTAGTGCTACCTACATTTCAGCCAGAATTCTTATTCCTCATTGAAGAGCTTTCTGAGATTTCGATTCTGTAGTCATAATGTGTCATATGTATTTTTTACCACCTTACCTATTTATTAGCTTTTTAGTTTTTGTTGTTGTTTTGGTAGAGATAGGGTCTTACTATATTGCCCAGGCTGGTCTCGAACTCCTAAGCTCAAGCATTCCTCCTACCTTGGCCTCCCGAAGTGCTGGGATTATAAGCATGAGCCATTGTGTCTGACCTGTTTATTAGAATGGGCTTTTGATGAATCACCAAAGATTTGTCTGCATAATTTTTCAAAGATAGGAAGACTTCGTAAAATGTGAGATAGGGCTGGTTCCTCTGCAGGAAATCGTTAGGGGAATAGACCCCTAGGAGATGGGTAGTTAGTTGTAACTGGAGAGAAGAGGGACCAGTAGGTTAAAGCTTAGGGCTTTTAAGAGGAAAGAAAAAGGAGTTGTATAAGGAATCTGTCTAGGTGGCTCAGTGGGTAATGGGTTTAACTATCTGGAAACTGCATTCCTTCATAGTTTCCATGTTTTCCTATTGCCAACTTTGACTAGATAAGGAAGAGACTTGATTGATGATCATTGCTCAGAAAATCTCTTACTTCTGTGTGGATTTCTATTTTTAAGATAGTACCATTTGTAGGAAATCTGACATCTACTTAAAGTGGTAGTTTTTTCCACCACTTTTTTATATTTTATGTAGTCTTAGACATAGGAGCACACTTTAATCTCCCATTTCAGATTTCCTACAGATTGCAGGGGACAAGTGAGATGTTTCATGTTTAGGACTATTGAATATATTTTTCTTCATTTATTTGGTTGGTAATAGGCAGTGTTTTGTGGCATACTTCTCAACCTGTTAAATCAATTAGACTAAAGTGTGTGGAAATGCAGATAATGGGTCTTTGTGTTCCTCATGTTTAATAGGGACTTGTCATCAGAAACCCACGCTTTCCTCAGTCAGACATGCTGAGGGTCAGTGTGGTGCTGCGTTTCATCATCTGAAGGACCCAGAGGAGAGTAGGAAAGGGCGCCCCTGATATTCAGTGGTCAAGTGCACTCGCTGGTACTAGTTTCTGTTTTTCTAGTATTACCTATAAATATAAGTCCTTTCTCACATGTTGTCAAGATGGAAAAAAAGATTAGAGAGTAAATGCAATTTATGAAGGTGGGGGTAGGAGGATAATTTGTAATTTTCTTTGGGACTGACATTTCTTATCCAGCATTCCTTATGCTTACGCCATTCAAATAAAGTATGACAGTGAAAAAATGATCCAGAAACCTGTTTAATAAAACCTAAAGACTTAAAATGATACAGCTGTTGAGTTAAACAATCCAAATATTTTTCCCTCTGATTACAAAAATCTCAGAGAAAATTATAAAGTACAATAAAGCATAAAGAAGAAAATAAAAATCATCAGTAAGCTCACAACCCAGCAGCAACTACTATTAATATTTAAACTATTTTCTTTCAGGGTTTTTTGGAGGAAGAGGCAGGCGTACTCTTTTGTGTCCTGTTTACTAACTTAATATTTTAAGCATTTTTCTCATATACGTAACTGTTCTTCAAAAACAATTATTATTGTTTTTTTTGGTACCTAAATATTTTTCTTTAGTTTCAATGTTATTTAAAACACCATTCAGAAACCAGCACTTTGAGAGGCCCAGGCAGGTGGATTGGTTGAGCTCAGGAGTTTGAGACCAGCCTGGGCAACATGATGAAACCCTGTCTCTAGCAAAAAAAGAAGAAAAAGAAATTGAGCCATGCATAGTGGCGTGTGCCTATGGTCCCAGCTATTTGGGAGGCAGGAGTAGATCACTTGAGCCCATGAGGTGGAGGTTGCAGTGAGCTGAGATAGTGCCACTACACTCCAGCCTGGGTGACAGACTGAGACCCCATCTCAAAAAAACAAAAGCAAAAACAAAAACCTCACTATTCAGGAATCTGCTTACGTGTCCCTTCCTCCATGACACCTTTTCTCCGCAGAGGAAGTTAAAAAAATCTCCACTAGCCTTCTGTAGAATGTTGATTTTGTTGCTGGAATGACACTTAATATAGCTTGCTTCATGTAATTTTTTAATGTACCTAATTCTTCATCTGACATTTATTGAATCTTTCCTTTGGAATAGGTACTCTGCTAAGACTTCACAGGATAATGACAATGGAAGGGAAAATGAAAAAAAAAAAGCCAGCAAAAATTAGTTTTGTGCCTGCATTCAGTATTCTTAGTCTCTAGGCTGGGGATGTAGACATTACTTAAATAATCACACATATAAATGTTAAATTATAACTGTGATATGTGATTTGAAGGACAGGTAAATGGTGCTTATGAGACAGTTGATGTGACCAAGGATCAGGTGTTCTATTTGACCACAGATTTAAAATGATCCAGGTCCTGTACTTCTGTAAAGGTCAGTGCCAGTCAAAAAATAGCATGTTCTGCTCTGAGAATCTAATGTGCCTATGGTATGCTGCCATGGTTAGAGCACATGGGGGTTCTTTTTGTCTTCTTCTGACCAACTAGAATACATTCTAAAGAGAAACTCTCTAAGGAGAGTACATTTTAAGGAGAGAGGGAGACAGTTTCAGAAAGGCATTCAAGTGATGCCAGGTTAGGAGGACTATAGCAAGTGATTCTGAAGAAAGAAGGCACAGGGAGGACGTTGTGATTGTCCAATGTGCAGCAGTAGATCAAGGTGTACTGTACGGATTCTTGGGGGTGTGAGAAGTGAGACTGCTCTACTGGTTCCCTTTCCATTCTAAGATCCCTTGCTGTTAAGGTTTATCTGAAGCCGTTTGACATCAGGTGGGTACTAAGAGGACCCTAAGGATGATTTTCAGCCTATGTTCATTCAGATTTGGAGGAAGAGTATCCACCCATTCTCCTTGCCAATGACTCCGTCAGGTCTCACCTGTCCAAGCAAGGGGAAGTCAGAGAGGGTTGGGGAGCCAGAAAAGCTACAACTCCCGATACCCGTTATCTCCTGAGGACGGGCTTCTGTGCAGGCAGATGCTTCAGGAGTTCCCCATAATCTGTAGGATGAAAGCAGAGTGCCTTACCATGGCAGAGGCCCTCTGGATGTGGCTTGTGCCTTCCCTGCTGATTACTTTCTTCTCACTTGCCTGTCACCGAGCCTTGTTTGTTCTGGTGGTGGTGAAGTCCTTGCATAATGTGATTTCTTGCCTTTCAGTGCCGTTGCTGTTTTTTCTCCTTGAACATTCCTCTGAATTACTGAATAAATTCCTATTCTCCTTTCAGAACCAGCTTAAAAGTTAACTCTTTAGAGTTTTTCTGCTTTCCTCGAGTTACTTCATAACACATACCTCTGTTACAGTACTGTTGAAACTTTTTATTTAACTTGCTCCTCTAGACCATAAAATCCTTGAAGACAAGGACCATGTATTCTGTTTAACTTTTCAGTGCCTGCAAGCTCTCAATAAATGGCACATTCTGGGCATTCAGTAATTTTTGAATGAACGAATATAATTCTCATTTGCCTTACCATATTGATACTTTATTGTGGCTCTGGCTTTGGAATTCAACATCATGAGATATCATAAATACATAGTTAAACATACCATTTCATTGATTTGAACCTGTTAAGAGTGTAGGTGTGTACTTTTCTGGACTCCCTTATTAAATATTCCAGTAGAGAGAATGTCAATATATGGAGGGGCATTCCTAGTTTCTACAAGACCATGTTATATTTTGGATTGCTTTCTTTTAATAATACTCATTAAAAATTACCAAGTTACTATAATCATATTTTCAATAAGAAATACATCTTAGTTCTAAAAAGGATAAAATAATTTTGTAAAGAAATGATAGGCATTTACAGAAAGATGACATTAATATGCATTTGAGAGTGCAGGAAATCTGTGGTAAGAAATGTTCCAAATTAAATTAGGTGTACACTATGGGCAATTAAAGAACAGATTGTGTTCTGATATGGTGTGGAGCTCATAGTTTGCCAAAGCTGATTTATAAAATGTTATTGGACCATATTTATGCTAGCAGGACTTGCTTCAATAATAGCTTTGTGGCTGGGCATGGTGGCTCATGCCTGTAATCTCAGCATTTTGGAAGGCCAAGGCAGGAGGATCACATGAGGCCAGAAGTTCAAGACCAGCATGGGCAACATAGCAAAACCCAGTCTGTATCTTCCCCCAATTCTACCAAAAAAAAAAACTTTAGCCGGGATTGGTGGCATGTAACTGAAGTCCCAGCTACTTGGGAGGCTGAGATGGGAGGATCACTTAAGCTTATGAGGTCAAGACTACAGTGAGCCATGATCATGCCACTGCATTCCAAACTGGGTGACATAGCAAGACCCCATCTCTAAAAAATAATAATAATAATAATGGCTTTGTAGTTCAGTAACACCAGTGGTCTGGTTATCTGGGGCTGAGCAGATCCTGGAAAATCTGATATGCTTAAATAGATTTTTTTGAACATTGATATGTACTAGAAAGTCTCACTCTTTAACAAACAATAGGAAGTAAATTTTCAGGCAGACAAGTATTTGATAGTAGAATAAGCAAATCCTCTTCCTCGCTGGGTAGATTGCTAGGGCAGCATTGTTATCTTCAGAAAGCGTCTTGGGGTGTATGCCAGCAAGGGTGGAGGAAGGTGTTGAAGCTGATCAGGTGTGCCTACAATTGGAGCTCAAGACTTGCTACCCAAATTTTGTTCTTCATCACCTGCCAACATATCAGCCCAGACCTCTTCAGAGAGTTGTTCTACTGGGCACTCATCCTTTTTCTCATAGCTTCTGGCTGATTGTAATCAAAATAGGGTGTGTCTCCCTTGTTACCCTAAATAGTTTAAATTTCTCCATTCACCATTTAATGATACAGCATTAATTTCCAAATGTCCACTCATTAACTAGAACCCCCTGCTACTATTATTTTGTAGCTTACAAAATGGTTTGTTAAATGGTTTGAAATTATCAGAATATTATGTCACTGATCTCCTGTTCCATTTATGTATTATTTTCTAGACTTGATGAATGATACTCAGATCTTGTTCGTAAGAGAGAACTGTCTTGTGTGAGAAATGTTTCTGATGTGACCGTCTTCCTCTGTTCAGACCTATTCACCTATTCTCCAGTCTCTCCTGGTGTATACATCCATTGTAATGTTCTTTTCAAATCAACAGTGAATAAAATGAGCTCATCCAAAAACAAACTGTTTAACTGTGTATTTGAGTTTAGTGATTTGGAATCATGTTTGAATTAAGTATGTGTGAATTCCTATTGCAAAAAACATTGTAGACATACCTGAAGTTTATAGTTGAATAATGTGCCCACGGTACCATCTAAAGTTAAGGTAAACTTAAGGAGACCTGCTATTTACTTCACCTAATAGATAAGCAGTAAGAAGGAAGATAGTTAAAATAATTTATGTGGTTTGTTTTAATACCAATTCAAAAGAAGAAACTATATTAGAGCTTGTTAAAATATTCTTTTCATTGTTTCAATTATGGATAAAAAGTTTGGGTGTTATTGTCATGTTTAATAATGGGGCTGCATTATATAATATGATGCTATTGAAATAAGAGAGAAAATGTATAAAGGCATAATTACAGCCAAATGTGCAGTTATTTTGGTCTCTTAATTTGGAGAGGGCCCTTAGGAAATTTTTCTTAAAAAGAGTTTGTAATGATTCATAATTTCATCAGATCTACAAAATATGCTTCAAATATTTTCAAGAAAGAAGCTGTGACATAATAACAAAAAATATGCATAGTTTTGGCAAGTGTGAAATTGTCAGGCACAGAACATGTGGTGTTTTGTTTTTCACTGGACTGGCAGAGTCCAGTTTCCTTTTTGAGTTCTACATAAGCTCATACTATGACTGTTTATGCTGCTAACATAATGATAAGTAAGGTTTTGGGATTGATGGTTAAAAATGACTCAAAAGCTGGGTGTAGTGGCCATGCCTGTAATCCTAACATTTTGGGAGGATGAGGCAGAAAGATCACTTGAGACTAGGAGTGTCAGACAGCCAGGGCAACGTAGCAAGACCCTGTCTCTACAAAAAATAAAAAACAATTAGTCGGGTGCAGTGGGACTTGCCAGTAGCCCTAGATACTGGGGAGGCTGAGGTAGAAGGATCATTTGAGTCCAAGAATTTGAGACTGCAGTGAGCTATGATTGTGCTGCTGCGCTCCAGCCTGTGTGGCAGAGCAAGACACTGTCTCTTGAAAACTCAGGAGCCGGTCCACGCTAGGATTCCTTTCACTGAGACTCCTCTTGTGGACTTTATCTTTAAGACCAGGGCTGTGTCAGCACCATTGTTGTTTCCCTTGGCCCATATATGGAGGGATTTATATTTATTAAGTATTAAAACTATGCGCCAGGTACTTGCTAGAAACTCTGTATGTGTTATTTTAGTTAAGGCTTTTTACAACTTCAAGATTAAGGAATTAGTCTACATATTTCAGCCACAGAGTAGTAACTTGCCCCAGGGACACAGTAAGGATAAGTCTGAAACTTGGCTTCCCTTCCAGGTCTGGTAATGGAATTCATGCCTTTTACACTCTACTGTGATGTCCTGTGCTCCTTAGAGAAGGGAACATAGTGGCTTGGAGAACATTTCCTGTCCTCTCTTGCTTAAGATAACAAGATCTCCTTCTGTATGCATGATCCAGATTATTTAAAATAAAGTCCATCCTCTGTCATCTATCCATTTGTCCGTTAATGCATGCATCTAGTAAATATTTATTGAGGACTTACTCTGTACCAGGTGCTCTTCTAGATCCTGTGAATATGCTGGTTACCAAGCCTTCTTTGCTCTCTTGAAGTTATACCCAATTATCTAAAGACTCATTATATAGTGAGTTTGGGGTAAAGGGGAATGTCTGGGTTCTGAAATCAGTTGACTTGGGTTTCTTAGCCCAGTGCCGCACTTTTAGCAGACCCTCAAAATGTGTTAGTTTCTTTTGTCCCACTTCTTTTTTTTTAACCTAATTTTTATGCTCCTGGCCAACTGTTGTCCTCAGTTTGTTCATTTACTCTTGTACTTTGACTTGTTGACTTGGGTTTGTGTGTTTTTCTCAGTTCAGGATCAGTCTGTTAATCTTTAGAAACCAGCATGTTCTGCAAAGCAATTTTGGTCCAAGTCATCAACTGAGGTTGAATATTAGGAAGGTGGTATGGTAAAATTGGTGTAATTTTTTTTTGCTAAAATTTTTTTTGACTCTTATGTTAGGTATTAACCCTAAATTACATTGTGTATCTATAATTTTATATTGTTTTGAGTAGCATTGTTAATAGTTTACCATATGTTATATTATGCTACATGTGTCATTTAAAAACGTTTACTATATCTTAAAATGCCATGTAATGAGTTAATGCTAAAACTCATTAAGAGCATTAAAATTAGATTCTATTATAAAATTCATCGAGCAAATGGTATTCATTATGGAGACTCTTGAGTTCCATTTGTGGAATGTTTCTTCTGTAGAGTATCTCATATTTTTTGATAAATTATTTACTGACCTGTTTAAGGTAAACGAAATGGACAGATTTCAAAATACCCATTTAGAGCTGAGTCTTTTTCTAGGACTGGCCTCTGTGTGACTAACGGATGATTTCTGACTGTTGAATATAACTATTAATAACTTTAAAGGTCAGTCAAATGTTATCTTGCTAGAAATACTATTTTTGAGAATAGTGTGTTTATTTTATGATGGTGCAATTTCTTACTTTGGACAACAGTACTGCCATCTTCTCCAGTCCTTCAAGATAAGGATTTTAGTAGACTTCAATCCCATTTTTCTCTATCATGACATATAATAATTTTCTATATGTGGTCAGTTTTATCTCTTAAGTCTCTCTTACATTCATTACTTTCTTTATTCCCACTACCCTAGTTCAGTCTCCAGTCGTGTCTCACCTCAAAAATTGCAGCAATCATTCTCATTACTAGTATTTCTTTATTCAGTATCTTTCCTGTTTCAGGCTCCACAATACTATTAAAGTTTTTTTGGGGGGGGTCAGGGAATAAGGGGTGTGTGTGTGTGTGTGTGTGTGTGTGTGTACACATATATACAGGCACATATGGTTTTGATTGTGGCAATTTCTAATAAACCTTTTGGTAGCTGCTCACTGCCTGCAGACTAAGATAAGCTCCTGAGCAGGTCACTTAAAAACTTAATGGAATGGTTCCAGCCTTTCAGTGCCAATCCCTCAGTCTCTCTCCTTGTCCTTCTAGTTGGTTCCAGCAAAGAACTATTTTCTTTACGATTTGGTTGTTAGTGGAGGGGTGCTTTGTTAGTATTATTTGCCAAGTATGGTATTCAGACTTCCTTTTGTTCAGGAGGCTTTTAATCACAAAAGCCACTATTTCATCTTGTTTGTACATCTTATGTAAGCACACAGTGAGGCATTTTTAGCATCTCAGGTGGCAAGGTTTGTGTTCTACTTTTAATTGACCTTTATAAGATGTGACAAATTCCCGCATAGAGTTTCTTTTTTTTCTTGAGAGGTTGATAGCCTAACTGAAATTAAATAACTAAAACGTAATTGTATTTCTTTAGATTAATTTTTAGAGGTTATGTTCCAATTTAGGTATTATTTGAAAATTCTGAACTATTTTTGTACATAAAATTATGTTTTCACTGCAACGATGGCAGTACTTTTTGTCAACAGCAGTTTACCTAGTAAATGTTGATACTTTGGGTCTGAGTGGAACCAAGAAAGAATTGTAGTGTTTTCTTTTGCATTCATAAATACAGTACTCACTTCTACTTAATCTACCTGATAGAATTACCAGTCCTCCAAGTTTCATTCAGATGGATATATTCCCTGTATTTAAAAGTGGATATTCAACATTTCAGTGACTCCGATTGACATGCCTTGTGTAGTGAATAATTGACACTCTTGGGATGCCGAGATTTGATGGTCATCTTTATAATCTCATGATGATTGATAGCACACAAGTTCATGGATGCCAGAAATGATGTTGAAGTAGGCACCTGAGTTCCCTGGCTTTCTGAAGGGTGAGGCCAAAGCTAGATGACAGACACCAGGTGGATAGTAGGGCCAAAGTAGAACTTCATGTTCTTTTGCTGTCCTTGAAGTGGTACCTACTTATACTTTGTGTTGTTGCTGTTTTTACATATCCTTCCCTAGGAATTAGATTGTGAACTTTTCAAAAGGAAGGTCACGATCATCGTGATCTTTGGAGCTCCACAACTTTTTGCTCAGAACCTTATACCCAATAGACATTTCATACGTGTTTGCATTAAAGTAAATACATATTCTTAAGTAGTAATTGTACCTTAATTAAAATCTAACCTGTTTGGCTTGTGAGGGTGCAGATCTTAGCTTTCATTGAGGAGTGGCAAGTACAGCACTTATTTTTGAGAATAAGGAAACATACAGCTGAAATCATGTCATATAGGACTAACCACTATGATGCTCATAACATGTTCCTTGATGCATATTCAAAGTCCTGTTTCAGATGTGAACTTCTGCTCTTCAAGTTTTTGTTTTATCACTAACCGAATATTTCTTAAATTCTAGTGAAGGGAAGAGGGAGGCAGTTGATGATGTATTATTCACCCCATCTGTTTCCTATAAATGAGAGCAGTTTCCACTTAGCGCCCTTTGCCTATGTAGTCAAAAGTACCATACAAATGTGGACTGTGGTTCTTTCAGTGAGAAGAGAGTTAAGAGTGCACTTTTGTTGTTGTTGTTATTTTTGAAACAGGATTTTGCTCTGTTGCCTGGGCTAGGGTGGAGTGGTACCATCATAGCTCACTGCAACCCCAAATCCCTGGGCTTAGCAATTCTGACACCTTAGCCTTCTGAGTAGCTTGAACCACAGGTGCATACCACCATTCCTGGCTAGGGTGTAGAATTATTTTTTTTTGTGGGGATAGGGCCTTGCTGTGTTGCCTAGGTTGTTCTTAAATCCCTGGCCTCAAACCATCCTCCCTTCTCTGCCTCCCAAAGTGCTGGGATTACAGGTGTGAACCACCAAACTTTTTTTAATTTTAATTTTTTAAGTCGCTTGCTCTGTCCCCCAGGCTGGAGTGCAGTGGCACAGTCTCAATTCATCGCAACCTCCACCTCCCGGGTTCAAGTGATTCTCCTGCCACAGCATCCTGAGTAGTTGGGATTATAGGCATGCACCATGACACCTGGCTAATTTTTGTATTTTTAGTAGAGACGGGGTTTCACCATGTTGGCTAGGCTAAACTCTAACTCCTGACCTCGAGTGATCCAGCCTCCTTGGCCCCACAAAGTGTATTTAAAAAAATTTTTTTTAGAGTTGGGATTTCACTGTGTTGCCCAGGCTGGTCCCAAACTCCTGGGCTCAATCTGCCTGCCTGACTTCACTTCCCAAAGTGCTGGGATGACAGGCATAAGCTGAGCCACCAGACCCAGCCCAAGAACTCACTTTTTAAAGGTCTGACCTTGTTAATAGATCTTCTTAATACCAAAAGTGACTTTTCTGGTGTGAAAAGTAGGTAGCACACTTTGCAAGGTGCCTTGAGAACCTGTGCTTTCCTCTGGGGGATTAGGACTATCTGTTCTGGAATTGTGCCATTTCAAGAAGTAAACCTACTTATTTTCATTTTAGAGGTAGATTGAAGGCATCCATGTAAACTATCTCGGGGACTTATGACTATTTTTGGCATCATGACATAAAGAATTTTTTTTTTTTATTCCTATCATATGGCACTTTTTCCGAATTCATGTTTTGCAAAGGAGCAAATTGAATCTTGGGAAATGTTTGGTATTCATGTCAGCAGTGGCTGCCTTGGGTGGTCAAGTGGCATAGATAAGGCTGGAGGGATGTTGAGATTGTATGTGTGTGTTTTAATTGATTCAAACATACCAGGAGGAATGGGTGTTGTATTAACCTATACATGTTAAACATTATTACTGTTTTTAATTTTAAAATATTTCAAACAAACTGGAAAGGATAAGGAATAATACAGTGCCTTCCAGCTTCATCAGATCTTAATGTGTTGTCATGTTTGCTTCAGGTCTTGAAATAATTTTTGGAAAAAGTTGAAGCTGCCCTTTTCTACCATCCTGATCCTGTGCTTCTATTGGAGTGCATATTACTTGATTGCTTCTAAGACAAATGCTAAATTCTTGTCAGATTATGCAGTGAGTAGTTGAGTGGTGGTTTCCTTTAGGGAAATGAAATTTATGCACCTCCCATTTTCAGGTTACACTTCCTGCTGCCTCCACAGTGAAGGAGCAGTACTTCCAAAGAGGTTTAGTGAACATGATATGGGATCACTGAACAAAATGAGAAGAGTATATATTTTGAAAAGTAAATTTGATTGATTGTGGGCATTTATGGTCTGATTTGTTGTTTAACTTAAACAGCATTTCAGAGCCACTAACTAGTTTGTTCAGATTACTGTTAATCTGCTCAAATGCCAGAGGAGTCACTAAAACCGACGGTTTTTTTGAAAAGGTTTTGTGCTGTAGTTTCTAAGGGTGTTCTTCTCAAGTTACATTGACTTGGCTGGTTTTAGTAATTTTCCTTGAACATTGCCTTCAAGTTACAGGATTCTGAATACCTCTCTTTTACTTTCTTTATTCTATTTTGGATAAATAGAAAAAGGCTGCCTTTTTCTTTTTTTGGTGTTACTTAACAACTGTCTGATTTAATTGTATGACATGTTTTTCTTTGTGTTCGTCTGTTTGTTCAACTCTGCAGTTATATTAAACTTTATCATGTTTTACAATCAGAATTTAGTTTTGATAGGTTCCAGAAAACAGAAAGACACACATCTGTCCTGAAATGTAGCTTTTTTGTGTGTGCTCTAAAACATTTTTCTTTGTATTACTTTCCTCAGTTAGCGTTCCCATTTAACCCAGTTTTTTTCTTTATCTTTTTTTTTTTTTTTTTTTTTTGAGATAGAGTCTCACTTTGTTGCCAGGCTGGAGTGCAGTGGCGTGATCTTGGCTCATTGCAACCTCCGTCTCCCAGGGTCAAGCGATTCTCCGGCCTCAGCATCCTGAGTAGCTGGAACTACAGGCATGTACCACCACATCCAGCTAATTTTTGTATTTTTAGTAGAGTTGGGATTTCACCATGTTGGCCAAGATGGTCTTAATCTCTTGACGTCATGATTCGCCCGCCTTGGCCTACCAGAGTGCTGGGATTACAGGCATGAGCCACCGAGCCTGGCCTAACCCAATATTTTTAGCAAAAATTATATTTAATTAAGGCAGATAGGCATAACTAATTATATGAAATGTTAAATGAATGCTAAGAAAACAATTAACTTTTGGTAAGTTATATAGCATAATTAAGGAAAAACCAGAGAAATAGAGATAAAAAATTTATCAGTAATCTTATCACTCATAAATATTGTAAAATTTTTTTCCTTGTGTATTTTTCCAGTTTTTTTCGGAAAAAATATAAAATACACATTTTAAGTTTGTTGTTAATAACATGTATTTTTATGTAATATTGTCAACAGTAAACTAATTTATAAATTATGTGTAAATTATAATTATTGTAAATACTGTAAGGTGGAGGCTGTGTAATGCAATGGTAGAAACCTAGGCTTTGTATCAAGCAGACTTAGGGTAGGATCCCTGCTTGTCCTGTTACTAAGTTAGCTGTAGGACGTTGGCCAAGTTACTTAACTGTTCAGAGTCATTTTTCTTAAATGAAAAAAAAATCGCTAATAATTACCTTGCAAGAGTATTATAGGAATTAAATGAAATATTGAGCCGCATTCATTCATACACTGGTGGGAACACATTGAATATTGAGAGGCAATATATTAATAGCATTGTATAAAAAGGGCAAGGATTTGAAATAGGATTGTCTTGGGTTTAAGTAACAGTGCCACCACTTCTTAATTTATCTTGGGTGAGATTTTTTTTTTTTTTTTTTCCCTGAGACAAGGTCTTTCTTTCCCAGGCTGGAGTGCAGTGGTGTGATCTTGGCTCACTGTAACCTCCGCCTCCCAGGTTCAAGTGATTCTCTTGCCTCAGCCTCCCTAGTAGATGGGATTACAGGTGTATGCCGTCACACCTGGCTAATTTTTTTATTTTTAGTGAAGACAGGATTTCACCATGTTGGCCAGGCTGGTCTCAAACTCCTGACCTCAGGTAATCTACCTGCCTTGGCCTCCCAAAGTGCTGGGATTACAGGTGTGAGCCACTGTGCCTGGCCTTGGGTAAGATTTAAAATTTCACTGATTATTATACTCCTTCCTACCATATAGATAATGTCCGTGTCCTGGAATTGTTACATTGATTATAAGAGGTAAAGAATATGTGCCTGGCATATTGCAGACAAATGACTTAATTGGAAGACAATTTGATATTTTGCTATTTAATTAGTATCAAGGAGGAAGCTTCTAGATGTCCTAAATTTTATTTTTACTATTGTAAAGTATTTATTGTTATTGAGGACTGTGTCAACAGTTTTATAACTGCTGCTGTCCCCACCTTCTTCCACATTTGGAATAGGTAGCCATCTTTAAAATAACATGTAAAGAATAATGTTTTTGAGAGACCTTCACGTGAATGATGAAAAGCTTCTGAATATAATTATATATATTGAAATACGTGCTTCTGTTAATGCCACTCATATGTACATTCTAGATCATCTGCCTTCATTCTTCTTAAACTGGATATCTTTCTTAGCAGTTCCAAACAGAATTTTCATGTACTTTTCTCCCTCAATTTAATATTTTCTTTTTGATTTTAAGTTTTAGAAATACCGATTCATATTCCTTCTCTTTGCTAGCACAGTGTACCTGTTTTATAAAAAGAATCTTAATCATACTGTTCACATTCTATTTTTTAAAAATGTCCTTTTTATCAGTTTATACTTTGGTATTAGGTTAGAGAAGCAGTACCCTTTAAAATTAAATTCTGAGTAATTTTATTGTGAGGTTATAGAAAATGAGTTTGTGGGTGGGTGAGCTCAAGCCAGCTGTGTGACTTGTCTGAGTTGATAGTCTGGTTTGTAGTTGAGTTGCCAGTCCGCTGCTCACACTTCAGTATGATCACTGTATTTCCTTCGTTAGGCCACCTGGTGCATTATAGGATGAAGCTTACTTTCCCTTGAACACACACACACACACACACACACACACACACCCACCCCTCTACCTCACAGTGATGGTTTCAGTTGAAATCAGTAAATTAATACTTAAAATTTATACATTCATACTTTTGCCAGAAAGCTAAATTCTGTTTTGAGGGTTGGCACTCAGGTGTAACTATAGTCTTAACTTTTTAAAAATTTGCATTGGATTGGCTTGCCTAAAAATAACTTTGGTAACCAAAAAGCATTCTTTGAGTATTTTAGGATCAGGATCATGTAAAGGCAGCTCACCTTTTATCTGAAAAATTTAAAAGCATGTCCAGGCCGGGTACAGTGGCTCATACCTGTAATCCCAGCACTTAGGGAGGCTGAAGTGGGTGGATCACCTGAGGTCAGGAGTTGGAGATCAACCTGGCCAACATAGTGAAACCCTGTCTTCTACTAAAAATACAAAAATTAGCTGGACTTGATGGCATGCACCTGTAATCCCAGCTACTCAGGAGGCTGAAGCAGGAGAATTGCTTGAACCTGGGAGATGGAGGTTGCAGTGAGGCAAGATTGCACCACTGCACTCCAGCCTGGGCTACAGAGTGAGAGACTGTCTCCAAAAAAAAAAAAAAAAAAAAGCATGTCCAAACGGTATTTAAGGAGGATAGAACCATTTTTCCCCTTCAAGTTTATTAAAGAACAAAGTATTTTTTAATTTCACTAAAGTTATAAATTTTTATTGTAAGTTTCTGTGGTAGGGCCAGCCGCAATGTAGGCATGTAGTATATTCTTGTTGAATGAATGACTATTGACTGTCAACTATTAACTTGTTATAGGTCTTGAATTATATTTAGCATTGCAAAGGCCTCCATTTAAATTTATTTAACAAATAAATTGATTTATTAACAAATTTAAATGGAAGCCTTTGCAATGCTAAATATAATTCAAGCTATTTGATCCTCACAATAATTTTGTGAGTTAGGCAGGAAAGGACTTCATTTTACAAAGAGCTTAGTACAACTCCTGGGGCCCCATTAAATGATGATTCTGGGGTTTGAATTTAGGACTTCTAGCTCCAATTCCATACTTCTTGTGCAATGTCATGCTGGTTTCCTAAACCCACCTGCAAATATGTCGATTCTTCGTATTGTAATAATTGTTCATTTATTCAACAGAGTTTTTAATGAATGCACAATTTTAAGCTCTAGGTATTTAAGGATGAATAAAAAGACAAGGTTTCCATCTCAAGGAAGACTCAGTAAATAAGTACATAAAGTAGTTATTGTGCCTATGGTAACAATTATTGGTACATAGTGGGTGCTCAGTAAATGCTTATTATACAAATGAATGAGTGAGCAAAGTGGTAAAAAGATAATAACAAGTGAGGGTAGGTGCTTAAGTAGATAGATTGACCAGGAAAGGTCCTTCTGAGGAAGTAACATCTAAGCTAGACAAAGAACATTTTTGACAAAGGACCAGTGCAAACCTAGGCCCTGAGGCATGAAAAAACTTGGCTTATTGGAAGGCATCAAAGATGGCCAGTGGAGCTAGAGCATGTATGCTGGGAAGACAGAGAGAGGTTCCAGATGAAATTGAAGAGAAAGAACCAATCATGTAGGGCCTTATAGACCATAGCAAGAAATTTGGTTCTTACTCTAATGTTGGGGACAGTTCTCAATGTGTCTCTTGTGTTTCTACATTGACTATCTTTCTTCTGGATGATCTTTTCAAGGATGATTTGTATAGTGAATGACCTTGGAAGATAAAGAGAATGTCCCTTCTGGGGTAAAGGCCAGGCAAGCTTATTGTGCATTACAAAATATTTCAGTTCACTAAGCTTGAAGTTACTCTCCTTAACGCAACCTGCTGTTATGCTGATGTCATCTTGTTCTCTTTGTGTCACCTGGTGGGAATTGAGGCTTAAGGGACTAGCACCAAAAAATGGTGATACTTTGGCCACTGCTATTGCTGTAATGATGTCCTTTGTCTCTGACCCAAGAGACTCATGTCTTCTGTAGGCAACCATATAACAGTAGAGATGGAAAGAAGTAAAGAAATCAAGATGGTCTTTGGAAGGTAGAATTTATAGTTCTTGACAGAATGGATGTGGGGTGTGAAAGAAGAATGTAAATGAATTGTAGGTTTTTGGCTTGAGCAACTGGGAAGATCAACTTCTGAGATGAAGAATCCTCAAAAATGAAGATAACTAACCTGTAAAAATTTCTAATACACTGATTACATATATTGCAAGGGCTGAAATGATTATATGGGTACCACTGATGTCATCACTTCTTTGGCCTTTTTTCAGCCATTTCATTTGCTTGTCTCTGTCTATGTAGTAGTTTTATATTTAGAATTGCAGGGAAAGGAAGAATAAGAATAAATTTTAGGCCTTGGGGTCAAAGAACCAGTAGGATGTACTTTTCTGGGAAGAACACCTGTCTTGTGTCTTCATGGGTTGTCAAATCAATATTTAAGTTAAGAAATACAATTCTTGCAGTCCCTTGATAAGAGGGTGTCCTCAATAACAGTAAATTAGATTAGCTTGGGGGGATTTATTTTTTAATAAGCCATATTGATTTTTATACAAAATTTATTATCTAGGAGTTTATAAAGCAAATCTTTAATATGTTTCAGGATTTTCCCTTTTTTGAAGTTGAAGGAGACTTAAATCCATCATAGGGCTTGTTTTCCTTAAATAGGTTGGAGGTCACACTTCTCTTTAGCAGTTATACTAATTTTCATATTTCTCAAAATGATCGGGGAAAAGAACTTTTAAAAACTCAGGGTGGTAGTTACATTGCACTTAGTATACACCCACACATCAGACTTTTCTTTAGCATTTTATTTTTTTTTCTTGCTGCTTTTACAGTGTAGGTGGCCTTCTGATTGCTTTTGACAGGAAATTGAGCAACCTTTCTTTTTTGGAACCGAATATATTTTACTGCTAAGAGAGGGTAAAAATGTTTATGTTTTGAAACTTTATTATGAGTTTTTACTTAAGAACTAATTTAAATCTAGAAAAAAATGGGAGTAGAGGTTAAATTTTATATTGTGCCTTACTACTTCTGAACCTTCCTAGTAATTTCTGGGCTTTCCTTTCTTTGTAGCATTGCTTTGTTCTCTTAGCCATTGATGGATATTGAAAAGTTGTCTTTGACTCTGTCATTACTTTTCTAGCTCTTGACTGGGGCTGCCTTCCCCAGTTGTCTTCTCTCTATAATGGAGGTGTGGTAGTCTCTACACTGATTTCACAGGCACCTTGAATCTAGAACATATGTTAACCTCATCTACTCTGTTTCAGCTTTGGATAAGCATGGCATTCAGCAAAGCTTCCCAAGGAGTTGGCTGGTCCAGAGGTTGCATTGGGTGGGAGCTCCTGATTGGAGTTCTGCCTCTAGACCAGGTTCTACCTCCAGTGCCAAACCTTCTGGTGCTTTGGGGTGTGAGCACCGGTCTCTGCCCCTCTACCCATGGCCCCTGACCTGCTTTCTGCTTCGAGTTACTGTGGTTGAGCCTGATTTGGGCAGTTTCTGTGTAGCACTGAGGATTCGGAAGACAAAGTCAGACTTTGATTAGAATAAGCCCATTTGCCACATATGGAAATCTTATTCAATTAGAATGGAGTAATTCTGATGGAATCTTTCTAAGTGTGTTCATAAATCCCATCCTTTTGCTTGAGTTTAAAATTTGCATGTTTATTCATGTTCCTAAGTGGATTACTAGTACACATCAGATGCCAGGTATATCTTATTTATATAATTATAGTTCATTAATTAAAGATGAACAAAACGAAGTATGTATTTTGAGTGTTATAGATTTCTTCACCTATTCTGTGGATGCAAGCTGTAGGCCAGTCATGTGAAAACAGCAGATTTTGTCATCTTAGATATCTGACTCTCAGAATATCCTTTAGAGCAAGCTTGTCCAACCTGCAACCCACAAGCCACATGTGGCATAGGATGGCTTTGAATGCGGCCCAACACAAATTTGTAAACTTTCTTAAAACATTATGAAATCTTATTGCAATTTTTTTTTAAAGCTCATCAGCCATTATTAGTGTATTATATGTGTGGCCTAAGACAATTCTTCCACTGTGGCCCAAGGAAGTCAAAAAGATTGGTCATTCCTTCCCTACAGGTTTATTTTACCCACAGTTTTCTTCTGATGTTTGTATGATTTGATTATGGCAGTGTAGGAAAGGCTTGTTGTAGAGTCTTACCAAGCTCTGTTCTGCTATATTACATGAGATCATAGTGTGACGGCTTGATATAGGTCCTTGGTAAGTCTTGTTTGAAGTGCTTTTATATTTAGCTGAATAAAAGATGGGAGCCCTAATGTCCAGGGTGATAGGCTGGGAAGAGGAACTTCCCCTTTTTGTCCTCAGTAGGAATTGGGAATATCTGTGAGTGAAACTAAGTTCTGATGGTTTTTATTCTTCTTAGCTTCCATTTTATGTGATTGGGAAGACCATTGGGCATGTGTGCAGATTCTTTTAACCAATAAGTTTAACATTCATAGAAAATCCAACTATGTGGGAGCTTATTATCTGATCTGAAATGAACAGTGTGAGAATTGTGGAATTTCTAAAAAGCATGTTTGATTTCTTTGGAACAGGGTTTCTCAACCTCACCACTGTTTTTGTTTTAGGCAGGTTAATTCTTTGTTGGAGGCGAGTGTCCTGTGCATTGTAAGATGTTTAGCAGCTTCCCTGGTTTCTATATATTAGATGCCAATAGTGTACCCTTACCTGTGATGACGAGAAATGTTACCAGTTGTTGCAAGATGTCCCCTGGGGGTACAGAATTGCTCCCTGTGTTTTGGAATAGTGATTTCCCATACTCATGTGACAGACCAACTCATCAAAATCACTTTTTTTTTCTTTTATACGTACAGCTTCCAGGGTGAGTTACTTGAGTAGCAAATCTATGTACATACTGAATGAGTAGCCAAGCAAGAATTTGTTGCTTAAGTGGGAATGGCTGTTGGTTGGCTTCAATTTAAATGTGTGTTGAGGCTGGGCACAGTGACTCACACCTGTAATCCTAGCACTTTGGGAGGCTGAGGCGGGTGTATCACCTGAGTTCAGGAGTTTGAGACCAGTCTGAATTGTAATTTGATTAGTAGTGGTGATTTTTCCCCCCTTTTACTTACTATGCGATATAGTTGTGTGTTTTTTAAAATTTGGAAATAACTACTACTACTATATTAATGAAGTTCATAATTATTCTAATCTAGGTTTGAGAGATTACCTGAAGTTGGACTCAAAAGCAAGATTTACTGCTAACTTTGAAATGGAATAGGTGAGTTGGTGGATTAGTCCCAAAGTCACATTGTGGGGAGGGAGTGTCACTCAGACTATCATTCTCAGAAGACTTGCTGTTTGGCTGGGCGCGGTGGCTCACACCTGTAATACCACACTTTGGGAGGCTGAGGCGGGTGGATCACCTGAGGTAAGGAGTTCAAGACCAGTCTGGCCAGCATGGTGAAACCCCATCTGTATTAAAAATACAAAAATTTGCTGGACGTGGTGCCGGTGGTGCCTGTGATCCCAGCTACTCGGGAGGCTGAGGCAGGAGAATCACTAGAAACCTGAGAGGCAGAGGTGTAGTGATCTGAGATCGCGCCATTGCACTCCAGCCTGGGGACAGGGTGAGATTCCATCTCAGGAAATAAAAAAAAAAAAAAAAGGAAAAGAAAAAGACCTGCTATTTATAGCAGAATTTTGATTTATCAAATGGTCCTATATGTTCTGCCCACTGGCTTTTCCCTTTTTGAAATGGAAAAGGAAAAGATGGGAAGGAAATGCTTGTGCAGTTTTAGTCATTGATTCTGGAATTCAGTGTTGTCATCTTTGCAGATGAAGTAGTTCATATAATTTTCTGGTTTCCTGTTACATATTTATGTTTTCCCTCCATAGTGAATGCATTAAAAATCTTCTCTGTATTTCTTAAAATTTGATGAGAGTTTGTACTTCAACACATGTTCTAAGAATCTTATTAACTCTAATGCATTGGTGTCTAATTTGGGGTGCCAAGATTATCCAGAACTATTGAGAAATGATTGGATGATCTACCCTTTAACTGATGTATAGTGGTATATGTATTACTGTTGCTCTTAGAGTGGCTGTACTGGCTTACTCCTAGGCAGAATTCCAGTTCTATCCTAGGCCTACTCAAATAGTTTTGGGGACATTTCTTAAACATTATAACAATTGCAAAAAGATATTTTCTTATTGAGAAAATAACAGCTTAATGCAGATTAAGGGAGACACAGTTTCTACAGGCCAAAAATACTGTCATATGTTAAATTCTGGGGTTATGTAGGTTTCATTATACTTAACCTTGATCTCAGCCAGATGCTGAAACAAAGACCTTGAGGTTTTTCTTATTTGCTGCCTTGTTAGAAGAAAATTGCCTAAGGAGTCAGCTCTTCTGGAGTGACTGCATCCTGTAAAGGATGGTCAAGTTAAATGAGCATCTCCCCTCTGTAAACCTTTGTGCAGAGCCTAAGCGCTGGGTAATTGGAGCACTTCTTTCAAAGTGGCTTGCTATTTGTGACTTTCCTTGAATTTCGGTAAGGGAAATTTGGGAATGATTATCTCTGAAAATGTTGTTAAAGTACATTAGGACGCTTTTTTGGGTTGCATTTAGTTGACCATTGGCAGCACCATTCTTCTTTAATAGAGATAGAATCTAAAAAGATTTTTAGATCTCTGTAATTTTTAGCCATTTGAAAAGGCCAGGTTTTTAATAGCAACGCAACTGAAAAACTGTCTTTGAAAACAGTATCTTTGGAACTGTCAAGAATTGCTTAATGGTGAAGCGAACAGCCTGCAGGAATGCTCTATGAGCATAGCCCTGCTCTGGTACTTCAAGAGGAAAGAAAAATCAGCGCATATTATTGAAGGCCCTCTGGTTTTCACCTCAATCTTTGAAGCTTTTATTTCTTTTTTTTTTTTTTTTTTTAATGGAGTCTTGCTCTGTCACCCAGGCTGGAGTGCAATGACTGGATCTTGGCTCACTGCATCCTCCGCCTCTTGGGATCAAGTGATTCTCCTACATCAGCCTCCCAAGCAGCTGGAATTACAGGTGCCTGCCACCATGCCTGGCTAATTTTTATATTTTTAGTAGGATGAGGTTTCACCATGTTGACCAGGCTGGTCTTGAACTCCTGACATTGTGATCCGCCCACTTCTGCCTCGCAGAGTGCTGGCTGGGACTGCAAGCGTGAGCCACCACGCCCGACCAGAAGCTGCTTTTCTAGATATACTTTTTTCCCCTTCCAGAATAGCTATATATTATAGAAATGTGTACCTTCAGTGCAGTTCTCATATGTCTTAATAAGTTTTTTTTTTTTTTGAGATGGAGTCTCACTCTGTCTCCCAGACTGGAGTGCAGTGAGGTGATCTGGGCTTACTGCAACCTCCACCTCCAAGGTTCAAGCAGCCCTCCCACCTCAGTCTCCCGAGTAACTGGGATTACAGGTGCGTGCTACCACACCCAGTTGATTTTTGTATTTTTAGTAGAGACAAGGTTCTGCTATATTGGTTAGACAAGTCTCAAACTCCTGACCCCAGGTGACCTGCCCCCACCTTGGCCTCCCAAAGTGCTGGGATTACAGGCATGAGCCACTGTGCCTGGACATCTTAATGGTATTTTAAGAATAACTCCTGGTTTATAAGCTTCAATATGACAGTTTTGAGCAGGCACCTGTTTATGTAACTACACCTTGTCTTGTTCTTTTTTATAATCTATAGTTTTATTAAGACAAAACTAACAGTGTGATATGAAGTTTACATTTAAACCAAGTTTTCACAGAAATCTGACACATGCCTATAAAGATTTTACAATGTAGCTCTAGATGTAAGTCTAGACAATGGCAAGAACTGATGGATCTCATGACTCAAAACAGAGCCTTTTGGGTTTCATTTACTTCTTAGGATTTCTTAAATTGTGTGTGTGTGTGTGTGTGTGTGTGTGTGTGTGTGTGTGTGTGTATTTTAAATACACCTTGCCTTTTGAATTGAGTTGCATAGTTTCATAACTTGAAGCTCTGGCCACTGAAATATCTTTTAATAGCAGTGATATCTGGTAATGCTGGTACGGCATCTCTGTTAGGTCAGGTGGGAGATTCTTCTGTTATACATCCATACTTACTGAGGTCTCCTCAGGCAACAGAGGAGGAGGCTATGACTCAACAGTTCTCCCGACCTGTTGGTGACATAGCTCTTGGTCTTCTAAGTGTATACTTCCTTCCTAAGTGCTATTTCTCTACTTAACGGATATCTAAAACAATTTCCATACTCTAAAAGAAAGAAAAGTCTACACACACATACACACACATGCACACACACACACAACCTTGTATATATGTAGTTTTATGTGTACCTTATTAAATCAGTTTTTCTTTTTTAAATTATTTTTTGAGCAGAATTATTTTAGAATATAAACACTGAATTGAATAAGCACACTTTAAACATTTCTAACAGTTTTAAAAAATTAAATAGAGACAGGCTTTCACTATGTTGCCCAGGCTGGTCTTGAACTCCTGACCTCAAGTGATCCTTCTCCCTTGGCCTCCCCAAGTGCTGGGAATAAAGACATGAGCCACAATGCCTGGCCTGCCTGTAACTTTTAACTCCTCCAGAACTTAACTACTAATAGCCTACAGTTGACCAGAAGCCTTACCAATAGCATAAACAGTTGAATAACCTGTATTTTATATGTTATATGTATTATATACTGTGTTCTTACAATAATATAAGCTAGAGAAAAGAAAATGTTACTAAGAAAATCCTAAAGAAGAGAAAATATATTTGCTATTCATTAATGGAAGTGGATCATCATAAAGGTCTTCATCCTCATTGTCTTTGTGTTGAGTAAGCTGATGAAGAGGAGAGAAAGAAGAGGTTGGTCTTGCGAGCTCCAATGGCAGAGGTGGAGGAGGAAGAAGGGGAGGCAGGAGAGGCAGACACACTTGGTGTAACTGTTACTGAAAAAAGTCCACTTTTAAGTGGATGTGCACCGTTCAAATCCATATTGTTGAAGGGTCAGCAGTGCTAGTTTGATTTTCTAAACGCTAACTATAATATAATATAAAAATATTAAAAATGTATAGCAGCAAGGGGATGATTATAGCATCCTCCTTTCATCTTTGGCTGTGATTAGCTTGAATTAAGTTTGGCATGGCCTGAGGTCACTTCAGAATTATTTGGTTACACTTTTTTTTAGTATTCGAAGCCCATTTCTTTGTTCTTAAAGAAGAAAATGATATGAAATCCTTTGGCCTAACAAACATTTTTATCAGCCAATAGAATGGTGATTTGACACTTTCCTATTTACTGGTGCTGTTGACCCTTTTTCTCTTCCTTAGGAACAACTTATTCTCACTCATCTCTTCTTTTATTTTTATGTTCTCCAGAACGTAAGAGAGCAGTTGTCCATGCCAAATAGAGTTGCCTCTTTTAAACTCGTTCTAGTGGAGCAAATGGTAAGAGACATTTGAGTTAAGTTGTCTCTGGAGGAGTGTGCCTTATTTCTTAATATCTGATCATTTTTTGGGCCCAGATCTGCATGGTTATGATTGTTTATAATAGTATCATACTGTAATTTTATAATGGTACCATGTTGCCCACTTTCTTGACTGTCTAGTAGATTTAAAATTTGCCAATGGGAGTGGATTTGAACAAAAGTCTAAAGGGAGGAATCAGAAAATAGAGAAGAGAGAACATGAACTGTGTGGATGTCGGTGGAGATCAGAGTGGGATTGTACGGAGCTCAGCCCCAACCCCTCCTGCCCCTGTTTGCCTTGAAAAGTTGGGTTGCTTAAGCATTTTTGAATACCTGGCTTCTGAGACAGCAGATTACAGGGAAGAACTGGAGAAAAAGCTTGGGAGAAGCTTGCATTTGCCAGTTCACCATGAATCTCTAATGTTTCTCAAAGAGTTTGGGAAACTGTTAGTGATGGGGATTTTATTTTAAAACCTGGACTTTATTATAATGTTTGTCAATCCCTAAGCATATTTTATATGTAAAAGGAAGTTGTAAATGTCTTCACTAGTATTTAAGTGCCTTTCACCAAAACCATGTATGCAAAATTAAGGCCATATGGTGGGTAAAGTCTTATACGTGGGGAAGTTCAGCATGCCACATTCTGGAGGTTTTGCTGCTCCTGGGGGGAGGGCTTTATTGTATCTTTTTGGATAAGATTTTTAATAAGCAAGAGAATGTTGAGATGAATGTCCTTGGCTTGAAGGTTGTTACTACTCACATCTGCAAAAAATGGGCCAAGGTCTCCAGTGAGTAGATGATAAGGGAAACACGAGTGGTATGGGTGGGCAGCCCTTCGTGTGATATCAGCCTCTTAGGGCAGGGGTGTTTCCTGAACTGTTGCTGTCTCAGTACGTGAGTAGCCTTGAATTCCACCTGTAATAGTTTCCGCCTGTCAATGGTTTGATTGACACTCTGGATGAGCCTTCAGTAGGTTAAACAGTGAATGGTTGCTGAAGAGCTAATAGACTTTGGTTTCTTTCAGGGTTTTTTTTTTTTTTCTCCAAGTCTATAACTTAATTCAGTGATTGACCTTCGTCTGGTACTGACCAATGTTTTTTTCCAGTCAACAGAAAAGTAAATGTTTTGAGAAGTTGACTAGGTAGCATTTTATGAGTATGTGTCTTTGTGTAGGAACCTTCAGGTTCTGGACTGAAATGAAGACTTTGGACCAGGGGTGATGGCTTATACATAGCACTTTGGTATAGCTCAATCCTAGCACTTTGGAAGTCTCAAGAGGATGTCTTGAGGCAAGGAGTTCAAGACTAACCTGGGCAACATGGTGAGACCCCATCTCTAGAAAAAAAAAATTAGCTGGACATGGTGACATGCACCTGTAGTCTCAGCTACTTGGAAGGCTGAGGTGGGAGGATTGCTTGAGCTTGGGAGGTTGAGGTTGCAGTGAGTTATGATCACACCACTGCACGTCAGCCTGGATGACAAAGTGAGATCCTGTCTCAAAAAAGAAAACAAAACAAAACAGAAAAGAACCTTAAAGCTTTTGTAGTTATAAGGTAAGATATTCTGTTTCTGTTGACACTGTTTCTTCCCTGGATTTATGAGTAGAAAAGTTGATTAAGTAAATAATTACTTTATATCAATTATACAGAGAGAACATTTTGCTTAAGTGTTAGCCAGGATAGAAATACGAAAAAGAAATGCACCCTCGTAATCAAGTTGTTTTTCTAGAGGAGAGTTAGATGTAATTGAAAATTGTCATAATAAATGACCAAACATAAGGCCTTTAGTAGAAATATAAGTAAATGCATTGAGGCATTTATGAAGGGAGGATTGAATCTATGAAGGTGGCATCATTTGAACAGGGCATTGAAAGGCCATCTGTCTGCCTGCCTGTCTATCTACCCATCTATCTATCTACTAAAGGAGTAACATTTGGATTTTTAGGTAACCAAAGTAACTCATCTTTGTATAAAATCTTGATGTTCTTAATGGCACATAGATTAAAGTAAAAATCACCTAATTCCCATCAGATTATTCAGTCTTCACCACCCAGAAGTAACTACCCCTGCTAGCATTTTTACTTTTTATCCATGGAATTTTCCAGACCTACACATAATTAGAGAGAAAAGTGCAGTGAGCCCCACGTACCTGTCATCTAGCTTCCACAGTCACAGACGGGCGTTTTTCCATTCTGTCTTTCTCCTGCTTTTGTGTTTTTTTTGTTGGAGTTTCAGATATTGTACTATTTAACTTGTAAATACTTCAGTTATTTTTTATTAATAGAGAAACACTTTAAAAAACAGCTGCAATGTCATCACCATGAACAAACTTACTATGTATACTAGTCATGTAAGCCCTAGTCCATGTTTTCTCCATTGTTTCAAAATTGTCATTTTATAGTTCGTTTGTTGGAATCAGGGTCCAAGCAGCCTTAACACATAGCATCTGTCTCTTTTTAAGTCTTTCTTAATCTGTAGCATTTTCACTTCCCTCCCTTTTTTTCATGTATTTGTTGTGGAAGAAACTGGGTCATTTGTCCTGGGTCATTTTAATAGTTTTCTTTCATTTTTGTTCTTCTGTGTGATCAAAGATAGGTTTTAAAAGCAAAATTAAGATCATATTACACATACTGTTTTATGAGCTACTTTTAATACTTAATGATTGAATAAAGACATTTTTCTATTATTTACTCTTCTTCAATTAGTTTTTATTTTCTGTTAAATATTATGGGATTATAGTAACTAAAATGAGAAAGATGCAGTTGATTATAGTTAAAGTAAATCTGGCCAGGCATGGTGGCTCAAGCCGGTAATGCCAGTGCTTTGGGAGGCTGAGGCAGGAGGATTGCTTGAGGCCCGGAGTTTGAGACCAGCCTGGGCAACATAGTGAGACCCCCATCTCTACAGAAATGAGAGAAAAAAGTAGGGAGGGATGGTGATGTTTGCTTGTAGTTCCAGCGTCTTAGTAGTCTAAGGTGGGAGGATTGCTTGAGCCCATGAGTTCAAGGCTGCAGTGAGCTATAATCATGCTGTGATACTCCATCCTGGCTGACAGAGTGAGACCCTATCTCTTAAAAAAGTTATAAAATAAAATAGTAAAATAGGTAAAGCTTACATTAATGATATGTATTTATAACAGCAAATTGGCTATTTTTTTCCTCCTTGACTCCTTCCCTTTCTTCCTTTCTTTTTTACTCTAGTAGCTATTGTGGTTGGCTATAATATGGGGGATGCAATTCCCTGGATTGAAAGTCCATTTTGTTTTCCCTGGGGAATGTAGAAGATGGTTGTGTAAAAGACAGCCTGCCTGGTGGTTCCTTGACAGGGCTGAAAGTAGAGGAGGTAAATGGTGCTCACCCAGGCCCTGATTTTCTGGAGATTTACTGCAAGAAGGGGACCCTTATTATTATTGTTACTGACCTTTATTACAATGTTAAGCTTTTATTTCCGTATAAATTAGGCTTCTGTAATCCCAATACAGTGGGAAAGGATTCTTAGTCATGAAAATGGAGTATGACATTTTTATTTAGTGATGCTAACATTTTTAACAGTTCTATATAAGGACCGCTTTCCGTTATTAGCAAAGTTGTAGTGTGGGAAAGAGATTGTATGTGTAGGCTCAAACCAATAATAATTAATTATACCAGCTGAAGCTTCATGGGGCCATTTAAGTAGACAGAGTCACCTTCATTTATGATGTGATAATTGTTCGTATGGTAGTTTGTCTTCTTCCATTTGATTTGAGTTTTTGTAGTTATTTTAACTTTGTTGTTTTTTCCTTTTTAAAAAATATAAAATACAGCTACCATCTTAACCATTTTCACTGTATAGTTCATTGCTATTAAATACATTCATAATATTGTACAACCGTCACCACCATCCATCTTCATAACTCTTTTCATTTCAGTAAAACTGAAATTCTGTACTCATTAAACAGTAACTCCCCACTCCTACCTCTGCCCAGGCCCTGATGTCCATCATTCTGCTTTCTTTCTGTGTGATTTAGACTACTTGAAGCACTTCAGATAAGTGTAATTATAATACACTGTTTGTCTTTTTTGTGACTGCCTTATTTCACTTATTATAATGTCTGAAGATTCATCTATGTTGTAGCATGTGTAAAAATCTCCTTATTTTCAAAGCTAAACATATTCCATTGTATGTGTGTACCACATTTTTCTTATTCATTCATCCATTGAATGAATGAATGACATTTGGGTGCTTCCGCCTTTTAGCTATTGCGAAGAATGTTGCTGTGAAAATGGGTTTACAAGTATCTCTTTGAGACTCTGCTTTCAATTTTTTTGGTAAATACCCAGAAAGGAAATTGTTGAATCATATGTAATTCTATTAAAAAATTTGAGGAACTCTCATAATCTTTTTTTTCACAGTGGTTTTACCATCTTACATTTCTACCAATAGTGTACAAAGATTCCAATTTCTCCACATCCTCTCCAACACGTATTTTCTGTTTTTTTGATAGTTGCCATTCTAATGGGTATGAGGTGGCACCTCATAATTTTGATTTGTATTTCCCTAATGCTTAGTGATGTTGAACATTTTTTTAATGTGCTTATGGCCATTTTAATATCTTCTTTGGAGAAATGTTTATTCAAGATCTTTGCCCATTTTCGAATCAGGTTGTTTTTTTGTTGAGTTATAGTTTATATAGTTGTGGTCTTAATTCCTTGTCAGACATATGAATATGATTTGCAAATATTTTCTGCCATTCTGTGTGTTGCCTTTTTAGTCTGTTGATAGCCATTTGAAGCACAAAATTTTAAAATTTTAATGAAGTCCAGTTTGTCTATTTTTAATTTTGTTATATATGCCTTTAATGTCATATCTAAGAAAACATTGCCAAAGCCAGTGCTATGAAGCTGTCTTATGTTTTCCTCTGAGAGCATTGTAGTTTTAGGCCTTACATTTAAGTTTTTGATTCACGTTGAGTTAATTTTTGTAAGTAGTGTTTATCTAACTGTATTATTTTACATACCCAGTTTTCCCAGCACCATTGGTTGGAAGGACTGTCCTTTCCCCATTGAATGATTTTGGCGCTGTTGTCAAAAATCATTTCACCATATATGCAAAAGCTTATTCTGGGCTCTGTATTCTATTCCACTAGTCTCTAAATCTGTCTTTATGCCAGTACCGTATTGAGTACCATAGCTTTGTAGTAAGTTTTGAAATCAGAAAGTATAAGTCCTCCTCCTTTGTTTTTTTTTTTTTTTTTTTTTTTTTTCAAGATTATTGTGGCTATTTGGGTCCCCTGACATTTCATGTAAATTTTAGAATTTATTCAAAAATATCATTGGGGTTTTGATAGGGATTGTATTACATCTTTATGTTATTTTGAGTAATATTGCTATTTTGACAATATCAAGCCTTTAAGTCCTTGAACATGGAAAGTGTTTCTATTTAATTATTTTCTTTTAACTTCTTTCAGCAGTGTTTTATAGTTTTCATTGTAAAAGTCTTTCATTTCCTTGGTTAATTCCTAGGTATTTTATCCTTCTGATGCTTTTTCATAATGTCCTTTTCAGATTGTTCATTGATAAGTATATAGAAATGCAACTGATTTTTTATGGAGACTTTGTCTCCTGCTATGCTGCTGAATTCATTTATTAGTTCTAAAAGGTTTTTTTGTGGAATCTTTTGGGATTACCACATGTAAGATTATATCACCTGTGGACAGAAGTAATTTTACTTCTTTTCCAATTGGAATGTCTTTTATTTCTCTTTCTTGCCTAAATGCTCTGGTGGAACTTCCAGTACTCGGTTTGCCTGTCAGAAAACTGGACATTTTAATCTCATAATGTGCTAACTGTGGAAATCAGATTCTCCCCCTTCCTTATGATCTGCTGTTTTTTTTTTTTTTTCTTTTTTACTGTTTATTTTAATTTTTATTGTAGGCTGTCTCTCTGCTAAGGATCAATCTGATGTGTAAATTTAAGGTCTCTTCAGATGTTTTCTGGGTCTGCAGCTTTCCCTGGCCATACATGTCACTTTCTAATTTTCCCCATATATGTGGTTGGCTTTGACCCTTAAAAGGCGGAAAGAGAAAATTGAAGGGGGGTTGGGGAGAAGGGCTGTGGCCTGTTAAATGCTCTAAGTCCCTTTGGCCAAAACAGAGGGGCTTACTGCAAGAGGGGAGGTTCAACAACTTTGTGATCTGAAGCAGCAGTCAGCCATTAGAGCACAGATCCCTGATATTTAGAGGACAGGGTCCTTTTTGCCCATCCTGGCTACTACCAGCTGTGTGCAGACTGCTCTAGGAATGTGTGCACAGCTGCCTGCCACAGGACTTGGGGTAGATGATGGGTAGCTGCTACTATGGGAAGAGTCAAAATTAAGTGAAAGTAACCTCAATGTACTCTTCAAGCCTTCCCCTAGAAGTTGCAAGTTTTCCATAGGTTCCACAGCTCCAAATTAGTGGTTTTGGATAGATTCAGCCAGTGCATCTATTGTCTGGGTTGAGAAGACAGATTCCTGGTGTTTTCTACTCTATGGTCATCCCAGAACCTGCTGCTCAATTTCATTTTAATTAAGTAATAGGTGCTGAGATATTATTTTTATTTTACCATATTATTTAATCCTAAATCACTTGATAAAATTATGTTCTTGTGAGACATTTTTTCAAAATTAATTTTTTTAATGGAAGTAATAAATGAGTCCATCTATAAGGTTTGAGTGCCTGTGTACTTCCACCTCCCTCATCCTGGTAAACAGTTTGTTGATTTGGTACTTTTATTTTCATTTATAATATAAAAGCATTGTATTTTTGTATTTTAGAAACTTCACATAATTGCCATTGTATTTAATATCTGTAACTTTTTTTTCCATTTAACAACGTGCTTTGAATAGCTATTCATGTTGGTTCATATAATCCCAGTTCATCCTTTTCAACTGCTGCCTAGTCATGGGGATTGATTTTTTTTTTTTTTTTTTCCATTTTTCTCATTGCCGAACTTCTAGGCTGTTCCTGATAGTTCCTGATTATAAACAAGGCTGCAGGCAACATCTTGTCCTTGGCCCTGTGTATATGGGCATGTTTCTGTGCAGTTGTCAGGTCATGGGATATTGTAATAGACACTCTCTAATTGTTTTATTGGAGTGGCTTCCATCAGCAGAGGATAGGTTCTTTAATCCGGTATGTTTCTGTGTGGAGAAATGGTACAGGGTAGGAGCTATGTTTGAAGACTTGACTTCTTATTTGCAAATAGATAGACCTCATTAGCTTATAATACCTGGGTTTGAAGTTTAAGGATAGTTTTATTTATTGCACTGTATTTTACTACCAGATGTGAATTTATTTAGAAATAAAGAATTCTGCTATTGAATAATTGCAGGTAAATTATTATAATTACCATTGAGATTTTGTGTGAAAGTAACACCTAGTTTTAGAATCCATGCATTGGAGGTAACGCTAGGTGTGAGGGTTGTCTTAAGTGCTTCTGAAGTTTGGAAGACCTCTTTAGTTAACTGCTAATCTGTGTTCTAATGGCTAAGGGATGTGTTGTATATTCGGCATCACACCTGCCTCATTATGGATATCACAGGCAGAGGGAATACATAATTAAATGAGAGCCACTGCTGGGCAGAAAGACGCACACCACCTCCTCTAGTTTCTCTTAAAGGACTGTTGGTTTCAAAGTAAGGAATGGTATTTATTCCCCACTCCCTGCCTTTTTTTTGCATGGTTGTCTGGTATGATGGGGAATATTTCTTTCTTCCTTTTGATCTTTTAAGCAAAGAAAAAACTGTAATACTTATGAATAAATTATTTTCAGAAGCTTTGGTTTTTAGTTATCAGTCTTCAGATGCAGCTTCTTTCTCCATGATAGTTGTGTCTATTCCATTTTATCTCTAAAATCTAGCTGGACATCTCATCAGTATTCTGAGACTCACTCTACTCATCTAACAAATGGGTCTAAGAAGCTAGGAGCACAGCAGCGTTTTTGGGAGCACCAGGTTCCCAGTGCAGGTGTCTCATAGTAAACAAGCTGAGCGGGACCAGAGAAATCACTTACTCCAGCCTTCTCCTATAACAGATGAGAAAACTGAGACTGAGTGTCACATAATGTGTAGCATTTAATTCTCTCACTTCTGTTTGTGGTTAACTAGTATCTTTCTTAGTCATGGGATCACGTTGGGATTCTGCTTCTTGAGAAATCACAGGGGCAGCTTTTGCAAAGGGCATTTTCCTTACTTGTAATTTCCCTTTTCACCATCTCTCACCTTTCCCTCCCTTTGAAACACATTCAAATTCATTTCCTCAGGGAGGCTTTTCTGGTTCATCCTTAAAGATGGGTATTATTTCATGTCTTGATCAACTCAGTTTTATCCTTCACTGTGGAAATGTGAAGAACCTGTTATTGATATTATAAAGGTCATATACAGGTCCTGTAGAGATAATATCATATACACTTATATGATATTTTTTGTTATTTGGGGAAAAAGAACTTCTTTAGAACAGATTTGTTAGCAGCCCAGTGTTATTTGTGTATTTCGAAAGGGACAGTTTCAGTTGATGAGATAATTAAATGCACAATATGCTCTATTAACTCCTACTCACAGACCTTTGGTCTGCTTTTCATGTAATCACCTTTCAAGCTAGTAGTCTAGAGCTGAGAATTATGTTGAATAAATTAGAAGAAAACCACCCACTGGTAATTTATGTCTTTTCATATGGGTAAATATTCTTGCAACTTTCCCCAGTGCCGCTGTCTTTCTTCCACACTATGAAAAGTGGCAAAGAAAGTAAAAATGTCTAGTAGCAGTATACGCTCCTAAAGGTAACTCACAGAAGTAGTTATATGTGGACTAACTAGCACATACAAGATTACATGAGGCTGGGTGTGGTGGCTCTCAGCACTTGGGAGGCTGAAGCAGGAGAATCGTTTGAATCCAGGAGTTCAAGACCAGCCTGGGCAACATAGTGAGACCTTGTTTCTGCAAAAAAATACAAAAATTAGCTAGGTATCGTAGAGCATGCCTGTACTTCTAGCTACTTGGGAGGCTGAGGTAGGAGGATCACTTGAGCCTGAGAGGTCAAGGCTGCAGTGAGCTGTGATTTTGTATCACTATACTCCAGCGTGGGCAACAGAGCAAGACAGTGTCTTAAAAAAAAAAACAAAACTAAACAAAACAAAAGAATCACATGAAAGCCAAGTTAGAAGACTTCATAATCTTTAACATGAATGAACTGTAAGGGCCAAGGGAGAGCTCATCTTGCCCCCTCTGAAGATTTGGTAGAAAATCAACTCAGAAAAGGCAGATTAATTGGAGAAAAGGCATGCAAATTTATTTAATGTGTGTACACAGGCGCTTTCAGAATGCAGACCCAAAGATACTGGGAAATTGTCTATTTTTATGCTTAGGTTCAACAAAGTATGGACAGCCATGTAGAAATAGAATTGACTAAAAGGAGGTGATAAATGGTAATCAATTGGAGTGGGGAAACTCATCAAGGCCTGTCTGTCTAGGTGGTGCTTCCTTGTCCCTCTCCCCTCCCCTCCCCTCTCCTCCCCTCCCCTCCCTTCCCCTCTCCTTCCCTCCCCTCCCTTCCCCTCTCCTCCCCTCCCCTCCCTTCCCCTCTCCTCCCCTCCCCTCCCTTCCCTTCCCTTCTCCTCCCCTCCCCCTTCCTTCTCCTCCCCTCCCCCTTCCTTCTCCTCCCCTCCCCCTTCCTTCCCCTCCCCTTTTCTCTCCTTTACTCCCCTCCCCTCCTTTCCCTCTCCTCTTCCCTCCTTCCCTTTCTCTCTTCCTCTTCTTCCTCCCCTTCCCTCCCGTCCCTTCTCTTCTCCCCCTCCCCCTCCCCTCCCTTCCTCTCCCCTTCTCCTCTTCCTACTTCTCTTCTCCTAGCTGTATAGTGTTAGAGCTAAGGCTTAGAGCTCTGAGTTCCTGGAGTTAGAGAGCACTGTTAATGTTTTGGGAGAAACTTTAGCTGTATTCTTTTTACTCATTCAGGGAACTCAGAGTCTATATTTCCTGAATTATCTTTTGGATTTTGTATTTGGAAAATTAGGTTATCAATGGGGTTTGAGGGTAGATTCTTGTCTGGATATTGTTAATCTTATTATTATTTGAGATAGTGTCTTATTCTCTTTCCCAGACTGGAATGCAGTTGTGCAATCACAGCTCACTGTGGCTTCAACCTCTTGGTCTCAAGCAATATTCCCACCTCAGCTTCCTGAATAGCTTGGACTACGGGTGTGCACCACCACGCCTGAACTAATTTTTGTACTTTTTATAGAGATGGAGTTTCACCATATTGCCTAGGCTGGTCTCAAACTCTTAAGCTCAAGGGATCCTCCCACCTCAGCCTCCCAAAGTGCTGGGATTACAGTTGTAAGCCCCCACACTTAGCACTTTTCTGGACTTCTTAAACATGCTGTCTGTGAGATTTTTTTCCTGGAGAAAACATCATAGAAGACCAAAACTTTGTTAAAATCAGAGTTTTATCACATCCTTACATTACAAAATAAGGTGCAAAAGCTCCTTATTGAAAAGCATTTAATAGCTTCCCCATGGAAAACATTCTTGAAAATCCAAGGCAGTTTCATACTTTCACCTTTTCAAGTGTTGACTTTAAATGAATCATGTCCAAATTTTATTGTAAGGATTATATATCATCTATCTTTATATTCTCTACAGCCGTTAGAACAGAGCAAAATGCTTAGAAAGTTGGAAGGTAGTATATTTAAAATGCCTCTCTATTTTCCTACTTAAATCCTTAGCGATAATTACTTCACTTCTCTTTGTCCTTTGCTTTTCTCTTTCATGTCATTGTGACTAAGGATCAAAGGAAACCCTTAGAATTGTTGAGACATTTGGAATACAAAATTTCTCACTAATTAAAAATTGGATCATTGGACTAGAACCTATTAATTTTGGCTTTCATTTGTTGAACTCTCTGTGGTAAATATTTTTCAGATTCTTTGAGTATAGAAATGAGTTTGACATAACCACTACTGTTAAGGACCTGCACCTCTACTGTTAAGGACCTGAAATCTAATAGATGAGACAGATGTCCTGTATGTTCGGTTCATAATGGATGTACTTTAAAAGTGTTATAGCAACACATACACCCTTGATGTTTCTTATCAGCAATATATAGAAGGATAGGAATATCCTGGATGAAGTTAGTTTAACCACATAATAATTAGATTTTAAGGGCTAAATTTTATGTTTTCCAATGAGATATTACATGCCCATGGAATAATATTTCAAGGTTATACAGTGAAACTAAGCTATATAAATTTTATTCATATTTCACCTGTTTTTCTGCTTCTGTTCTTTTTCTTTTCCAGGATCCAATCCAGAAATGCCACATTTCATTTATATGTATGTTCTTTTGTTTGTTTGGTTTTTCTTGAGACAGGATCTTGCTCTGTCGCCCAGGCTGATGCAGTGGGGCAATCAAAACTCACTACAGTCTTGCATTTCTGGGCTCAAGTGATCCTTCCGCCTCAGCTTTCTGAGTAGCTGGGACTACAGGTGTGCATCACCATGCTAATTTATTCTTTTTTTTTGTAAAGTCAGAGTTTCCCTATGTTGACCAGGCTGATCTTAAACTCCTGGGTTCAAGTGATTTTCCCACCTTGGCCTCCCAAAGTGCTGGGATTATAGGTATGAGCCACCGTGCGCATCAATATGTATGCTTTGTAAAAATTTATTTTTACACAAATGGTAGCATATTGTACTATGCCTTCATTCTGTTTTATTCCAGTTTTTACCTAGTCTCTTAATAATGGACTTTGTTTCCTTTTTTTTTTTTTTTGAGACATAGTTTCACTCTTGTCACCCAGGCTGCCTGCAACCTCTGCCTCCCAGGTTCAAGTGATTCTCCTGCCTCTGCTTCCCGAGCAGCTGGAATTACAGGCACCAGCCACCATGCCTGGCTAATTTTTGTATTTTTAGTAGAGATGGGATTTTACCACATTGGCCAGGCTGCTCTGGAACTCCTGACCTCAGGTGATTTGCCTGCCTCAGCCTCCCAAAGTGCTGGGCTTATAGGCGTGAGCCACCTCGCTTGGCCCAGACTTTGATATTATTAACACTGCTACAGTGGCTGTCCTTGAGCTTGCACATATGCAGTTTATATGGAGGAATTTCTGGGTCGAAGAATATTTATATTCATATCTTTATTGCTAAACTTTGTATACCTTTACACTCCTCTTAGCCATGTATATGTTTTACCTCTACCTTGCAGGTAGTGTCTGATTTAACTATTTGATCTTTAAAAATTTCATAAATGAAAAAAAACGGAACTTTATCGCTATTTTTCTGTACATTTTTCTTGTTATAAGTGAGGTTGAACATACTATCATGTGCTTAAGAATAATTTCCCTTTCTGTGAATTGACTCTGCCAATTTGTCTATGGAAATAATCTTTTTATGTAAAAAGGAAATTAGCACTTTGTGATAGGGGCTGCTAGTTTTTTCCACTGGGCTTGCATTTTGTCATTTTTGGTAATTTTTGCTATATATGCATTTATTTTTGGACCATTAGATTTATTACTATTCTCCTTTATGGTTTTGGGATTTTATGTCCTACTTAGGTCTTAAGCTCTTCAAGATTATGAAAAATATCTCTTGCTTTTAATACTTTTGTGTGTATGTGTGTGTGTTTTAGTGTTTAAGAATTTAAATCAATTTGGAATTTATTTTCATGTGAGTTGGTAACCCATTCTCTTTTACATGTGGCTGTATAGTTGTGCCAACATCATTTATTGAGCAATTTATATTTTCTACACTGATGTCACATTTTATCTTATCAAATTCCTGAAGTCTTTTTAGAATGTTTGTTGTATCCATTGATTTGATAGCCTGTTCATGAACCAGTTTCAGACCTTTTAAATTATTATATATTTAAAACATGTGCTGGTATTACAGGCGTAAGCCACCATGCCTGGCCTATTTTACAAATATTTCATTACTGATACTACAGATGGCAGTTACTTATCATACTAATTCTATCACCACAAACATTCCTGTTTTTCCTGTACTTTTAGTGATGCTGAATAAGATAGGGTCTTTTATTATTATGTATTCTGTAATTAGCAAAGTGTCATGCATACAGTAGGTAAAAGTTTAGAGAGCTTATCCATATCGCTGTGGGATCCTCAAAAGAAAGTAATTTGGAAGTATCTATTGAAATTTAAAATGTACTCATGCTCGCTCTGTAACCCTATAGTTGTTTACTCAGCGTCTTCCTAAGGGAAACGTGGGCAGTGACTTAGTACTGCTTTTTGCAGCATCTTCTGTCACCCTCCTTATCTCCTTTCATTTTAGCCATTAAATTCTGTTGCCGAAGATGTGAAAGCTTTCAGTATTGGTTCAGAGCCTATGCTAGGCACTTGTAATTTGATTCTCTACCTTACTTTTTAGTTAAAAAAAAAAGAAAAAAAAAAACCTCTCGTCGCCATAGTAATTCTTTAGATGTTAGAATCAGCTAGGTATGCTTTTTTTCTCTCTCAAACTTCTTTAATCATCACCCACATTTCACCCTAGTTCCAATAATTCCCTCTTTTCCTGTTGAAAATCACTGTAATGAGTCTTGGCCTCTGATTCCATGACCTTGATGGTTGGGGACAGAAGTACTCTCAATCCCCTGTGGCCTTCCTGCTCTTGTTCCTACTCCTGACCAGCCCACATAATGAATCCTGTTCTCAAAACTAAGATCGTCTCCACCCACATCAGCAGCACCTTTTGTTCTTCATTCCTTTTTCATCCTTATTCCCAGATCTCAAAATATCACTCCCCATATCTTTGCAATTTTTACTTTCATTCCAGAGGATTCAACATTATACATTTCTGCACATGTGGTAAAGGGACCATGGTTGCTTTAGTACCAAACAGACATGAACAGAAATTGCACCAGAAAACAGAAAAATGGTTTGTGCAGAATTCTAGAAAAAAAATCCTCTTCCTTGTCTCAACATCCGGTTGACAGGAAAGAGAAGAGAGCCATCTGGGAATCTGGGAATTAAGGAAGCACGGAAGTACAATTGGAGTGTTTAAGCTACCAAGTAACTGTTACATTGGCGCCTGGGTTTTGGGTCATCCTCTCATGTGCTTCTGCGTGCAGCTTACTTGCCTCTCTTTTGGGCTGGTTGGAAAGCCGTGGGCTGGTTACTATGGGAATTGATGGGTGCTGCTGGCAATAGGAGAAGGAAAGTACTTAGAATTGATCCAAAAATCCTAGGAGAGCAGGTTTTTTTGGCCTCTGCTTTCTTGCTTACTAATTTTTGATTTGATTATCTAACGTAGTTTTAGCTGGGAAGAGCCCTTCCAAGAGCCCACCTGTGGTACCCTAAGGTACAACTCCTAAGGAGGAGTTGAGCTGTCATCCCCCTCACCTAGGAAGACCCCATGGAGTGGCGGGCAACACAAAGGATTGCTGGTTTCCCAGATGAATTTCTGTTTCAGCAGCTGGCTTCTCAGGCTTCATTGAACTGAGAATTAAACTCAAGCCTCTTTTTGTAGTGTTAAGGAATGTGCTGCAGACAGGAGGGGGGAAAATCAATATTTAATTCTCTCTTCTTCACTATTGTCTTCTTCACTACCACCCTCTCCCTCTTCACTACCACCACTTCTTGCAAGGAAAAGGTATGGTGGAGCATTCTGTTTTTTCATAAGTTTACTGATTCTGAAATGTTGGAGTAGAAAACAGATGTTTTAATGAGGTGATATGCACATTGGAAAGCATCAAGGCCAAAATATATTTTTTGAGTCAACTTTAATTTGATGAATCTAATAATTTAAAACCCTCTGCCATAGTATATGCTACTTTATTTTCATAACTACTCATGAATATGGAATGGAAAACGTTTATCTTTCGAAGAAAAGATTTGGCTGGAGGAGAAAAGAATAGTGTCATGGACGTTATAAAGTTTGGCAGCACAGTCTTTTTTCCCCTACATTTTTAGTTTCAGTTCATGGTTTTCTGTTGTTTTTGAGTATTTTACCACCAATGAAGCTTATTCAGGTAAAAAGTTTTCTTTTGATTTTAAAAGATTTTTGTTGACTTCCTTGCCCAGATGTAATAGAGCTGTCTACATCTATTCAAACTTTAACTTTGGGCCTTAGTGGTGATGAATTACTTAGCAGAAGAACCATGAGATGTTGAATAATCTCATGATTTGGATAATTTATTTTTAGAAGCATTAACACTCCCTATTAACTCATTTAATTCCTGTTATATGGGAGGAGGAGCAGGGAAGGGAGGTCAGTCGTACACAGGCCATGCCCTCCTAAAGCTTCTCAACTTACTTTTTTTGTTTGTTTTTTGAGATGGAGTCTTACTGTGTTGCCCAGGCTAGAGTGCAGTGGCGCAATCTCAGCTCACTGCAACCTCTGCCCCCTAGGTTCAAGCAATTTTCATGCCTCAGCCTCCTGAGTAACTAGGACTACAGGCATACCTCACCATGCCTGAGTAATTTTTTTTTATTTTAGCAGAGACGGGGTTTCACCAGGTTGCCCAGGCTGGTCTTGAACTCCTGAGCTCATGCAGTCTGCCTGCCTCAGCCTCCCAAAATGCTAGAATTACAGGCATGAGCCACTGCCTAAAGCTTCTAAACTTGTAGCATAAGTATGATGATGAAAAAAATTAAAACATGGCCAGGTGCAATGGTTCATGCCTATAATCTCAGAATTTTGGGAGGGCGAGGTAGGCTGACTACTTGAGTTCAGGAGTTTGAGACCACCCTGGGCAACATGGTGAAAGCCCATCTCTATACAAAATACAAAACTAACCAGATGTGGGTGGGTGCTTGTAGTCCTAACTACTCAGGAGGCTGAGCTGGGAGGATAGCTTGAGTCTGGGAGGTTGAGTATGCAGTGAGCTGAGATCATACCACTGCACTTCAGCCTGGATGACAGTGAGAACCCATTTCAAACAAACAACAACAACAAAAACAAACAAACAAACAAACAAAAAAGAAAGAAAGAAAAAGAAAAATCGGAAGTGAAGAGTGTATTTAGATAAGAAAGAATAGTTCAGTTTCCCTGGAGTGGTGTATATGTAGATTGGTATACAGAGAAATGGGTTTGAAAATTGAGGTTGGAGTTGACTTGTCTAGGTCTTGGAGTGCCTAATTAAAGAATTTGTACCCTTTTTATGTAGGTATTGAGAAATCATTGATGGTTTTGGGGCAGGTGAAGAGGCGTGATTTCTTTTTTCATACTGAACTTGAATTTCGTCTTTAGCTCTCTATCTTTGTGTAAAACTGAAATTGTTTCTAAGTTCTTTAAAAGATATCACTAAGGAAAGAAGATTCAGTGTAAAAAAATCTCAGACTTATATTTGAAAAAGACAATTAAATCTAGCTGTTTGTTTAATGAATTGTAATTCTGATTATATACATTTTCAGCATCTTGTTACCTTGGTGAGTTCATGGCTTTGAGATGACTGTAAGCATGGTTTTGTCATAAATCTGTTTGAATGATGGTATTTCTGCAACTTATTTTACATACACAGCCACTAAGCCTGCCACTGATGGAGGTTATTTATAGTTCTGTTTCTGATCCAAAGTCTTGCATAGGGAGATTTTCCCATGGGGCATAGGCTGGCCAAAACATTTAGATGGGACCTGGTGTGGCCTTCCTTAAACTGACTTCCTTAGCACGAGAAAAGAGCCAGCTCTGGCCAAACTTCCTAGTGGCCTCTGTCCTTGTATTATTGCCCAGAAGTTCCCAAAGGATCTTGGTTGAACCTTTAGCCATCTAGGTTATTTATAAAAACATAGCCATCATACTGCTATTTGGAGAGCATTATATTTTTATGCTTCTTAATAAAATTTTTTCCATGTATTAGTATCAATGTCAGGAGAAAATCCATTCAAAACTAGGATTAATTGTGAAGCACATTTTCTAGTTGAGCCTAAAGGTGGTGACATGGAAGGACATAGTCTGTAAGATATGTTCATCATTGTCTCTCCTTGGTTGAGTGTAGTGCCTGGGACATGTAAGTACTAAATAAATGCTTGTTGAATGAATGTAAATCTTGGGTAATTGTTCCTATACAGTGACAATTATACTGGATGGAAAAGACTGGCTAAGTTTTTGATTAACACTCCTTTCTCCTAGTTCTGTAGGTTTTAGTTAATTACAAAGATTAAAACTTTTTTTTTTGGTATGTTGCTTTAAAATGTTAGTAACATTTAAAATTCTTTTTAGATAAAGTAACCACATAGATCAGAAGTAATTTAAAATGTATGGCCAGGTGTGGTGGCTCATGCGTGTAATCCCAGCACTTTGGGAGGCCAAGGTGGACAGATCACCTGAGGTCAGGATTTTGAGACCAGCCTGGCCAACATGGTGAAATCTCGTCTTTACTAAAAATACAAAAAATTAGGTATCCGTGGTGGTGCATACCTATAGTTTCAGTTACTTAGGAGGCTGAGGCAGGAGAATGGCTTGAACCCAGAAGGCCGAGGGTGCAGTGAGCTGAGGTCACTATACTCTAGCCTTGGCGACAGATCAAGACTCTGTCTCAAAAAAAAAAAAGAAAGAAAGAAAAAAGTAACTTAAAATGTAAAATCTTGTGGGCTAATTAACAATAATCAGAACTTGTAATATTGAAATCCTCTTCCTTTTGCATTAGAAAGGGGGTCAGTACCCTAAATTATTTAATAACATATCTCCTTTCCAGCCAAGATTTCATTTACTTGACTCAAAGCCCAGAGTATACATGGAAGCACAAGAAGTTTTGCCAAAGCATGGAAGAGCAATGAGATTTTCCCCCTGGCGACTTGGAATTTATTTTTTTAATTATAGTAATTAACTATGAAAATATGTTATTTTGTTAACATTTAATGAAGAGAAAGTTGAAATAAATGGAGACATTTCTATAAATTTTTTTCTTTGTGTTGTATATTTTCTTTTGTTCTATAAATATTAAGTATGATTTTTGTTTTTTTTGCTGATAGGGAAAAATGGGAAAATATCAGAAAAAAGTGATTATTTAAAGATTTGGGCCGGGCGCAGTGGCTCACGACTGTAATCCCAGCACTTTGGGAGGCCAAGGAGGGCAGATCACGAGGTCAGGAGATCGAGACCATCCTGGCTAACACCGTGAAACCTCGTCTGTACTAGAAATACAAAAAAACTTAGCTGGGCGTGGTGGCAGGCATCTGTAGTCCCAGCTACTTGGGAGGCTGAGGCAGGAGAATCGCTCTAACCTGGGAGGTGGAGGTTGCGGTGAGCCGAGATTCTGCCATGGCACTTTAGCCTGGGTGACATGGCGAGACTCCCGTCTCCAAAACACACACACACACACACACACACACACACACAAATAAAAAAAAAAAATAAATAAAGATTTGATGATTGGCTAAGTGTGGTGGCTCACGCCTGTAATTCCTACACTTTGGGAGCCCAAGGCAGGAGGATTGTGTAAGCTTAGGACTTTGAGCCCAGCCTGGGCAACATAGTGAGACCTTGTCTCTATAAAAAATAATAAAATAAAAATTAACCAGGTGCGATGGCATGTGCCTGTGGTCCTAGCCACTTGGGAGGCTGAGATGGGAGGATCACTTGAGCCCAGGAGGTCGAGGCTGCAGTCAGCTATAATTGTGCCATTGTTCTCCAGCCTGGGTGACAGAACAAGACCCTGTCTCTTAAAAAAAAAAGAAAGATATGATAATCATAAACGAGCCTATGTTTTTGTGACTTCTTACCTTTTCTTGAAGACAATGTATGGTGTGTTGCACATTGAGATGGTTGTTAGAATATCATTTAGAAACCTCTGAATATAATTCATGTTGGAACCATTTTACAGTAGTAGGTAGGGAGGTAAACTTTGTGCTTACAGTGCTTGTGTTCAGAAAGTCCTGAGATTTGGTTTTTATTCTGTAAGAAATTTCATAGTGTCATTCTGTCTGAAAATATTTAACCTTTTGAAATTCCGTTTTATAATTTTGTAGTCCAGTATCTAGTGTGAAGGAGGTAATTGTTGGATCACACACAAGACTTTATTGGTATTCTAGGTACTTGTCTGTTGCTGATCATATTTTTTTAAAAAGTAATTTTTCGGGCTAATCAATACACAAATTCTGGAAACTGGTCACATTTAATCATTGATAAAGAATTTTATCTTTTTATACTTGTTTGTACTTATAGTTTCTTATCCTTTTTATGGGCTTTTGAATAAATATAAAATGAAGTTGGTTTTCAAATGGAAGCCACTTACCAAGTTGAAGCACAGATGTTGCCAATATTTAAGGTACCTGAGATGACATGCAGTAAGACCTTTGGAAAACCAACAAATGTGCTTCCAGGAGCCCTTCCCTACCTCTGTCATGACTGAATGGTTTTTCTTGTTGGTAATGAGCTTGTGTTATGCTAAGCAGGTTAGGCAGAATAATTTCTACTCTGTAGAATTTAGACTTTTAAAACCCAACCTCACAGTATTAGATGGCATACATATGTATCTGCCACCAGATTTGCAACAACCCTTTTCTGAGAAAGAAAGGAAGTCAATAGGGACTACTTCTGTAACAGAGGTGCTATACTCTTCCCCCATGGGACCCACTCTCATCCTCCTCTTGCTGAAAATAACTTGCATGGGAATCCCCCTCTCCACAGGTCTATGGAGTACATTCCTTGGCACTTACCTGGGTAGGAGGGAGAAGAAGAGCCTAGAGTCACACACATTTTATCTTGGACCCATAGGAGATAAATAATATGTGAAGCCCAGGCAATCTTGTTTTTCTTCATTTATCAGTTTCTGTCAGGCAATCCTATCGTCACTAAAACAAAGCAGAACAAAACGTTTGTGAAAGTTAGATGTCAGTGGTGTTAGGATGTTCCTTGTCTTGTGTTCAGATACCCTGAGGTCTAGTTTTTGTGTATACCTAGCAAGTGCGTTAGCCAATTCACACTCTCGAAAGTAATTACCCGTTGCTTCCTCTCAGGCACTTGGAGCCTTTATAAATAGCATGGAGCTACAGCCCTTCCCAGCTCTCTGTGAACACCAAGAATGATTTTGTTTACTTCAATGGGATCACTATAAAACTCTCAATCACATTAGAATTCACTCTCAAAAAGTAAAAGTATGCCATTCAGTACTTCTTTGGAGGTTATAGGATAACATTTTGAAATCAGAGCAACTTCAGAAGAAGGTAAAAAGTTCTCAGACTCTCCTGCTTCATGGTTCTAGAATAGGGAGTGAATATCCAATGAATTTTTCAATGCCTGAGACCATTTCCTATCTACAGTTCCCAGGTTGGCATTTCTTTTGCTCATCCTGGGAGCTTGGTTGTGATTTACTTTTTTGTAAAGACAGTAGTGAGTGTTCTCCGTGTGATTGTGAAAAGCAAGACTGACCTCTTTCCCTTTGGTCCCTGGAGAATGGAGTCATGAGGTGTCTTTGAGCCAAGCCCAGACTCTTTAGACTTTGTACCCACATGTCATTGAGTTGGAGTTTTTGTATTATGGGAAGGAATCACAAAGGATAATCTCCGCTGTGGAATATTATAAAGAAGCTGAGGAAGCGCTCTTTGCCACGAAAGCCTGGTGTAGGGAGCTACTAGCTAGTGCATGTTCTGTGCCTGGAAGAGCTGGTTCCTAAACATGGGAAGGATACCTCCACCTCAGGACCCGGTGGTTCCAGGAGTTAGAAGGCTAAGCAAAAGCTAACAGATGCCACATTTAAGTATAGAATATTTGTGATATGAACTTTTAAAGCATTGTATTTGGAGAAAGAGCACATGTTCATGTGAAATAATGGTAGTTAGTAGAAGACAGCATGCAGTCTAATTGCTTCATTGACAGTTTTTACTTATCCTGGCATGAGAAAAAATCCATTAAGCTGAAAATCTTCTGATTGTCATGGAAAGAAGGAAAACTTTGTTCTTTCAAAATAGTGACCTTCTGTGTATTTCCTGATATGTAGAGTATTCTCAGTTGTCTGAGACCTTGGTGAGAGTGTAGGATTAGAATCAAAATTGTTTTTTTGCCCTTTATAGGAAATACTTGTTGATGAATGTTTAGTCCATACATTAGGGAAGATAAGCAGTTTTATCCTCTTTTTGTCTTGAGATGAGTTAAGTTATCAGCTGGAACTGAAATTTAATCTTGTTTAGCTACATTGATCACTGTTTCTTTCTCAGGAATTTTATTTTGAAATAAAGTCTAAGGCTTTTTTTGAATTTTAATTCTTGTATCTAGAAACAAAGTCTGATTTTAGCCTGGCAGAATTTGTACTAATTTTAGCTTTTAGATAAGCATGGGAAGAGAGACTGGATAACCTCTCTCAAATTGGTTGTACTGGTTGTTCACTTAAGTGCATATGTACTATATGGAGTCATGCATTTCACATTAATATTACTTAACATAATTATCTGTCTTAAATGTAAAACACTCTGATTACTGTAAATATTTTCAACATTTGTTGATTGTAACATTTGGATGACAAATATTTCTTACCTGAATTACTACTTTTGCAAAATACATCTTCTCTTTCAGTTATTGTAATTGTACCAAATAAGGAATTTAGATATTAAGTAACTTAACAGAATGATTAATGGAAACCAAATTGTTTATTATTTATTTATTTACTTTTTATGGAGACAGAGTCTTCCTCTGTCACCCAGGTTGGAGTACAATGGTGCAATCATAGCTTGCTGCAGCCATGACCTCCTTGGGCTCAAGTGTTCTCTGGTCTCAGCCTCCTGAGTAGCTGGGACTACAGGGATTTGCCCCTATGCCCAGCTATTTTTTTTTTATTTTGGTAGAAGATGGAATCTCACTATGTTGCCCAGGCTGATCTTGGACTCTTGGGCTCAAGCAGTCCTCCCATTTTGGCCTCACAAAGTATTGGGATTACAGGTGTGAGACACCATGCCTGGTTCACACTTTTTATTTTAAAGGGATTGTTTTTTGCCAACGAAATAAGTAAAAGCTGATTTTAGCTAATTCGGAAAATAGAAAGGGATCAGAAAAGAAACGATGCTCATTTGTGTTTCTAATATTGTTTTTTAAATTTCTTTTATTTTTCTATGCATATATATTTTCTAAAAACAAAATTGGAATTCTATCATATGTATGTTTTGTATTCTGCTTTTTATGTTTAGCATACCTTTTATTTTATTTAAATAACTTGTAGAGGCTGGATATGGGGGTTCATACCTGTAATCCCAGCTCTTCGTGAGGCTGAGGCAGTAGGATTGCTTGAGCCCAGGAGTTCCAGGCTGCAGCTGAGCTATGGTCATGGCACTGCACTTCAGCTTGGGCAATAGAGTGAGACACTGTCTCTAAAAATATAAAGAAAGAATTTATGTTTTTATCTTGTTATATATTAATTTTTCTAATCACTTGTTAAAAATCAGTCTTCAGGGTTGTTTTTTGTATGTGTATTTTTATGTGAATATTAGGATAATTATCTAGAATAAGAATTAATAGGTCAGAGTGTTTAAATGACTTTTTTCTTTTGCTGCAAGTCCCAGATTCTTTTTTCGACACATTAAGGGGTGAAACTCTTGCGTTTTTTTCCTCTCTTCTTGACAAACCATATTTGAAAATATATTGCCAATGAGTTAAATAGATCCTGCAGATAAGAGAGATGGCCTCTATTTTTTTTTTTTTTTCTTTCTTGAGACGGAGTTTCACTCTTGTCGTCCAGACTGGAGTGCAATGGCGCAATCTTGGCTCACTGCAACCTCTGCCTCCCAGGTTCAAGCCATTCTCCTGCCTCAGCTTCCGCATGCTCCACCATGCCCTGCTAATTTTGTATTGTTAGTAGAGACGGGATTTCTCCATGTTGGTCAGGCCAGACTTTAGGTGATCTGCCCTCCTAGGCCTCCCAAAGTGCTGGAATTAACAGGCGTGAGCCACCGCACCCAGCCAAAAGATGGCCTCTATTAAGAAAATATCGCAGGATAGGAATCATCTGTTTGCTGTCTGTAATATTACAATAGTGGCCAGAAGATTAAAATAGTGCCAGAGGCATTTGTGTGTCTGAAGTTGTAGAAGCCTGACTTGGAAACTTTACGTTCTGTCAGATTTTTTTTTTTTTTTTGACATAGGCTTTTGCTTTGTTTCCCAGGCAGGAGTGCAGTGGCATGATCATGGCTCACTGCAACTCTGACCTCCCAGGCTCAAGTGATCCTCCCATCTCAGCTTCCTGAGTAACTGAGACTATAGGCATGCACCACCATGCCCAGCTAATTAAAAAAAATTTTTTTTTTGTAGAGATAAGGTCTCACTGTGTTGCTCAGGCTGGTCTTGAACTCCTGGGCAAGTGATCCTCCTGCCTTAGTCTCCCAGTGTTGGCATCACAGGCATGAGCCACTGTGCTCATTGTCTGTTAGCTTTTATGTTGGTATTGTAGTGAAAGGAAAATTTATCGAACATAATAAAGAATAAAACTGAAAATCACTTTATTCAAATGTTCATAGCCTAAACAAGAGGCAATTTAGATCAACTCAGCTGGATTTGTTGTGGGACCCCAAACAAGCCCATGGTGCTATGGTGTATTTCTCAGCTCACTTTAGGGTTGCCTTTTAAAAATAGTAGCAAATGCTTCCCTTAGAGTTCTGATTATTCTGCCAGTGCAGGATTGAGGGGGTGATATTTGGTGTCACTAGGTAGTGGATACTTTACTGTGGTTTACTTTAACTATAGGAATTTTTAAAAGGGCCCCCCCCTTTTTTTTTTGAGACAGGATTTTACTCTATTGCCTAGACTGGAGTGCAGTGGCGCAAACTCCGCTCACTGCAACCTCCATCTTCAGGGCTCAAGTGGTTCTCGTGCCTCAGCTTCTCAAGTAGCTGGAACTACAGGTGTGCGCCACCACACCTGGCTAATTTTTTGTGTTTTTGGTAGAGATGGGGTTTTACCATGTTGTGCAGGCTGGTCTCAAACTCCTGAGCTCTGGCAGTCACCTGCCTCGGCCTCCCAAAGTGCTAGGATCACAGGTGTGAGCCACCACACCGAGCCTACTATTAATCTTTTGTTAGAGTGCTATCCAGAATATTCATTTAATGTGCATAGTTATTTGACGAATGGCTCACTGTGAAAGTTCATTGTTTTCCAAGGTTTGTTGAGCCTCTCTGTGTCATTGTCAGTGACAACGTGAGACATTAACTTTGTGTTCTGTGGGTGGAGCAGTCCTGTGAGGAGGGTGATCAAGCAAGTGGATGTCATCTCTGTTTTGTAGATGAGGAACCTGAAGGAGCTTGCCTAATGCCCCTTGGCTATTGTATGGCAGATGCCATTCTTTCTCTTAGTGCTCTTCTTTTTGTTTTTCACTTTTTTTCTACACTTCCATCGCCTTCTTGGTTGTCTTTCCAGTGGTAATAACATCAACCACACCAATGATTATAACAACAACACTAACCTTTATTGATCAGTCAATTGCCATGTGCCACAGTTTTCTAAGGTCTCTTGTGTGTTTTCTTTTTTAAATTTTTTGTTTTGTTTTGTTTGTAGAGACGGGGTTTTACCATGTTGGTCAGGTTGGTCTCGAACTCCTGACCTCAGGTAATCTGCCTGCCTCAGCCTCCCAAAGTGCTGGGATTACAGACATAAGCCACTGCGCCCGGCCTCTCATGTGTTTTCTAAGTGTTCTCATGACCCTCCCTTCAATCCTATGGAGTAGATATTATCCTCTCTTTAGAGCTGGAGAAACTGAGGCCCAGAGAGGATAAGTAACTTTCCCAAGGTTTATGGGGCTAGTTGTTTTCCCAGGCATCTATACCTTTAAAATGGCCTGTATGCTAATTCTAGCCACTGGAATTCTGTATTCTGAAGACCCTTTGACATTTATAACAAATATAACATGAATTTTCAAGTTGGAATAAAGAGGACATTTCTGAAATTGGCCGAAAGAAGTGGAATTGGGGAAACTTGAAGATGTTTCACATCAGTATGTTCTGTTTCCCTTGAACTGTAGCCAAGAAACTCTTCCTAACAGCCTGCATTTTAAGTCCAATTGTAAGCTGGGTGCAGTGGTGCATGCCTGTAGTCCCAGGTACTCAGGAGGCTGAGGCAGGAGGATTGCTTAAGCCCAGGAGTTCTAAGCCATAGTGCTCTATGACAGTTGAGTGTCCATACTAAATTCAGTGTTTCCTGGGAGTGAGGGACTACCAGATTGCTTAAGAAGGGGTTAACTGGCCTAGGTCAGAAACTCCTCTGCTCACGATTAGTGCAACTGTGTCTGTGAATAGCCACTACACTCCCGCATGGGCAACATAGCAAGACGCAATCTCTTTAAAAAATAGAATTGTTTAAAAAAGTGACAACAGTGTTAATGTAAATAGCTATTTACTCTCTTAGTTTTCTCTTGTATGAAGTTAGGCCTGGAGAATAAAGTCATTACTATGAGACACAGATGTTTGCTCTTTGGGTAAGCCTGCTTCTCCAATGTAGGAGAGTTGGTTGATAGCTGGACTGGGTGACTTTCATGGTGATTAAAGCCAGAGGGACAGCAAAAGGCTGCTGCTCTTTCAGGGTTTCTCTTTGGTTTGCCAAGGTCCTGTTGTAAATTACCTAATTAGTAAGACTGCCTTTCAAGGAAGTAATCAGGAAATTTAGTTATGTTTTAGTTTAGGTTTGTTTGGATGGTTTGATTAGCTGGGAGAGTAAACCAGACTGGGCTTTTATTTTTTTCTCTGAATAAATGAAGTTTTTTTGGCAAGAGTAATTGAGATAATGGGCAGAATTCTACCTGGTGAGTAACTTACTACTGAGCTCCTAGGGAGCTGAATTCACCTTTTCCCTTTTCTTTTCTTTAGGGTATAGCTAACGTTAGTCACAGGGCTATACCTATGGTGACAGGGATGCCTCTAGGTCCTTGTTTTTGTTCAGACAATAGAGCACCTGGAAGTTGTGTGATTTTAATAGAAAATCAGGAAATATTGATATACTTGATTTTATCTTAGAAACTAACAGTGATTTTATAGCAGAAAATAAACACAGTTACATGTCTGTGACATAAAATCACAACCGCTGGCGCCGTGTTAGAGGTGAGGTGGTGGAACTCTGTCAGTTAAGCATGATTTATTAATGTTATTATGATTTTTTTTGGTGCCAGTTTCCTGCTACTGTTCTTATTTGTTCTGCTATGTGAGCTTTGTTGGTATTTGCTTGTAGATATCCTGCGACAGATGCCAGAAAGCTAACATTGGGAGAAAGGTCTTAAAATTGAGAAGAATTCTCCCACTAATTTAATTTGTTCTGTGAATCAGGAAGAAAACATACAGCGACTCATTTTTTGAAAGGGAACTGCCTTTTTCTCAGACCTTTTAGCTTATTTTTTAACCTTAAAAATGATATATGTTCATTGTTAACAATGCAAACAATAAAATAAAACTTACTAAAGTAAAAATTATCCCGAATCCTAAACCCAGAGATACATCTAATATTTTTGCTAAACCTAGCATCTTTATGTAATTTTTATTATGATTTTTTACATTCCCGATAGTGTATTTATAATGCTAATATGCAAATAATAACAGAAATAAATACAATTTTTTATTTAGATTTATATTCTGTAATATTTCTGTTTGGAGGCCTTATTGATTTTCTCATCACCCTTGTACTGATACTGTAGATTTAATTTACTTCCTAAGGTGTCAGTTTATAGCAAGATAGTGTGTTCTCTAAGACTGTGTACTCATTTATGTAAAAGGATTTAAAATCTTTGTAATAAACCTGTTAATTAAGCAAAATCTCACAGAAATGAGTCATTCTGGGTGGGCAAGTTCTCCATATCGTTAGGTGTTCAACTAGTTAATGAATAACAAAATATCTTGGCTGTTGTTGATGAAAACTTTTCTAGATTATAGCCTTTTAATTTATAGCTCTATCTAGTACTACATCCAACTATAGAGCCATAAAAAGTTTCATTCTAAAATATTTGAGAAATTAAGAGATGTAAATTAGAGCTACCAGTGAACCTCACACCTGTTGGAGTGGCTGTTATTAAAAAAGATAAAAATATAGCAAGTGTTTGATAGGATGTGGGGGAAAGAGAACCCTTGCATACTGTTGGTGGGAATATAAATTGGTATGGCCATTATGCAAAACAATAATGGAGGTTCCTCAAATTATTAAAAATAGAACTACCATGGGATCCAGCAATCCCATTACTGGGTATATATCCAAAGGAATTGAAATCAATATTTGAAGAAATATCAGCATTCTCATGTTTATTGTAGCCTTATTCATGATAGCCAAAATATGGAATCAATGCAAGTGTCCAATAACAGATCTGTGGGTAAAGAAAATATGGTATATATACACAGTGGAATACTATGTGGCCATAAAAATGAAGGAAATGCTTTCATTTATAGTAACATGGATGAACCTGAAAGATTTTATGTTAGTGAGATAAGCAGTTACAGAAAGACCACATGATCTCCCCTACATATGGAAACTAGAAGTAGATTGTAGAATGGTAGCTATCAGGGATAAAGGGGGATAGTGAGGGTTTGCGGGGGGGATATTGATTAAAGGGCACACATTTTTCAGTTAGATAGGAAGAATAAATTAATAGATAGTAGATAAGAGATCTCTTGTAGGCCAGGCACCCACCTGTAATTCCAGCACTTTGCGAGATTGAGGTGGGAAGATGGCTTGAGTCCCGGAGTTCAAAACCAGCCTGGGCCATATAGTGAGACCCTGTCTCTACAAAAAAATTTTAAAAATTAACCAGGCATGGTCGTGCATACCTGAAGTCCCAGCTACTCTGGGGGCTGAGGTGGGAGGATCATTTGAGTGCAGGAGGTGGAGGCTCTAGTGAGCTGTGATTGTACCAGTGCACTCCAACCTGGGTAACAGAGCGAGACTCTGTCTCAAACACACACACACACACTCTTGTACCACAATGACTAAAGTTAATAACTGTGTACTGTATTCTTGCTAGAATAGATTTTAAGTGTTCGCACCACAAAAAATGAGAAGTATGAGAGATAATACATATGTTAATTAGCTCAATTTAACCATTCTCCAGTGTGTACCCATTTCAAAACAACATGTACATGATACACACATACAATTTTTACTTGTCAATTAAAATATTTGAGAGAAGGGAAGATGGTCATTATATAAGACAAAAATGCATAGAATTGTATACATCAAGAACAATTTTGTAAACAAAACACTACTCTGGCCTTCTGAATATGTATGTTTTTGCTTATATAAAATATTTGAATATTTTATATTCATGTATTTATTTGCTTATAAGTTAAAAAGCTTAACATGTATATAGAAGAGCAGATAGATTCATCTTCATCCTTGATAAGTTTTCACAAACTTAACAGACATGTATAACCATCATCAAAATGAAAAATTAGAATACCACCAACATTCCAACAGCCCCTTCATGTCCTCTCCCATTTTACTACCCTACCTCTCCCCATACTGCCAAGGGTAACCACTGTTCTGACTTAAGTTACCATAGACTTGTTCGGCCTGCTTTTGAACTTTGTGAAAATGAGATAATATGTATTATTTGGTTTGGCTTATTTTACTCAACGTAATGTTTGAGAAATGTATTCACATTTTCATATATAGGAAGGGCTATTTTTTAGTGTAGTATTTTATAATGTGAATATACTACAATTTATTTACTACTGAACATCTGTTTTGTTTTGCAGATTTTGACCATTTTACAATTAATACTGTTATAAGTATTTTTATACTTGTTTTTGCTTTTTTGGCCATGTGTGCACATTTCTATTAGGTACCTATACCTAGGAGTGGGATTCCCAAGTTATAGGATATGTATTAATATTTGTTCAGATTTAGTAGACACTGCAAAGCAAAGCCTTCTATTGAAGTAGCTTACTAATTGACTATCACACACAGTGTGTGAGAGTTACAATGGCTCCACATCCCCATCAACATTTTGTATTTTTAGTCTGGATTTTAGCCATTCTGGTGGGTATGAAGTGGTATTCATTGTTGTACAGATTGCATCTCCCTGATGACTAGAGAGGACTAGTGCTTTGACCTCAAGAACTTCCCCTCTAAGGAAATCTTATGTTATTTAAATCTTAGATTTTTAAACTGATCTTTACTAGTTTGACTTTATTTCAATATTCACAGAAACTATTATTTTCCTCTGGCATTCAGGATGTACTGTGCTCCAAGTTTTTCAAATCTCTAGACCTTTTTGTGTCATTTTTTATGATAATCACGAATAGATACAACTTGTCAGTGCATCGAGACTGCCGCTTGATGATCCAATTTAATATGGCTTTCTGTTTCATATTTAGTGAGTGTTTGAAATTGTGAAATATTTAAAGTTATGTGTCCATTTCACAATGTAACTGATTAAAATGGTTTGTCAAAGAATTCAACTTAAAAAGTCTACAAGGAAATGCTTTCTGGCTTTAATGCAGTAATTGTCTTCAGAACAATATGCCAAGAATGACTCACCCCCTTTATTCATAGTAACTTTGGTTTTGGCTTTTTTTGGGGTTTCTTTTGTTTTGTTTTTGGAGAAAGAATCTTGTTCTGTCACCCAGGCTGTGTGCAGTGGCATGATCTCAGCTAACTGCCCCTTTGACCCCCAGGCTCAAGCAATCCTCCCACTTCAGCTTCTTGAATAGCTGGGACTACAGGTGTGTGCCACCATGCCTGACTAATTTTTAAAATTTTTAGTAGAGACAGGTTCTCATTATGCTGCCCAGGCTGCAGAGTAACTTTGAAAAGAATCTCACTCTAGGATAGAAAATTACAAGTAAATTAAATGCAAGTAGAAAGTGCATTTGAGACTTAAGTCTGAGTCTAATAGCTATATGGAATATTTGTAGGAGAATCATAATCCTGGAGTGCAGTTCTTAATTTTTAATACTAAAGTTTCTTTGATCATGAAATGAAACTCAGAGATCCTTGAAGTGTTACATTAGAAATCTTAGATGAAGGAGGCCAGATGTGATGGCTCATGCCTGTAATCCCAGCATTTTGGGAGACAGAGGCGGGTGAATCACCCGAGGTCAGGAGTTCAAGACCAGTTTAGCTAACATGGTGCAACCCTATCTCTACTAAAAATACAAGAATGACTCATCCCCTTTATTCATAATAACTGTGGTGGTGCACACCTGTAATCCCATCTACTTGGGAGTCTGAGGCAGGAGAATCACTTGAACCCGGGAGACGGAGGTTGCAGTGAGCCGAGATTCGAGATTGAGCCATTGCATTCCACTCCATCCTGGGTGACAGAGCGAAACTGTTTCAAAGACTGTTTAAAAAAAAAAAAAGAGAAATCCTAGAAAGACACTTCATAGAACATCACTTGGCCATCTTAAAAAAAACATGGAGACAAGGCATTGTCATCCATATTTTCTTATTTTATTCTTAACAGTACTGTGATATAGGCATGTTATACCCATCTTATGTACAAGGCAATTGAGGCTGAAAAAGGCTAAAGGAGGTCACAAAATTAGAAAGGGTAGATGGAAATTTCCTAACTCTGATCTTATGATTATACTTACAGAAAACTCTAGTATTTAGAACCTTTGGTTTAAATTGAACAAGTCTCTGTCAACTCTTTAGGTATCCTGGGTGCCAGTAATATATGAAAGTGGATTGAGAGTTATTGAATCTCAGATAAAGGGCTATTAGGGAATTGTGTGGAGAGAGTTGTTCTTGATTCATACTTTATTATATTAATGTTAAGTAAACATTTTTAAGCAAGCATCTAATTAAAGATACATATATCAGTAAATGTAATACCATAGCAGCAAAGAGATAATTTTTTTAACCGAAGCTTTCTGTTTCCGGAGAAGGTGGTCTTGGAACTATCTTTGAAGAATGGTTAGACACCTAGAAAATGGACACTTAGAAATTGGTGTCTGCCTGGGGGCAAAGGCAGTACAGTTTATCTTATAACTGAACACATATGCTGATTAAACAAATGAGCACTGCGAATAAAAGGAGAAACAGGCTGGGCGCGGTGGCTCACGCCTGTAATCCCAGCACTTTGGGAGGCCGAGGTGGGTGGATCACAAGGTTAAGAGATCGAGACCATCCTGGTCAACATGGTGAAACCCTGTCTCTACGAAAAATACAAAAAATTAACTGGGCGTGGTGGCGCGTGCCTGTAATCCCAGCTACTCAGGAGGCTAAGGCAGAATTGCCTGAACCCAGGAGGCGGAGGTTGTGGTGAGCCGAGATCGTGCCATTGCACTCCAGCCTGGGTAACAAGAACGAAACTCCGTCTCAAAAAAAAAAGGAGAAACAACAAAATGGCGTGTGTTGTAAAAGCATAGCTTTCAAGATGAAGATCAGACAGAGCACATGTGAGATAGGCCCTGGAAGCTCTGGCTCTGTCTACCTGATGTCACCCCACTTACTCCCTTTGTCTGTCCTTTTACTGTGGAGGTTCAGGATCTTGTGCTGAGACAGGACATCCGATGTCACACCTTCTTTACACTTTCATGGATGCTGTATCCCTGCAGGGATTGCCCTTGTTGCCTTATTAATAGTTCACAGGGCTGGCAAAGAGTCAGAACCTGCTAGATCCTTCATGAGTGAATGTACAAATGAAGAATTGAATGAGGTAGAATGCAGTGCCTTTTTACTAAGTTTGTATTTTTATCATGTGCAGATACTTGTTCGGATCGTTGCGGCCTGTGTCAGAAAATGTAATGTTAACTGTAACAAGTTGGCTTACAGGTAAGAGGAAATGAGTGTGCAGTTTTGTTAGTTACCTGGAAATTGTTTAGTTTTATCTTTAGCTATGCTTGAATGTATGCCATTGTTTGAATAAGTGAATGTTGAAGTGGTTGATTCCAAATGAGTGTTTTTGTTCCTTTCTTTTATCCCTTTTCTTAAGTTATTTGGACTAGGAGAAAGGAAGAAGGGCTTATTCCCGCTGTCTATATCGCTTGTTTATAATTTAGAATTCTATCGTGTTCCATAATACTCTTGTGATCACAAGACAAAATTCCTAAACTAGAAATCGTTGTGATTTAATTGGTGTGATTTTATGATTAAATTTGATTATCTTAGGTTATGGCCTTTTGAGAAGTTAGCAATAATAATAATGCTTGCCATTATTATTAAATTTAATTCATATGTGAGACTTTGCTAAAGACTTTGGCATGTATTATTTAATCTTTAAAATCATCCTGTGAAATTCTCATGTTACTAATAAGGATAAATTGGTTTCTACAAGGTCACATAGTTTGTAAGGACCTGAGCTTTGGTTTGAACCCACATCTGTTTGCCTTCAGTTATTACGTTAAATTGTTTGTTCTTGTTTTTTCCAAGTGTTTATGATGTCTCTCCCTTCACATATTATGGCAGTAGGATGCATTCTTACTTAAATATTACTTACATAATACACTTTTGGTGGTTACTGTTGGTTGTTTTGACATCTTAACTAGTCTGTTCAAAACTCTTTCATTTACCATTGTGTTGATGGTACTCAGAAATTGTGTGTGATTTTGTTTGTTTTTGTTTACAGCTAAAGGGAAAAACATAAATTATTTTGTTGCACATGTGGTATTTTCTAATTGGTAATTTGGTCTAAACAGATTCTAACAATCTTCTGAGACAGAAACCTACTGAGATATTTCTTTTACTAATTTATGTAAAACAGCATCTCAAGTTATTGTATGGTTTAACTGCAAGAGCATAGTAATGGCTAGCACAAAAGCAGCCACGGTCACAAAACAAAGAGACGAGCATATCAGATGAGAGAGAACAGGCACACTTTAACTGATCCGTCATTCATCATATGCTTACATTTATGTTTGAAAAGCTTGCAATAAATGTAAGAAATTCTTATTGTTAAAAGTATTCAACATCTATATATTAAAAATTCAACCCTATCAATTTTTTTTTTTTTCCGAGACGGAGTTTCGCTCTTGTTACCCAGGCTGGAGTGCAATGGCGCGATCTTGGCTCACCACAACCTCCGCCTCCTGGGTTCAGGCAGTTCTCCTGTCTCAGCCTCCTGAGTAGCTGGGATTACAGGCACGTGCCACCATGCCCAGCTAATTTTTTGTATTTTTAGTAGAGACGGGGTTTCACCGTGTTGACCAGGATGGTCTCGATATCTTGACCTCGTGATCCACCCGCCTCGGCCTCCCAAAGTGCTGGGATTACAGGCGTGAGCCACCGCGCCCGGCCCAACCCTATCAATTTTATGTACTAAAATACTGCAGTGGATAACTGTTTATTATACATTGGTCTGCCAGCACTTGTGTGGTTGTGTGGTATGTTTTATGAATCCAACCGAATAGCATGTCTAGACAGAACCAACTGTATAGTTATATAATATCACAGCCCAGGAATTACGGCCAAAAAACATTAATCATTATTGGCAACTCTGTGCTATTTTATATTACTTTGTGTGCATCCTTATAGCGTTGGCCTATTATAGAAGAATTAGTTTATTTTTAGACAAAACAGAGAATGTAAAAAATGTGATATATTAATCCAGTTCTAAAAATCTTTTACATTTTTAAGTTTTCAATCTTTCGGTCTTTACTCACTCTTTTTTCCTGGCAGATGAATGCAGTTTTTAAAATAAAAACATCTTCCAAACAACCTTTAGTTTCTTGATCTGGAGAATTGAATAAATCTAAATAAAATTATTGTTTCCAGCATTAAGTTTGTGCAGAAGTTTTTTGAAAGCAACTTAATAGGACATCAATACTGCCATCTGAAATCCAAATTTATTTATTTTTAAAATCAAGGACAGGGTCTTGCCACGTTACTCAGGCTGGTCTCAAACTCCTGGCCTCAAGCAATCCTACTGCCTCAGCCTCCCAAAGTGCTGGGATTACAGTAAATATCTTTTAAATGGAGGCTTACCTACACAGTGTAGAATATATTTTTTAATAGTTGAAACTGTCCTAGCATCCATGTGACTTTTATTTCCTGCCTTCTCCTTCACATAGTCTTCTCCTCTCCTCCTCTAGCTACCAATCGTCCATTCTTCCATTCTTCATAAAAGAGAAATTGCCAGCATCTCCTTTTCTGTTGACCTATTCCCTCCATTCAGGCTATGGTAAACAAGCTGTAGTGAACACTTTTTTTTTTTTTTTTTTAATGGAATTTCGCTTTTGTCACCCAGGCTGGAGTACAATAGTGTAGTCTCAGCTCACTGCACCTCCGCCTCCCAGGTTCAAGTGATTCTCCTGCCTCAGTCTCTTAAGTAGTTGGGATAACAGGTGTGTGCCACCATGCCCAATTAATTTTTTGTATTTTTAGTAGAGACGGGGTTTCACCATGTTGGCTCAGGCTGGTCTCGTATTCCTGACCTCAGGTGATCTGCCTGCCTTGGCCTCCCAAAGTGCTGGAATTACAGGCATGAGCCACTGCCCCTGGCCTGCAGTGAACATTTCATTATTGAATTGTAGGAGTTCCTTATATATCCTAGATTCCAGTTCTTTTTTTAGATTTATATTTTGCAACTTTTTTCTCCCAGTTTGTGGCTTGCTTATTGAGTCTTTTTTTAAAACAATATCATTTGAAGATACAAAATATTAATATGATGAGATCTAATTGATTATCTTTTTTTTCTTTTCTGGTTAGTACTTTCTGTGTCTTAGGAAGTTGTTACTTACTCCTTAGTCCTGAAAACATTTTTCTGTGTTTTCTTTTGCGAGCTTTAAGAAGCTTGGTTTTGGCTTTAAGTGTCTGATCCAACTTGAATTAATTTTTTTTGCATACTTTATTATTGGCATTCAGCTCCTTAAGAGACATATTACTTCAATTTTATAAATGAGGATTTTAGTACTCTGAGATTTTGGTACTCTAGACATTATATGTAATAGTACATTTGATTTAGAAGTTTAGAACCTTTTGAGCAATGATTGGGGTGAAGATTATATGTTAAGTCATATTTCTGTATAACATTTTGGTCAAAACCTTTTTTGAGACTTACTTCCGTAAGAGTAACAAAAATGTTGTTATTAATAAATAAATGTTCTTTAGTAACAGGGTTCATCCCCATTATGAAACCAGTGGTATTAAGTGTAGAAGAAGACTGCAACTTTGGTGTGCATATATTTTATCAGGTAGAGATATTATGTAAGAAGAAGTGGAAGTAAAATGAATTGATTCAACTATTTAACCTGGCCTAATTCATTGTTTTTACTAGATATATTATGGGGCTCTACATATGCTATCAGCTTTTACTTCTGCCAGAGTCACCCCTTATCCCTAGCCTTTGAGATTTCTCCCTTCACATTGTAGTCATCAGCATTATCACTAATAGTGTCTAATGCTAAAGGGAATTTTCTGTTTGGCCAGGTGCCTCGTGGCTGTAATCCCAGCACTTTGGGAGGCCCAGGAGGGGGATTATTTGAGATCAGGAGTTCAAGACCAACCCGGCCAACATACTAAAATCTTGTCTGTACTAAAAATACAAAAATTAACTGGACATGGTGGTGCGTGCCTGTAATCTCAGCTGCTCGGGAGGCTGAGGCAGGAGAATCGCTTGAACCCAGGAGGCAGAAGTTGTAATGAGCTGAGATAGCATCAATGCCCTCCAGCCTGGGCAACAGAGTGAGATTCTGTCCTAAAAAATAAAAATAAAAAACAGAATTCTTAGCAATAGATGTTGTTTTGCTGGTACACATTTTAGGAAGGTGTTTGGTATATGCTAGCAATGCTGTAAGCATAATATGTCTCACAAGATTCCCATTTTAAAGGGGAAAGAGTATGAGAGGTTTTCATAGTCACACACTTGTGGGTGATATGTAGGGGAACATACTATAGATCGCCAGTAAATTTTCTGAATGTTGGCTTCTTTTAAGTCCTTCCAAGTATGTGAGTTGAAATAGGTAACACTACCATATACTGGTAATCTAGTCAATTTTGCGATACTTTGGGGGAAGTGAATGGGGCTTGTGTTAGGGTTCTCTAGAGGGACAGAACTAATAGGAGATATATATATATATATATACAGGAGATATATGTAATAGGAGATATATGTACACACACACACACACACACACAAAAAAAAAAAAAGGGAGTTTATTAAGTATTAACTTACAGGATCACAAGGTCCCACAATAGGATGTCTGTAAGCTTGAGGAGCAAGGAGAGCCAGTCCAAGTCTCAAAACTGAAGAACTTGGAATCTGATGTTCGAGGGCAGGAAGCATCCAACACAGGAGAGAGATATAGGCTGGGAAGCTAGGCCAGTCTGGCCTTTTCTGTTTTTCTGCCTACTTATATTCACTGACAGCTGATTAGATGGTGCCCACCAGATTAAGGGTGGGTCTGCGTTCCCCAGCCCACTGACCCAAATGTTAATCTTTTTGGCAACACCCTCATAGGCACAACCCAGGATCAATACTTCATATCCTTTAATCCAATCAAGTTGACACTCAGTATTAGCCATCACAAGTCCACCCCTTGTCAACTTGAACCTGTACACATCTCCTGAGGTCATACATAATCTTCAAGTAAAGACAATAATAAATTGATAATTATGCCTAACATAATACAGCTGTCTTTCGTACAACTGGAAATGTACCAATCCCGAACCCAAATACTGTTACATAAAGTTAACAATACTTAAATGCTGATGTGAAGTCAATAAATCTTATGCCACATGATAAAGGAAAAGGAAATAAAATGAAGATATTTTCTTAGTACAAGTGTATACATGCATTGACATGTTTTTAACAAAAGAAGGAGGAAAATTTCCTGACTATTACAATCCTCATTTATGTAGCTGTTCACGTGGTCATAGCTGGTATTGATGACTTTCTTCTTCTACTACCCATTCTGTATTCCCTTTGCTTTCAGCAGGCACACCAGCAGGTCGTGGTTTTCTTTCCTGGTGGTGTGACCCAAACTTTCATTCCTGAGGGGTCTGGACCATTTGTAGCCCTGCCTGTATTGGGCGTTGTAGTTTTCTACCGATCTTAATCACAGGGCATAGTAATACTGAGAGATGCTGTCTAACGGATCTCCTGTATTCCCTGCATACTCTTCCTTACCTCCGTTGTGGAGTAGTAGACTGATTTCATCTTGATAGTCCAGGTCAATTACCCCAGCCAACACTGTAACTCCCTTCTTAGTGTTGACTTAAAAGTAGGAGGAGCCCAAAGTGTCCAGGTGGCAATCTTAACTTCCATTTTAATGGAATCGTTGTTGTGTCTCCTGGTGTCAGTGTTCATCCCTCTGGAATTAAGATGCCTAGGCCAGCAGAACGTAATGTTGTGGGAACAGGAAGCAAAATTGTTGCTAGTGAATCACTAGGGGTGATGGTGAGTGGCACCACTTCCACTTCCACCCCTTGATTCCTGGACTTGTGAATCCTGACTGTGGGAGAAACAGTACTATATATTGGATGCTGATTCAGAGCATACACGGCCTTCTGGAGAACTTTGCCCCAGCCCTGCAAATATTGTCACCTAGTTGGCATTGTAATTGTGACTTCAAAAGGCCATTCCACTGTTCTATCAATCCAGCTGCTTCAGGATGATTGGGAACATGGTAAGAATAGTGAATGCCATGAGCACGAGCACACTGCCACACTTATTTAGTCGTAAAGTGAGTGTCTTGGTCAGAGTCAGTGCTGTGTGGAATACCATGTTGGTGGATAAGGCATTCTGTGAGTCCATGGATTGCAGTCTTGGCAGAAGCATTGCATGCAGGATAGGCAAATCCATATCCTGAGTGTGTCTGTTCCAGTGAGGACGAACCTCCACCCTTTCCGTGATGGGAGAGGTCCAGTATAATCAACCTGCCACCAGGTAGCTGGCTGATCACCCCGAGGAATGGTGCCATATCAAGGACTCAGTATTGGTCTCTGCTGCTGGCAAATTGGGCCCTCAGCAGTGGCTATAGCCAGAGCAGCCTTGGTGAGTGGAAGCCCACATGTAACCTCCTTTCCTGCCACCATGGTCATTTTTTTCATGGGCTCTGGGCAATGATAGGAGTGGCTGGGGAAAGAGGCTGAGTGATGTCCACGGAACGGGTCATCCTATCCACTTGATTATTAAAATCCTCCTCGCTGAGGTTACCCATTGGTGGGCACTCACATGGGATAAAAATATCTTCACAGTGTTTGACCACTCAGCGAGGTCCATCCACATACCTCTTTCCCAAATTTCTTTGTCACCAATTTTCCAATCTGCTTCTTCCAAGTCACTGACCATCCAGCTAAATCACTGGCTACAGCCCATGAATCAGTATATAATTGCACATTTGGCCATTTTTCCTTCCATGCTAAGTGCACAGGCAGGTACACTGCTTGAAGTCCTGCCCACTGGGAAGATTTGCTTTCACCACCATCCTTCAGAGATATCCTAGAAAGGGGTTGTGGTGCTGCAGTTGTCCACTTTAGATGGTGCCTGCGTATCGTGCAGAACCATCTGAACCTGGTCCTACCTAGTCTTCTCTTCTCTGTCAGTCGATCATAGGGAACTCCCCATAAGGCCATTGGTGCTGGGGGAGAGAAGGCAGGCTGGCAGGACTGGAGACATGGGCATTTGAGCCACTTCCTCATGTAACTTACTTGTGCCTTCAGGACTTGCTTGAGCCCAATCAAGTATATACCACTTCCATTTGAGGATGGACTGCTGCAGTGCATGAGCCACTTTATAGCTAGATGGGTCAGAAAGCACCCAGTTCATGATAGGCAGTTCAGGTTGCATGGTGACTTGACCCATAGTCAAATGTTCGGTGTTCACCAAAGCCCAGTAACTGGCCAAGAGTTCTCTCAAAAGGGAAGTAGTTATCTGTAGAAAATGGCAGGGCCTTGCTCAAAATCCTAGAGGCCTCTGCTGTGATTCGCCTGTGGAGGCCCACTAAAGGCTCCAGATAGCATCCCTATCTGTCACTGACAACTCAGGCATCATTGGATCTGCTGGGTCATATGGTCCAAGTGGTAGATCATCTTGCACAGCAGCCTGGACCTGTTGCAGAGCCTTCTCCTGTTCTGGACCCCACTCAAAACTGGCAGCCTTTTGGGTTACTTGATAAATGGGCCAGAGTAACACACACAAATGAAGAATGTGTTGCTTCCCAAATCCAAATAGATGCATTAGGCTTTGTGCCTCCTTGGTGTAGCAGGGGCCAAATGCAGCAACTTATCCTTCCCCTTAGAAGGAGTATCTTGACAGACCTCACACAACTAGAACCCTAGAAATTTTACTGAAGTAGAAGGTCACTGAATTTTAGTTGGATTTCTTTCCCATCCTCTGGTATGCAAATATCTCACCAATAACTCCAGTGTGTTTGCTACTTCTTGCTCACTGAATCCAGTCAGCATAATGTCATCAATGTAATGGATCAGTGTGATATCTTGTGGAAGTGAAAAGCAATCAGATCTCTCCTAATAAATTATGACACAAAGCTGGAGAGTCGATACACCTCTGAGGTAGGACAGTAAATGTATATTGCAGGCCTTGCCAGCTGAAGGCAAATTGCCTCTGGTGGGCCTTATGGACAGGAATGGAGGAAAAGGCATTTGCCAAGTCAGTGGCTGCATATGAGGTACCAGAAGATGTGTTAATTTGCTCAAGCAATAAAACCACATCTGGTACAGCAGCTGCAATTGGAGTCATCACTTGGATAAACTTATGACAATCCACTGTCTTTCTCTAAGATCCATCTGTCTTCTGCACAGGCCAAATGGGAGAGTTGAATGGGGACGTGGTCTTTCAGGTCCTTTATGGTGGCACTAATCTCCGCAGTCTCTCTAGGCTATTTTGATTTACTATTTTTCTAGGTAGAGGCAGCTCTAATGGCTTTCATTTGGCCTTTCTCCCCATGATAGCCCTCACCCTACTAGTCAGAGGGCCAATGTGGAGGTTCTGCCAGCTGCTAAGTATGGCTGTGCCAATTATGAATTCTGGCATTGGGGAAATGACCACAGGATGAGTCTGGGGACCCACTGGATCCACTGTAAGTTGCATCTGAGCTAAAAGTCCATTAATTACCTGACCTCCATAAGCCCTTACTTTAACTGGAGGACCACAGTGACATTTTGTGTCCCTTGGAATCAACGTCAGTTCAGATCCAGTGTCTGGTAGTCCCTGAAATGCCTGATCATTTCCCTTTCCCTGGTGCACAGTTACCCTGAAAAAGCACCAGAGGTCTCCTTGGGGAAGGATGGGAGAAAGATTCACTTCATTAATTGTTGACAATATAGTGGGGTTCTTCTTTCAGGGGACCCAGCCTCCCCTCATTCAAGGGATTCTGGGTCTGTAAAGTGGCTCAAGTCTGGAAACTGATTAATGGCCATGATTCTCTGTTTTTAGAATTCAAATTAGTCTTTTGTCCATTTGACCTAGAAGTTTTCTACTTATATAAATTAAGTAGGAATGCAGTAGGCTTCCTATCAATTTCACTTCTAGGAACACTGTGATTAATTAGCAAATGCCAGAGCTCTACACAAGTCAGATTATTCTGATTGCCTCTTTGCCTCTGCTGCTTATTATGGTAGCTATGCCCACCTTGCCTTTGATGGTTGAGTGCTACCACTTGGCCCCTGCCACCTCAGGATCCAATTATTCCCGTTGTAGTTAAATTTTGTAGTTGAGTGACTGTGCTTTCCACAGTATCTGTGAGATCTGACATACAGATAAGAGCCATTATAGGGCTCTTCAAAAATGCAGGAATTCCCTGAGAAATCTGTTTCACAAGGCATTGCAAGGCATTGCTCAAGGGTATAACTTCTGAACCCTCTCCCAGCTGGGATGAGTAGGTCTAAAGTGACTAATCCAATCCACCATCCCAACCTTCCTAGCCTTTGGATCCCTTCCTCTACATTAAACCAAGGGGGATCAGGCCTTTCCAGCTCGTGCACAGTGGACCATCTTTTAATCCATATTTAAGATAAGCAGAGAAACTATTAGAACCCCTTTTAACTCCCAGAACTGCAACATTAAAAGCAGAGTCCCAGCCGGACATGGTGGCTCACACTGGTAATCCCAGCACTTTGGGTGGCGGGGGCGGGCAGATCACGAGTTCAGGAGTTCAAGAACAGCCTGACCAACATGGTAAAACCTTGTCTTTACTAAAAGTATAAAAATTGGTCAGACATGGTGGTGGGCTTCTGTAATCCCAACTACCGAGGAGGCAGAGGCAGGAGAATCGCTTGAACTTGGGAGGCAGAAGTTGCATTGAGCCGAGATTACACCATTGCACTCCAGCCTGGGTGACAGAGCAAGACTTTGTCTCAAAAAAAAGAAAAAAGCAGAGTCATTACTTAGTAGGCCCAAATCAATCAATTCAGCCTGATCCAACTCTATGTTTTTTTTCCACTTATCCCTTACCCTCAATATGCATTCCCATGCCTGTTCTCCAGATTTCTGTTTATATAAATTAGACAACTCAAACAGTTCTTTTTGAGTGTAGTGGACTTCCTCATGGGTCACACTCAGAACCTCACCTCTAGGGGCCCACTGGGACTTTAGTTATAGGTCTAGAAGAAAACAGGGGTGTCAGAGTGGCTCTTGAGGAGAGTCAATATTATTTTGCCTGGCAATTGCATCAGGGGAGGCCATCACTGTGGCCTCAGGAAGTGCAGAGTTTATCTTCTCAGACAAAGGTGGAAAGGCTGAAGGCAGCATGGGCCTGGGAGGGGATGTTGCCACTACTAGGGATGGGGAAGCCGTTGCTTCTGGCAAAAGAGGTTCATCAGAGTTTACAAACTCAGTGTCCCCAGCTTCATCAAGGTCCTCCCACCATCCCCATTGCAAGTTTCAGGGTCTCCTTCTTTTCCAGTCAATGCCCTTACTTTAACAGTAGACACCTGGTGAGGCTGTGCATGAACCTTTTGTTGCAGGTCAGCTACTTGCATAAGAAGAGCTTGTGTCTGCTTTTCCACAATTTCAGTTCTTCTACATGAGATAAGACTCTCACTCTGGGCAACCTCAGCAGATTTGAGGTTCAGTATCTGCTTCTGAAGCAGAGAGACAGAATCCCTGAGTTCATGATTTTCCTTCATCACTTTGTCCACTGAACTTAGGAGCAACCAACGAGCTTCATTATGTTTCTTGGTTCTCCAACATGTGGTCAAAGGTATTATGTAGAGAGTCACTAAACTCCTTTCCTCTTATGAGTGGTGAATCAGGAGTGCATTTATTTTGCCTAACTCTCTAAACAGTTCATGCCAAGGACTCTCAGTGTTCTCCATAATATTAGAAGTAATGTCCTTAGCATTAAGCAGGCAACTCCAGAAACCCCAGAACCAGTGAAAAAACTCTATCCTTAATATTCTCTTCCTCTAGAACCACTCTTGGTACCACAATCTGTTATTAGTTAGGGTTCTCTAAAGGGATAGAACTAATAGGAGATACAGGTGCGGGTCTGGACTTTACTACAGCATGTCATTGGTCCCCTTTTCATCCATATTCTCATGTGAAAAATGAGGAAAGTGATGTTGCTGTAAACCTCAGGGTGTTGTTTATGAGGATTAAAGTGACATCTGTGGAAAAACTATTTTGTCGCTTTTCAAGTGCTTATTAGTTGTTTCCAATAAAAACAAATTAGGCATATAAATTATATATGTAGCTCAAGGGGAGTTTATTAAGTATTAACTTACACGATCACAAGTCCCACAGTAGGCTGACTGCAAGCTTGAGGAGCAAGGAGAGCCAGTCCAAGTCTCAAAACTGAAGAACTTGGAGTCTGATGTTCGAGGGCAGGAAGCATCCAGCATGGGAGAGAGATATAGGCTGGGAGGCTAGGCCAGTCTGGTCTTTTCTTGTTTTTCTGCCTGCTTATATTTGCTGACAGCTGATTAGATTGTGCCCACCAGATTAAAGGTGGGTCTGCATTCTTGAGCCCACTGACTCAAATGTTAATCTTTTTTTGGCAACACCCTCATAGACACACCCAAGATCAATACTTCACGTCTTTTAATCCAGCCAAGTTGACACTCAGTATTAATCATCACAGGGCTTCATATATTAAATGAGATCCTGTCCAAGACAATGTACTGTAGGGATATTTTGAGCAGGGCAGAAAGAAGCTAATGCTACCACCAAAGAGAGCTTTACTTTGTGATTGGACTGCCATCCATTAGAATTTATGATTAAACCCATTCTTCCCTGCTATTTACTAGGGGGAAGGCTGTTGTTTATTTTTGGCAGAGCAAATGAACACAGTGAGGACTACTGGGAGACTCATTTGAAGATACACAGATTGCACCTGAGCTGGTGTTGCCCACACTGCAAATTGTGGTTGTGTCTGTGTAAACAGCTAAGAAAACTGGCCAGGTTCATAGTACCCTTTCAAAGTGGAGTTCTCTAAGGAAACATTAGCTTCAGTTGATAACTCTCAAAGAAACTAGGACAGTTCCCAGGCTGCTCTTTATTTGTGTAGATAAACAGCAGGCATTAATGCTGAAAAAAAGAACCAGTAATAAGATTCACTGTGTTCTAATTGTGTCCTCTTAGCAGCATTATATTTTTTAACCCCCAAATGATGCCTAAAGTGGAGATTTGTATGCACTATGAACTAAATACATTTTCTTAAGTAGTATTTGTTGTGCTTAGGGTTTGCCACTATTTGTGACTAAAATGGATATTCATGGTCTCAAGCACATTGACCAGTTGTCTTTAAATGAACTATTTTTTATTGTGCACAGGAACCAATATAATGACATTAGTTATTTGTTCTTTCAGTTTATTTGATAACAATTTTCTCTTTCATAGTAGTTGTCTCCATTTTAAGTTAAGGCATGCTGTGTGCGTGCTTTTGATCTATAAATCAGTCATTAATATATGTAGTATTTAATGATTTTAGGGATATAACACAAACTATTTTTATCTCATAACTCATAGACACAGCTTTCAACATTTCTAGAGAGAAATTTTCCTGCCTGCTTGGAACAACACTTTTGTCATGTGAAACCAGCAATTCTGTTTATTGCCATTTCAGTGTCCAGATTTATGTCAGCATTAATTATTGTCGCTGGGATTCTATGAGCCAACATTGTATGTGTATGGATATTTACAAATGCATTGTTGGATTTTTTGTTATCCAAGTGAGTGTTGACTATTTTTATAGGTAAAGAATTCTCTTGTTTTTATAGATATGAGGTTATTTAAGTAATATTTCCCTATTTATATATTTATTTAAGTAATATTTCCCTATTTATATATTAATATGTTTAAAAAGAAATTTCTCCAAGAAGCAGCATTTATCATTCATTATTTGTTTGATCAGATGACACATTCTTATTGTGTAATTATAAAATAGCTAATTTTGTTGTATTTAATGCCAAGAGCAGATGCACTTTCTAATAAAAACAACATGCAAAGGCTAAATCTAAATGCATTATGTAGAAGCCTGTTAAAATCTTGAAGTATTTTTTTGGAATTAAAAAAAGTAACTGTAGTTTGCATTGTGCTCAGTTTTGAGAAAGTATTTGATTGGTGCCACAGCTTAAAAACAGAAGAAGCAAAAATTATCCCTTAGATTTTTAAGTATAATGTGTCATTTTGAGAGACAATATCATGCATAAAGGTTTAGTGCTTACCTCTGGCATCAGACTGTCTGGATTCATTCAAGTCTTTATCGGGCATGGTGGCTTATGTCTGTTATCCTAGCACTCTGGGAGGATGAAGTGGGAGGATTACTTGAGACCAGGAGTTCAAGACCAACATGGCAAACATAACTAGACTCCCATCTCTTAAAAAAATGTAAGAGGCTTTGGCTTCTATTATTTAGTAGCAGTGTGGCCTTGGGAAAGTATACATAAAATGCTTAAAACGATGCCTGGGACGCAGTAACGACAAATGAGTGAGACTATAAAGGGGAAAAACAGGTAGAGAGAGAGAGAGAGAGAGAGAGAGAGAGAGAGAGAGTGTGTGTGTGTGTGTGTGTGTGTGTGTGTGTGTGTGTGTGTTACAGGGGCTTCTCCTATAATCAGTTACAGTTTTTTAAAAATTAGGTCTTTTATTTCCTGATCCATCAATGACATTTGTAGAGTAACTTTCCTGAGTATTGTTCTAGACCCTCTAAGGCAGACAAATGCTATAAAAGGGATTATCTCTACTTTGAAAGCTAGAGCCATATTTAAGCAAGCATCCAAATGAAGATATATACTGTTATTTCTTTCTTGGCGTTGCTATAAAGAAATACCTGAGACTGGTTAATTTATAAAGAAAAGAGGTTTAATTGGCTGACAGTTCTGCATGCTGTACAAACATGGTGTGGGCATCTGCTCAGCTTCTGAGGTGACCTCAGGAAGCTTACAATCATGTTCTAGACCCTCTAAGACAGACAAACGAAATAAAAGAGATTATCTCTACTTTGAAAGCTAGAGCCATATTTAAGTAAGTATCCAAATGAAGATATATACTGTTAGTTCATTTTTGTGTTGCTATAAAGAAATACCTGAGACTGGTTAATTTATAAAGAAAAGAGGTTTAATTGGCTTACAGTTCTGCATGCTGTATAAGCATGGTGCGGGCCTCTGCTCAGCTTTTGAGGAGACCTCAGGAAGCTTACAGTCAGGAAGCTTACAAGGCAAAGGGGTGGTGATGGTGTCTCACATGGTGAGAATGAGAGCAAGAGAGATTGGCAGGGGTGGATGCCACACATTTGGGGAAAAAAAAAACAGATGTTATGAGAGCTCACTCACTCCAAAGGGATGGTTTTAAGCCATTTATGAGGGATCTGCCTCCATGATCCAAACACCTCCACCAGGCCCAACCTCTAACACTGGAGCGTACATTTCAACATGAGTTTGGGGCAAGGGCACATATGCAAACCATGTCACATACAAATCAAAGTATTACAGCAATGTATAAGTAAAAAGATATTAATCTTTTGCAGTAAAAATAGAATGAACAAGTATAAATGGTGAATTTTAATTTTGGAGGACAGGAGCTATAAAAACCCATCATGAAAAGTCTCAGCTTTGTATCTGGGAAAAACATAATGAAAATGAGCCTGTTACGTTCATTTTCTCTTGCAGGCATAGTCATTCATTTTGGATGAGTTCTAAGCCCTGGTTAACAATCTCCCTTGTTTTCATCTGTAGCTCTTATTACACCACACTAGAAACCAAGTACTCCAGCCTAGTTCCCTTACTTTCAAAGTCTTTTTCCATTTTCAAGCCATTTATGTTGTGTGCTGATTTTTGAATCCTCTGGAATGGTCTCTCCTTAACCTCAACCTCTCTGAGACCTTACCCATCTGAAGAGTCCACTGGAGTCTCACCTCCAGGATACCTTCCCCAGCCACCTAAACCAAACCCCAGCATCACTTTAGTGCTTAGTTATTATTCGGGGATGGGGTGAGGGGTTTCTAAATCCACATGAAAACTCTACATACTTGAAGTGCAGTACAGATGTGAGAGGGCAACACTGTTTTTCTTGCATTATTGTTTTTGTTTTACCTCCTATGTGTTTTTCCTGTCATCCCCTTTTCCCAAATTATGACCCTCCTAGGGATGACAAGACAAACACATAGAGGTAAAACAAAAACACATAGCAGGACAAACAAAAGCTTTGTGTTTCTTAACCCATCCCCCAGTGCAAAAAATAAAAAAAAAAAAAAAAAAAAATCGAGGCAGTATAGAGCTGGAATGAACGATTGAGTGGACTGAATGATGCTCTCTCGGCTAATCGTAGGAAAGAAATCTAATGCACACACTGATAGTGTGGGCAAGGGTTTTGTTCTGGAGGACTTTGGTGCAGTTCTCGACTTTACTACAGTGTGCCATTGGTCCCCTCTTCATCCATAGTCTCACGTGAAAAATGAGGAAGGTGGTGTTGCTGTAAACCTCATAGGGCATTGTTTATGAGGAGTAAAGTGACATCTGTGGAAAAACTATTTTATTGCTTTTTAAGGGCTTATTAGTTGCTTCCAATAAAAACAAATTAGGCAGAACTTTGATGAAGCATTGGATAATTCATAAGTCCTGCTCAGTCATAGCCAGGAGGATGGTGTGGTCATGTGAGTAGGGTGAGAACTGAAGGGAGACCTGACTTCTGTAGTTGGGTCAGTCCTGAGCCTGGGGCAGCAGCATGAGTTGGGGTTGGGACTGGTGGTGCTTGGCAGACCCCTTACTTATGTCAAGGAAGCTTAATGAAGAAATTCTAGGAGCTTTGTAAATACCTGGGTGTTCAGATTGAGACAGAGAAATGATTAAATCTGTAAGGTAACATTTCTTCACACCAACTGGGGAGCCCTTGGATGGGGCCTTAGGTTATAAAGAACCTTTGAATATAAATGTGAAACTGGATGACCGTTACCAAATCACAGACACCCAGCTACTTTCTCTCTGTATAGTAGATCCTAATAGGGATATGTTTGTAAAAGAAGGAAGCAAAGTTAGCAGTAATAGCTTGCTGTAATGACTTTGGGATTTTGAATCTGGACAATCTGAGTTTTAATTCCTGTCCGCTTTGAATTGCTATCTGGCACTTCAGTAGCACCCACACTTTTCAAGTGACTGTATAACTGGAGACATTGCAAGAAGGTACCTGCAGAATGATTTCTTACATACCCCCAATGAAAAAATACACAAAGCTGATGTTTATTCAGTCCAGTTTTCCAGCTACTTGCAAGAGTTGTCTGGTATATAACAAAAGGAGTGGGGACTCAGTGGGTGTTCACCTGGTGGAGTTGCTTGTAGGTCACTGGATGTTTGCATTAGGAGCTCTGGGTTCTTATGATCCTGGGGTAAATTATGTAAACTTTCTAAACCTTAGGGTCCATATGTGTATAAAATGAGAGTGTTGGGGCAGTAGTATGTTCCCAAGCTGTGAGTATTATGTAGTTAAATAGGGTTTGGAAGATTTTCTCCTACTCTTCTAATTATATATGGAAAAATTTCCAGAGGATTCAGGTTTTTTAGGAGTGTTTTCCACTTAATAGTGTGAATTGGGCCGGGTGGGGTGGCTCACACCTATAATCCTAGCACTTTGGGAGGCCAAGGTGGGCAGATCTCGAGGTCAAGAGTTAAAGACCAGCCTTGCAAACATGGTGAAACCCCTTCTCTACTAAGAATACAAAAATTAGCCGGGTGTGGTGGCGCATGCCTGTAATGCCAGCTACTCGGGAGGCTGAGGCAGGAAAATTGCTTGAACCCATGAGGTGGAGGTTGCAGTGAGCCAAGATTGTCACACTGTATTCCGGCCTGTGTGACAGAGCAAGACTCCATCTCAGGAGAGGGCAGAGGGGAAATAGTGTGAATTAAGGATTTACTGTGTGCCAGGGACTGCTTTGGGGGCTGGAGACACATCCTTGAACAAGACAGGGTCCTTTCCCTCTAGATGCTTACATTTTAAGGACAGAAGACAGGAAAACACTGAAACACAGAGAGGTGACAGGAATTTCTATTAGATTGGCTATGGAGTTACAAATGGGAAAGTCAAAGACAACTTAGTCTTTTGGCCTGAGTGGCTGTGTGGATGGTGGTAGAGGTTATTGGTCTGGCAGATAGAACAGGTTGGCAGCTAGATAATCCATGTTCTGTTAAGTTTTACATGCTTGGGAGAGATGTTATCTGGAGTTTAAAATTTGAAATTCTTCAGTCTCTGGATGGTATTTAAAGCTTTGGGACTGGGGGTGAGGTCAGCTAATGATTGAACTGAGATAGAAAAAATAGGAGTGCTGGAGACCAGGCCTACCTGACTCCAAGCCCTGAGGCCCAACATTTGGAAGTTGGGTAGAAGAGGAAAGTAGAAGCAGTTCAGGGCCTCCTGTGTTTATGTCACATCTGCAAACACATAAGAGTTAATAAATATCTTTTAAAATAATGCTCAGTGAGACAGGCGAGCATTCTTCAGGGACCACCTTCTCCTGTGAAGTGCATGGATGCCCATCATCCTAACTGCTTAGGGCCAGGCAACCACCATCTAGACTTTCATGTCCTTCTGCATCAGCTGGTTGACTTGAATATTGATCAAGAGTCAGTTTTGTTTGTAGCAAACCCTATTTTGGTCAGTAGGACTTGTTATTTTAATTGTATAATTAAAATGTTATATAATCTGATTAAATGAGTATTATTTTTCTATTAAAATATGTTAAATACTTTGGTAAGCTTCCAAAGGCAAGCCTCAAAAAGAAAAAAACAAAAAAACTCACAAACTGAAAACTGCTAATATAATGTTACATGTGGTCATGATGACTATGAAAGATTGAGGGGAATAATGAAACTACTATAAGGGTTCTCAGATTGCTTCTTGAGAGCCTTGAGTTTGTGCTCTACTCTATTAAAAAGGGAAATTGAAAGTTGTAATGATGCTTTCTTGGATGGTTTGTATAAGAATGACTAGACTAACAGTCAATTGATAGACTGTTTATTCTTAGAAAAGGCCTTGTCCTTACATTAGAACATTGGTAAATGAATATATAGCATGTTCAGTTCAAATAATGTCTAAGATATATAGTGTTTCTCAGTTTCCAAACCAAGTATCATCCTAGTATCTTGGTTAAGTGAGTTTTTGCTATATGAGCTTTGTAAAGAATACTCTTATAGGATATGCCAAGAGCCCTGAAAATGGTTGTCTTGCTAGAATTCTATGAAAACTTTTTTTTTTTTTTTCCAAAGAAGCAGGGTCTTACTCAGTCACCCAGGCTGGAGCTTCATAGCTCACTGAAGCCTCACACTCCTGGGCCCAAACGGTCGTCCTATCTCAGCTTTCTGAGTAGCTGAGACTGTAGCTATCCACAGCACCTGGCTTAATTTTCCACTTTAAATTGGTGCTATTTTTCTAATTACATGATAGTTGTATTATTGTAATGGGTGACATGAAACTTTAAAGCGAGGCGTTTTGAATTTGGTTGCTGTTGAGGTTGGTGCTTCATAGAATGACAAAAGAGAACATGAATGAAAACAGTACGCATTGCTTTCAGTCTTTATATGTAAGCACAATAAGATATAACAAAATTACCTTTATTTAATCAGATATACATATATTATTATTTATAAGTCTAGAGATAAAATTACTTTTGATTTTCATAATCATTCATCATTTATAATTGTTATTACTCTTTATAATAACCAAGATAATGGAACAAAGTAGAATTTTCCTGAGTTTAGAAATAGTCCCAGAAGGGTTTGTTCCCTCACCCCTTGTCACGCAGCTGATAATGGGAGAATTTGAGCCCAGATTTTCTGATCCTAAATTTATTGGTCTTTTCATTTCTGGCACTGCTCTTTGGTTTTTTTCTCCCATAAAGCTAGGTACAAAAAGGAGGAGTAGTGGGGATCTGCCTTAAAAATCCTATATGTGAAACTACTCATGGATAAAAGATAAAAGGTTAAACTGTATGAGATGCAAGTCTGTTGAAACAGGAAGATCATTCTGGGCTTTCTGTCTTATATAATGGTATTTTTAGAATGCTGAGGAAGGATTTGGGTGATATGGTCAAAGTGATGGGAGAAAAATAACTTGCAAACAGAAATGTTCTCAGAAGGAGTCTATAACTGTGTTACCTAAAATGCGTGCATTTGCTGAAGGACAGGAAGAAAATATTAGAGCTGTCATTAAGCTGTTCTAAGAAATAAGCTAAAATTTACTAATAATTTAATATTTGATTGAAACTGGGAACCTTGCTCAGGTCATCTGTCAGATGACAAATGTCCTTTATGGAATGTAGCTATCCTGGAATTATGTGGAACTTCCATAGTGCAAAGGGTCCTGCATTCCCTGGTTTGCTTTCATCCTGTTGTGACATGCTGCATTTACTCGTCAGACTTACAGATTATGTTAACGAGTTTTAATTAAAGCAACAGCCACAAAATTGGCACTTGGCTTATAAAGATTCCTCCAGAGAATTATGGGTTGAAGGTAATATAGATAATGAAAATACAAATGAACTGTAAACAGTTGGCAGAGCTGAGACTTCTCCCGGTATAAACTATGATCAACTATGAAGTTAGCTGGAAAGTGAATTTCGTCTAAGAAAATTTAGTTCTCATTCATGGAATTGTCATGCACTTACAAATATTCTCCAAACTGAAGGTGATTGTGCTGTTGGCCACCTGGGAGTGTGCCGAGTACTTCAGTGGACCAGTGGATAATGCCCACTGGGAGATACCGTCCTTTGCATGTAGTTGACCTTCTTTTTTAATTCATTCTATTCTGCAGCTGTTTGAGTATCTCTTACGTTTAGGTACCATGCTAGGGTGATAAAGAAGACAAAGCCTGTAGGCAGCTCACAATATAAAAAGGTCTCAATCTTGTGCCAAAATTATAGAATGATAATTATTTAGTTGTAAGGGGTTTGTGGAGTAATCTCAGTTCAACCCTGTGATCGTTTAGGTGAGGACATCTCTGCTGTGCACCACAGTGCTGATCAGTCTCTACTGTCAGTACATAGGACCCATCAGAATCCCTCCCCTGATTGGAATCTTTGGGCTTCACATAATAGCTTCCAGTTTTTCCTCTCTTCATTTGGCTATTTATAGTTGCATTCTTAATTCTGATTTTCTAACTTGCATTTTTGCCAGTAGGCATTGCTAATATATTCCAGCCTGGAGCGGGGGAACCCTTAAATTTCAGGTTCTAAATCATGTAAAATGAAAGAGTTTTCTTAAGAAAATTTTGTGTGTGTAGGTGTGTGTGCATGTGTGAAATTCTGTTGATTTTCTTTTGAATGTAGAATGTCTTTGCTGGCCACTCAGACTAATAGAAATAATAGCATCTTAGGCAACAGAAAGGAAAGCACTGCTGTAAAGGTGTCACTTGACATCCCTGTTCATAGTTGATATCTGATAAAAAACAGTGTTCCTGGTGCATGTGAGTCAAGGTTTGGTCATGTGCAGCCAGGTGATTATTTTTAAGTACATGTCTGACAGAACACCAAGAAGTACCACTCTTTAAAGAATGCTGTAGCATATACTTTAGGCTTGAAATATTATAATCAAAACAGGCTTGTTAAATGCTTGTCTGTTCCTGCATACTGTTCTCCAGCAAGCTAAACACGTCAAGAAGCAGTCTCTCCCATATAGAAATAGCCAGACTCTCCATGTGTTTGTGATGAATTATTTTTGTATTAATTGGTGAGAACAATGTTGTTGGAAAGTTTGGTGTATCTTTCCCCTTCCTCCTTTTTGTGGTGATGGTGGTGGGGAATTAGATAATGCCTTCAAACGGTAGGATTTTTCCTTGTATTTGAAAAGCAGTACAAGTCACTGTCATAATTTCTTGCAAATTATATCAGGAGTAGAGGAAATGGAATTGTTCAGTTATCTTGATGTTTTAGTATTGGGAACATTTAGAAAATAGAGAAAATTAGGAAGAAAAAAATTATCCGTAGCTTCTCCATTAAAACAAAAATTCTACTTTCAAAATGTCTTCCAAATAGCACATTTATGGTTATTTTATGGATTGAATGGCCAGAGCTATGTACATAGGACACAGTTGAAAAAGGGAAGGTACGGTCAGTTAAAGTGGAATGAGGGCAGCATCCCTTTGCCCTTTTAATGGTTGTTATTGTGTTTCTTTGAAAAAGGCAAAAATGACTCCAAAAAAATGCTTTGAAGCAATGGAAGACTAATAGTATTTGGACAGAGAGAGTGCAGAGTTTGGAAATAATTTTATCACAGCATTTTGAACCTAGGCTGGATCATTTTCGTTTAACAGTGCAATTGAGAGCTGTTCCTCAGTGGAGGAACTTACTCCATTGAGGAAAGCATCAGTTCTAGCAGGAGGTTTACAGTGAGGTAGGTCAATTTTGGGTATGTTGTAGAGCCACTGCCGTTGTGGTGGGTCTTGATGATACAGTGCAGATGCTCCTGATGAAATCGGTTTCCGTGACCTTTTCCCTTTGTGTACACGCTCTTCAAGTTTTAAAACAAACTGTGTGTGTATTGGGTGCTTCCTGTTGAGGAAATGGAGGAGTTGTGTAAAGCCCTTTGGGGATAGAGATGGGCCTGGATTGTAGTGGAAAAGTTTTGGATGACTCTTGAGTTCATGCATCTGTTTCCCGGATGTTTCACCTGCTTTGTAACATCACCATCTCAAAATCCAGAAGCCAAATGGCAGGAACTGTTGGGGTCTGTTCAACATTAGCATTCTTGCTGTTAAACAGTCATATTTTTGTGGCTGAGGAGTTAACTTTGGAAAGAAATGATTTTGTGGTAGCTTTAAAAATACTTTGTAAGTACACTGGCTTAAATAACAATACTACATTGTTCCGTCACCTTTAAAAATCGTTTCTGTCGCAATTTTCAGTATCATATTTATGTAAGTTAGTCATAAAATATTTTGTAAATTTGAGATATTTTTATGTTTTTTTTAAACTTTTTTTGTGCCTCTGAATAACAAATCTGTCAGTTTGTTGGTTTTAAAATAAATTAACATGAGGTAAAATTGCCTATAATCTCAGCTGCTTGGGAGGCTGAGGCAAGAGCAAGAGAGTTACTTAAACTTGGAGGTGAGGTTATAGTGAGCCGAAATCATGCTTCTTACTGCACTGCAGCCTGAGCGACTTCAAGACTGTGTTTAAAACAACAACAAAAAGTTCCTTTGTTTCTCTACCTCCTACCTAACACTGATCTCTTCCCCATCTCTATAGTTTTCTCTCTTTAGAAAAAAAAAAAAGACAGGTCTCACTATGTTGCCCAGGCCATATCCCAGAGAGAGATAGTTTTTATCTCTGGGATGATGTCACTTATGTGGAAGCATAGAGTAGACCATCTTTAATTATTTAATTAATTAACTTAATTATTTTAACAGACAGGGTCTTGTCATATTGCCCAGGTTGGTCTCAAACTGCTGGGCTCAAGTGGCCCACCCACCTTGGCCTCCCAAAGTACTAGGACCTAGATAATCTTCTGAAGCTGACTTATTTCACTGAATATAATGCCTTGAGGTTCATACAAGTTGTTGTGGATAGTATAGATACTTGGTTCCTTTTAATAGCTGAGTAGAATCCGTCTGTGTGAAGCTACTGCAATTTATCCAGTGTCCCATTGAAGGACATTTGGTTTGTTCTAGTTTTTTTAATTAAAAAAAAAAAAAAAAAAAGCTACTGTGAACATTTGTGTTTTAGTCTTTATATGAACATAGGCTTTCTTTCTCTTGGGTAAATTCCCAGGAGTGGGATTGCTGGATTACATGGTAGGTAGGTGTATGTTTAACTTTCTGAGGAACTTTGAAATTATTTTCCAGAGTATTTGTATCATTTTGCATTTACACCAGCAATGTATAAAGTTTCAGGTGCATGGCATCCTTGACAGCTCTTGCCATTATCAAGGTATTAGTATTTTTTATTTTACCCATTTGGATGGATGTATAGTGGTATCTCATTATGGTATTAATCTGCATTTCCCTAGTGGCCAATGAGCTTGAACATTTTTTCACACACTTGCCATTTGTGTATCTTTTTTTGATGAAACATCTGTTCCAGTTTTTAATAATTGAATTATTTATTCGTTAAGTTTTCAGTTTTATTTTGTTTTTATGTATTCTGGATACAAAGTATTTTGTTGCATATGTCATGTGCAAATACTTTCCAAGTCTAGACCTTATTTTTTTGTTTGCTTAATAGTGTCTTTCTCTGAACAAGAATTTTTAATTTTGAAGAAGTACAGTTAATCATTTTTTTTTTAGAGTACAGCGGAGGTGATTTCCAAGAACTCTGACTATCTGAAGATTATAAAGATTTTGTGTTTTCTCATAAAAGTTTTATAGTTTCTATTTAGCTGTATATCATTTGTCTTGAATTAATATTTGTATATGATCTGTTTTAGGTCAGGTTTCCTTTTTTGGATATGGATGTCTAATTATTCCAGCACCTCCATTGAAAAGACAATCTTTCTTCATTAAATTGCCATTGCACCTTTACCAAGAATCAATTGGTTGTATTTGTGTGAATCGATTCCTCCGTGACTTCCTCCTTCCCTTGGGTTCCCCTTTTTATTCTTCCAGTCACAGAGATGTGACATTAGAATGGGGCAGTGTACTTCCTGTGACTGCTTGCATTCCGGGCCAAGAAGCAGGAAGACAGAAAAAAAGCAGCAGATGTTTGCCCCTACATCTTGGGATCACAGCTCCTCTGATCAGATAGGAAGCTTCCATTCCCTCAGAGTTTACGTGACTGTTGTCACCACTGCCCACCACCACCTTGGAATTGCCTTGGATTGGGAAGCAAGAGAATGAAAAAAAGAAAGAAAAATGGAGTGTTTCCCCCATTCTCTCCAGGTTTAGGAATCCCCTTTTCTATTCCTTTGGCTAAAACTCACTTTGTTCCCTCTTTCCACATCTTGGTATGCCATGTCCAGCTGCCTTGAGTCCAGGCTGGTGATTTCATAGGAAAAAAATGGGAAGCTCATTTCCTTGAGATTCATTCTTACTCCCTAATCAGCCTGCTATTGTTTACTTTTCAGATCCCTCAAATAGCTGTTTGTAATCGGTCTAGGTATTATAACTACATTCAGTGGAGAAATGAGATGAAGTGTCCTTCCTTCATCTAACCCAGGACGAGCACCCCTCTTTTTCTTTGTATGTATGTATGTATGTATGTATGTATGTATGTATGTATATGTATTCATTTCCTAGAGACAGGGTCTTGCTCTGTCACCCAGGCTGGAGTTTAGTGGCACGATTATGAGTAACTGGAGCCCTGATCTTCTGGGTAGCTGGGACTTAGCCTCCTGAGTAGCTGGGACTGCAGGCATGTGCTACCATGCGGGGCCAATTTTTTTTATTTTTAAGTAGAAACAGGGTCTCACTATATTGCCCTGGCCCGTCTTGAACTCTTGAGCTCATGCAGCTCTCCTGCCTAGGCCTCCCAAAGTTAGGAGATTACAGACGTGAGCCAACACACCTGCCTAAACCCCTGTTTTGTTTTGTTTCAAGACAGGGTCTCCCTCTGTCACCCAGGCTGGGGTGCAGTGGTATGATCATGACTTACTGCAGCCTTGACCTCCCAGAATAAAGGTATTCTCTTGTCTCAGCCTCCCTAGTAGCTGGGACTACAGGCACATGTTACCAGGCTGAACTAATTTTTTTTTTTTAATTTTTTATTTTTAGTAGAGACAAGCCCTTACTGTGTTGTCCAGGCTGATCTTGAACTTCTGGGCTCAAGGGATCCTCCAGCCTCAGCCTCCCAAAATGCTGGGATTACAAGCATGAACCATTGCATGCACTTCTCCTCTGTTTTTACATACAAATTTAAGAGTAGTGTTTTTCTTTTTCTTTTTTGGTTTTTGGAATGGAGTCTTGCTCTGTCTCTCAGGTTGGAGTGCAGTTGTGTGATCTTGGCTCACTGCAGCCTCTACCTCCCAGGTTCAAGCGATTCTCCTGCCTCAGCCTCCTGAGCAGCTGGGATTACAGGTGTTTGCCATCTTGGCAGCTAATTTTTTTGTTAGAGATGGGTTTTTGCCATGTTGGCCAGGCTGGTCTCAAACTATTGAGCCACTTCAGGTGATCGGCCCACCTTGGCCTCCCAGTGTTGGGATTACAGGTGTGAGACACCGCACCTCGCCAGACTGGTGCTTTTCACAAATTGCACATATCTTAAAATAATACGCATTCTGTGGACAGTTGTTTCTCTTAGACTTAAAAAAAAAAAAAAGTCAGCTGTGCGTGGTGGCTCACGCCTGTAATCCCAGCACTTTGGGAGGCCTAGTCGGACAGATCACCTAGGTCGGGAGTTTGAAACTAGTCTGGCCAAATGGTGAGACCCTGTCTCTTCTAAAAATGCAAAAATTAACTGGACATGGTGGCGGGTGCCTGTAATCCCAGCTACTCTGGGGGCTGAGGCAGGAGAATCTCTTGAATCTGGGAGTCGGAGGTTGTAGTGAGCCGAGATCGTGTCACTGCACTCCAGCCTGGGCAAAAGAGCAAGACTTTGTCTCAAAAAAAAAAAAAAAAAAAAAAAGGCAAAAGTACAAAAGGTCATATTATCTTGGCTGAATTAATATACATTGTGTAAAATACAAGAACAAAGTAGAAACCTTTCAGATTTGTGGAAATTCTGTGCTAGGATCACAGTGGGCTCTTTTCTTGCTTTTCTTCTCTACCAAAAAAATTAACATTTAAGCATTTTAACACCATATATAAATTTATGTGTAGTGCTATTTGATTTTAGGTGCCAAATTTTTTTGTATTTTTTTGTAGAGACGGGGTCTTGTAGAGATGCACTCAGGACACTTATACCATTCACTGTTCTGTTTACCTTGTGGTTCTCATCTTTTGTTACGTTAAAAATTGTCTAATTTTAAGGGTTTTATATCCAATTATTGAGTTGCTTCTGAGATGTGAGTTGATAACGTTTTCATTCTGAATCCCTTGCGTAAGTTAAGGCGAATTAGAGAACATAGGGAAGTCCAGGCTAGGAGTGGTAGCTCCTACGCTAGTGGTAAGTCTGTAACTCTAGCACTTTGGAAACCTGAGGTGGGTGGATGGCTTGAGCTCACGAGTTTGAGACCAGCCTGGGCAGCATGGTAAAACTCCATCTCTACCAAAAAAATATAAAAATTAGCTGGGCATGGTAGTGCATGTCTGTGATCCCAGCTACTTGGGAGGCTGAGGTGGGGAGGATGGCGTCTGCTTGGGAGGCGGAGGTTACAGTGAGCTGAGAAATGTCATTGCACACCAGTTGCACTCCAGTCTAGACCTTTGCTTAAAAAAAAAAAAGAACATAAAGAAATACAAAAAAAAAAGGGAGAGGCTAATGTTTAACATATTCATTCTCTACTGACTTTTTAAAAACATGGACTGAATATAATTATCCAGACAGCTGGTGAAAAACAAATATAGTTCAGTGGATTCCTAGTGAAAACAACTACATGGTCTAAAAATTAGCAAATTTATTTTAAGTCATTATTTATCAGTAGAAAATCATTAAAAATTAGTGAGGGGGAAATTAACTGTAGGTGATCGTAAATCTCTTGCAATCTACCTCAGCAGGCCATGTTAATAGAGTCACAGCAGGATATAGGAGTAGAAAATTAGGAAGGTGAAGTTAAAGGTAAGTAAGAATAGCTCACGTGGCATTTTAATAATATAAAACAATAATAAAATATAAAGATGGAAGATAGTTGGATAATCCTATGACATCCCTTTATAGGTAATATTGTGATGGTAACTGATTGGTATTTTTATGCTTTTAGTATTTATTTGCCACAAAATGGCAAGTGTCACAGGGCTTGAACACTGCCCTCCTTAGTGTTTGCATGCTTTTGTTACTTAAGACTAATAAGACCATTGGGACCCTTTATGGAGCTCTGTGACAGGCCTTGTGCTGAGCAGCTCATGTGGGTGATGCCATGTCATCCTCAGGAGAACCCTGTGAAGCTGGTCCTGATCAGCAGGAGAAGAAACAGGAACAGAGAGTAGGTAAGTGCTGAAGATTAGAATCTACAGGGTCTGGCTGTAGATAGAGCCTTTGCTCTTCAGCTTTCAGCTATAAGATTTCCTAGTTAAATGGGGTGAAAGTCTGAGAGGGAAGAGATAGTGAAGACCAAATGAAGTAGTGAAGGGTATTTTGACCAGAGGTATAGAAGCTTCAAAATCAAGTGCTGGGTTTAGTCATTATCCAGTCTCAACCAAGGAAAGAATGGGAACAGTCTCAGTTCAATAATTCATTGTGCCACTAGCACATTTCTTCTGCCAGTTTTCCCCAAGTCAGTGTGGTGTAAGGAGCCACTTTTTGTTGCCACTCTTTCCCTGAGTACATCTCTCTCAGTAAAAGTGTGTGGAAATGCGCCTCATTAAACCTGTGCCAGGGGACCAAATCCAAGAAAGACTTAGGCAGGATTAGGTTCAAGGAGAGAAGAATTTGCTACTTTTTTCATGGGGATGAATTGGGACTCTGATGCATTTAACCTCTTAAGCTTTCTGAATGATCTTAGGGAGGTGAGTCCTTGTCTGGGTTCAAAGAATTGACTCCTCTCCATCTTCTCTCCCTCTCACCCAAATTGAAGTACTTTTACCCAGTTGGTAGATTTTATACTTCTAGAAGAAAATAGGACCCGTAAGGAATTGAGGAATGGTGTTAACATCCTGTCCAGATGGATATTGTGCCTGGATGTTCATGTTTATACACATTTTTTTTGTGTGTGTGAATGCACAGACAGCAGCCAACTCATAGTCAGCCAGACAACTTGTGTGGTATTCTTCCTTTTTATGAACAATTTCAACCGACAGTTAAGCACAGATATGATCCTTTATGATATCTGGAGATTTGTTTTACTCTCTTTTTGATAAGTGACTTCATATTTGCAGGCCAAGGACATTCAAGTCTTTGTGGGGGGAAAGTCTTAAAGGTGGTCAGAATTCGAGGGCTATTAGAGTTTTATTCTTTACCTAAATCTAAATATTTGTTTTAGATGGTAGTTTACCCATACTGTAGAGACAAATTATAGATGTTTGGGGTATAGTTTTTCTATTAACAGCTGATTATAATTAAAGGCATTTGGGCATGAAACTGGTAGTGGGAAACGTGCTCTGTGGTGTTTTAGGGTTAAGTTACACATTGCTCTTTGTGAAAATGTCTGCTAATTCATCTTTCATGTACAATGTTGCTTACATTTTATCATGCATTGTGAGACTTTAAAACCAGACCACTTGATTCTGTTCTTCTGGAGCCATTGAGAATTGTTGGGAAATTACATTTGTATAAAACTTCTACAGAAATCAAGGGAGGCCCAACTTTATTGTAATTTTAACAGTTTGGGCAAGTTTAAAATGTGAGTTAATGTTTCTATAGCCTTATTCTTGCTTACTGGATTACTGATTTACCATCACATCCCACCTTCGTACCCATTTCATTGTCCACATTGTCACCAGAGTTCCTGTACAAAAAATGTGCCTAACCGTGTCACTCTCCTGCTTAAAACATTTCTAAGGCTCTTCACAGCTCATTGGAGAAGGTTCAGGATTCTCCATGTGGCCTTCAAGCCCTGTGATGGAAACCTTGCTCAACCATATCATCTGTCACTTCCTGCTTGGAACTAGGCCCTTCTGATACACTATGCCCTGTCACCTACCTGTAAGATTCTACTCCTTCCCTCTGACACCACTAGGTTAGGCTGCATGCTCCACCTGTACACTCCATACCACCCTGTGTTTGCCTCTTGTTGCTTATGTCTATGCCGTGTTTGTCTGTTCATATGAGGGAACTGTGGATTCCTCAGAAGCAGGGGATTGTGTCCTCATTATTTGTATTCTTCAAGCCTGGTGCAAAAACTGACACGTAAAATAGACACTGTCCTCAGTATGTCTTAATGGGGCCTAGAACGAATGATGGAGTTCCCTTTGAGATAGTGAGTTCCCAACACTACAGGTGTTCTAAGCAGCAGTTGAGAGGACACTGCTGCGTAGAAGTTACTCTGCCTCTCCTTTTATTTGTTATTTTGTTTGATGCTTTTAGCTGAACAGCCTTTTTTTTTTTAACTTTCTCACTTTTTAACTTTTTTAACTTCTCGTCTTTCATCTTTGATACTCAAGTAATCTAGTTACTTATTTAAAACCCTTTTAGTAATTAGCATCATAGTAATAATTACAAAATGCCCATTATGTGTCAAACATTTTGCTAGGTTCTTTATATATATTAGCGCTAATTTTTCTAACAATGTTAGAAGGGGAGTGATTTCATAGTGCATCAGAAGGGCCAAGCATTATTTTCGTTTTATGATTTTTAGGAATTGGTGCCAGAGAGAGAGAGAGAAATTAATCTGTAAGGTTTTACCTGCAATTGGTGATTATTAGACTCAGGTTTGAAATCTAGGTTTGAATCTGCACATTATGCTCATTTTGCTATCCCAGTTTGCCTATAAAGAAAATTGATGTTTGTGTAACAACTTACCATACAGTAGGAATTCAACAGTTGTCAGGTAGCAGATACTTGACAGTAGGCTGATTGTTAGTTTGGCAACCAATATTTGAAATATAGAGGAATAATTTTTTTTTAAAGTGAACAGAGCTAAAAATGGAAATGGAATTACTTTGCTTAATGTCTCCCACTGGATTTTGTTTTTAACTTTAAACAAAACCTATACTTAGAATTAAGTTATAGTAGAGAATATGACCCTGACTCTTCTGCAGTCAGTAGACTTCTGATTCTGCACAAAGACAGGAGTTCTCCTCTCCGTACTCCATCCCAGCCCTGTGAAAGTACTGTGTTTAGATTAGCATAATTCATTGCCCATAATCCTTTAGCTATTTTGGAGGGTGGGAGTAGAGAATGAGGTACAATAATATTTCCACAAAAACCAAATGAAATAATGTGTCTCGCTTATCAGGTGAGTTGCTATAAAGCAACTTTACCTTTTAAAAATAAAATGAGAGGGTATCAATAGAAGAAGAATACTATTATAGTTAAGTTCACAAAATCCTGTGATGATGCACAGTGGCAACCCAGATATTCATTTACAGCAGGGGTCTCCAACCCCTGGACCATGGACTGGTACCAGTCTGTGGCCTGTTAGGAACCAGGCTGTACAGCAGAAGGTGAGTGATGAGCAGGCAAGTGAAGCTTCATCTGTATTTACAGCTGCTCCCCAATGCGCATTACCACCTGAGCTTCACCTCTTGTCAGATCAGTGGTGACATTCGATTCTCATAGGAGCATGAACCCTATTGTGAACTGTGCATGTGAGGGATCTAGATTGTGTGCCCCTTATGAAAATAATGCCTGATGATCTGTCACTGTCTCCTGTCACCCAGATGGGACCATCTAGTTGTAGGAAAACCTGCTTAGGGTTCCCACTGACTCTACATTATGGTGAATTGTATAATTATTTCATTATGTATTATAATGTAATAATAATAAAAATAAAGTGCATGATAAATGTAATGCACTTGAATCATCCTGAAACCATTCCCTGCTGCTCCAGTCTGTGGAAAAATTGTCATCCACAAAACTAGTCTCTGGTGCCAACAAGATTAAGGACCACTGGTTTAGAGCATAGACCCCAAAATTGACTGTCATGTAACAGTTCACCCGGCTTGTAAAACACAAGGAAGCATTTGTAAATTGCTTGCATTTGTTGTTGATGTTTAACTTCCATTTCCCCCTGACATTGCCCATACACCAGCTCTCCAGAGATCTTTCTGCTGGTCCTACTCACACTCCCTAATTCAGCACCCAGAGTAGATCAGATGTTTCAAGAACTAGATGTCTTTCCTGCCCAAAGAAAACATTGGAAAACATTTATTTTGATTTAAAAAGATGTTTCATAATCATACGGATGTACGATTTAGACAGAAAAAGATAGTGAATCATGAAATATTTTTAATACCCTAAATGTATTTGCAACTGCTTTTTGCCAAATCTTACCGTGTGTACTTTAAATATTCTCCAGCATCTGCAATGAAATTTCTGTTTGACTAGTAGGAACGGGTATCTGACTGATTATACAGGGTTTAATTTTCTGTTGGGCAACCACTTGGGGTGGTGGTTCTATCAAGTCATCAGGAAGGGTTGCAGGCTCCTGGCTTTCAGCCTTTTTAGTGTAAGGCCTTTGTCCTCAAATCCACAGGAGCTCCAGCCTAGTTGTCTGCAAGAGGAGGGGAAAGGAAAACAGGCAAGTGAGGCTTTCTGGAATCTCCACCCATTGACTTCTACTTGAAACTCCTTGGCCACTGCTGCCTTCAAGGGAGGCTCAAGTGTGGTGTTTAAACGGGCACTTTGCCATCCCAAATAAAATCATACTTCTATTGCTAAAGAAGCAGAGGGGAGTGGAAATTGAGTTTGAAAAAGTTGACTTTCTGCCATCAAATACAACTTTTATTTCTTAAGTCATGAATCTGCCTAAACATCTTGCCAGAATTTAGAGGAAAGTGTGTTATTTAAGAGTATTTTAAAGAAATATTTCAGCTTTGGACAAATTATTTCCCAGGTCAATTTTATGCTTTTGTAAAATTCTTAATGCATGTTTGTTACTATCCAATAAGTAATCTTTTAAATCTATAAATATTAATTGGAATTTAAAAATAGAATAGGATTGATACTACATGCTACCAAGTAAGAAATTTTTTCATGCCTCTCCCAAAGGCACATGTTTTTAGAAATATCTATGTGAAATTATCTGGTCTTTCTCACAGAGGCCCTTTAGACAGAACTCTTGAACACTCTCTCCCTCGCATGTTAAGGACTGCTTTGGGTAGCTACACTCTGATCCAGTACCAAATTCTACCATGATCTTCTGGTGGCACAGTGGTTTTTATTGAAGCCTCTGGATTTTTCTGTCTGGTAAGCTCTCTGCATGAAAAGTTCTGCTTACCCCCCTTCAACCTGGAAACTTCTGTTGATCCTTCAGGTTTCACTTCTTCTGCTTAGCCTTCTTTTCACGGACATGCTATTTTCCCTCCCCGCCCTGTCACCTTCTGACTGGTTCAGTGGCTTAGGTGTTCCTACTGAATGTTCCCTGGTCTCTGCCTGCTGTATCACAGAGAGGAAGTTCAGCAGTGGTAATATGGAGAAAATGAGATCGTTCCTGTAAATACTCCAAACAGTGCCTGACTTCTCATAGGAAGCACACATTCTGTATATCCATCATTTTTTCACATTGCTTTGCAATAACTTTTCTGCTTTTCTCAGTGATAAATTCTTGGAGGGCAGTTGTTACGCTGTGTTTGTTAGAGCTGTTCTGTTCCTGGCATTCATGCATGGTGTGTAGGGCATGGTAGGTGCTCAGTAAATAGGTAATAAATGATGTGCATGGGTAGAACTCTCCAGTGTCCACTTTCACTCTACTCGGCCCTTGGGGACATGAGGAAGTGAGGACATGAGAATGAGGTGGGTAACAGCAGTTTTCCACCACGTTTTGTTATATTGAATGAACTGGATCTCATGCGGATACCAGCACATAATTGAGAACTATAATTATCTGTCATTGGAAGACTCAGTATTGGAGATCTGTATTCATTTGCTCAAGTTGTTCATTTAACACTTGAGTATCTGCTATGTGCTGGGTTCTAGAGCTGCAAAAGAGAGCAAGGAGTAGTCTTTACCTTTAGGATTTTCTAGGGAAGTGAGGGAGACAGATAGATACCTACACATATACCCTATCCTCAGTATGTAAGTGCCATGGCAAAATCAAGGCCTTTGATGCAGATGCTGTACTTTGACTTCTCATGGTGAATACTTTTTGAATGTTAAAGTCTGATTTTTCAGACATTTAGAAAAGGAGATATCTAGCTTTGCTCCATGCTCTCTGACTCACTGTGTTGGTTTATCTTTAGGCCTGGTAGAGGGGGCCAGAATTGCTGGCTAATGAGAGAAGGCCGACCTTGTTAGTGACATGTACATATGGGCATATCTGCTATTTTCATTTTTATTCCTGATTATTAATAGTTTTTTAAATGGAGTTTACTGAATTACTATTATTTTGGTTTAAAAACTAGATATATAATTTATATAGTTCTATATTTATAGATGTGTTTTCAGAGGTGTATTTGTTTTATAAATCACTCTGTCCTGGAAGTGATTTTTCAAATGTGGTTATTAAAATTGATAGGCCATAATTTCTCAAGTAGTACAGTATGCTAGTGCCAACCTTACATCACTGTTCTAGTACCCTTGAAAATAATTTTTAAAAAGCTGTAAAAGTTCCCAGTACCTTGAGGCTTCCTCAAAATTAAGAATGATGAAAATTTCCAAAATTATCAGTTGGTGCCATAATTATCTCTAAAAAATGTTATAATAGGAAATTCATGGTTTTTCTTTAAATAAAGTAAAACCTGTTTCTGAGCACAAAATTCAAAAGAAAGTTCTTTCTTCATTGCCATTGAGACTCTTTTGGTCAGTGTGGCCTGTGAACTTGTACTTTGTGAAGAGAAGAGTACTGTGAGGAGGCTTGAAAATACTGTAGGTTTTTGTTGGCATCTTCCTCTGGATGGTATTCATGTACTCTGCACGCCATTGAAAATATGCTCTGTTTTTTATAAAATATGCTCATTCTTTTATACTAAGCAATCGGAAGTTGGTTTTCCCAAACCATCTTAGTGGAGAATGGCCTGCTTTTATCGTTATGTGAAGAAGTGAGTTCCAGGCTCCTCAGTTGCAGGATGGCTCCTTGTTCACGGCTGCTGCTCTCGCCTCTGTGGAAGACGCCTGCTGCTAAGAGAAGCTTTGTCTGTTGTGTATAATATGAACTTTGTTTGGACCATTCCTCAAGCAACTTAAAGTGCTTAAGAGTCCAGCCAGACATTCCTCCCCAGTTGGTCATTTACATGCAGGTCAAATTTAGAACCCAACTTATATTAGTTTAAAAATAGACATTGCCTTTAGAAAACTGACCCTTGGTACATTTGGGGCCTAGGGATCTGATAGGCTATCTCTTATAATTCACATAGCTCTGTTTTAGTCTCTGAAAGGCAGTATGCATTCAAAGCTAGATGAAGTCCGTGTGCTTGTAACTTGGGGCCAAGCCTGTGTGCCACACATCTTCAGTCCACACTCATTACTTCTAGTAAATTTGTGAGAAGATGAGAGGTTATTCTAGTAGAATTGAATCTGATTTCTCAACACTAATTTTATTGGTGGTTTTCCAGTTTGATTAGGAAGGGCTAGAGAATATGGAAAGACAATTTAGCAGGCTAATTGCAAGGTAATAAGACCATTGTATTGATATATTCTTCAGTTTTACTTAGGTGAGGTCAGGAATTTTTCCTCTGGAGACAGTGCAAATCAGGGATGTCTAATCTTTTGGCTTCCCTGGGCCACACTGGAAGAATAAGAATTGTCTTGGGCCACACATAAAGTACACTAACACTAATGATAACTGATTAGCTTAAAAAAAAGAGGAAGAAAAAGAAAAATTGCAAAAAAATCTCATAATGTTTTAAGAAAGTTTATAAATTTATATTGGTCTGCATTCAAAGCTTCCCTGGGCTGCATGTGGCCTGTGGGTTGTGGGTTGGACAGGCTTGTAAATAAATGTTGGTAAGCCTACAAACGAGAAAGGTGAGACTAGTGGCAGCTTTCACGGGGCTGGAAGTAAGTTTATCACATGTCCCAACTTAACATTATTGATTTATGCAAGTGAATACTCAGTTATCAGAATAGGAAGTGATTCTTTCAAGCCTCGTTTATCACACCCAAGTCTAAGGTTTACATAGAATGTGTTAAACAGATATGTTAATAGGGTGGGGTTGGAGTTGAGAAGGTTATTGCTGACTTTTTAATTATCAGAGAAGTGAACATATATTGAGCTAGCATAGATATATTTGAATTATTGCCTAAAATTTCAACTAAAACTGAAACTAAGTGGTAAGAAGTTATTTTGACTTGATTAAAAATAACCTTGAAGGAGAGTATTTTTTTCTTCGTGATTTAACAATGTTATGTAAGCATTTATTTTGATGTAGGAAAACCTCTATTTATTTCTGGTCATCACTTTTCTTGTAGTCTAATGATTATCATCTTAAGGAACACCGTTGTGTAATAGTTCTCCTTGAGGCTGACACCGTTAGTGCTTAACATTGTATCTTTTTGGTACTTTCAGCAACACAAAATTATTTATTATTTTGTGACTGTGTCTGTAATTTTTTTCTTTACATCAAAGTAAGTATTTTTAAAAAAGAGAAAATAAGGGCCGGGCGTGGTGGCTCAAGCCTGTAATCCCAGCACTTTGGGAGGCTGAGGCGGGTGGATCACGAGGTCAAGAGATCGAGACCATCCTGGTCAACACGGTGAAACCCCGTCTCTACTAAAAATACAAAAAATTAGCTGGGCATGGTGGCGCGTGCCTGTAATCCCAGCTACTCAGGAGGCTGAGGCAGGAGAATTGCCTGAACCCAGGAGGCGGAGGTTGCGGTGAGCCGAGATCGCGCCATTGCACTCCAGCCTGGGTAACAAGAGCGAAACTCCGTCTCAAAAAAAAAAAAAAAAAAAGGAGAAAATAAGGTTTTTAAACTTGTATTTTATTTATAAGAGGATATATTGTCCATGTTATTATAATAATTGATGTGTTTCCATCAGAGGACTACTGTGAATATTTTTGCATTGCCCACACAGATAATGTTTGAACATCTCCAAGATTGCCATGCCATTAACTAGCTCCCATAAAGTGTCATACAGCGACATTATTTGAAACACTGGTGGAAACATTTTGAAGCATCTATCATTTTTTCTTTGTTGCATACCTATTTGAACAAAAGCAAAATAATTGCTTGCATGGTTATTTTTCATAGTAACATAAATGCTGAATCTATTAAAAAGTAGAATTTTTAAATAAAGGTGACCTTAAGTATTAGCTACCTAGTATCATACATACATTGTAGAGAACATTTTCAAAGGTAGTAGTTTTTTAGGAATGAAGATGCCTATTCCTGATACTGGGAAGTTTGCTAATTTAACTTATTAGCAATGATATTTATCATATCCTACTTTTTTTATAATGCTGTCTGTATCACTGAGTGCCTAAGTAGTTACACATTTTAATCCTCAGAGTCCTCCCTTCAAACAGACAGGACAGGGCTGGAGGCGGGCAGATCACGAGGCCAGGAGATCAAGACCATCCTGGTCAACATGGTGAAACCCTGTCTCTACTAAAAATACAAAAAACTAGCCAAGTATGGTGGCACACACCTGAAATCCCAGCTACTTGGGAGGCTGAGGTAGGAGAATCGCTTGAACCCAGGAGACGGAGGTTGCAACGAGCCGAGATTGCACCATTGCACTCCAGCCTGGACAAGAAGAGCGAAATTTGGTCTAAAAAAAAAAAAAAAAAAACCCAGACAGGACATCCATATTTAAAAATTAAAAGAAATTAAATCCACATATTAATATATTTCTAACTCATTGGAAAGGAAATGTCAACTGCTGGTTAATTTTCAGCGGTCTCTTAATTTCGATTTTGTTTTTCCAGTAAAGCCTTCATTACAGCAGGATACTCAAGCAAACTAACTGTGGCCCTTGGAAAGTCTGAGCTATCTTTGGGCACAGTTCTCTGAAGCTTAAATTACAGCCGTTTTTTTGGTGATCATCATTCATTCTTTTTTTTCCCCTTGAGCCCCTTCTCTGTGTCAGGCCTAGGCTCTGGGGACGTTGTATTTCTCCAAACTGACATTGTACTTATCTTCCTGGAACTTAATGGCTTAGTGGAAGAGACATGAAACAAATGTGGACATATGAACTGTAGTAAGGGCTCTAGAGACAACATAAGCAATAGTATTAGGGAGCAACCTGATTGTTGTTGTTTTGAGACTGTCGCTCTGTTGCCCAGACTGGAGTGCAGTGGTGCAATCACAGCTCACTGCAGCCTCGACTTCCTGAGCTTAAGAACCCTCCCACGTCAGTCCCCCAGTTAGCTGGGACAACAGGCACATGCCACCATGCCTGACTAATTTTTGTATTTTTTGTAGAGATGGGGTTTTGCCACGTTGCCCAGGCTGGTCCTGAACTCCTGGGCTCAAATGATCCCGCCTGCCTTGGCTTCCCAAAGTGCTGAGATTACAGGCATGAGCCACCATTTCAGGCCTGATATTTTATTTCAAACACACACATACATTCACACACACACACACACACACACACACACACACACACACACACGCAGACACCCATGAAGAGTTGGCATTTGTAGGCTACATTTTCAGTAAATAAATAAATTGTAAATAAAGAGAATTGTGATAATCCTCATTTATTATAGTTCAGGTTGTATGTGTGGGAAAAATGCTCTCCTGTTTCTGTTAATCCAAGTCTGTCAACACCTTCTCCCCTTTGTCACCTAATGATGTGACTGTATTTGAACCTGTCTAATGGCGGGGCAGCAGGGCAGCCAGCATTGGCCGAGACGCTGGTCCCTGACAACAAGGCCTTTGTTTGGCTACTTTGGGAAATACTGGCTACTACCAGGGCTGAGTGCAAAGAAGGTGGTATATTAACTCAATTTTTTGTGCTAGCAGCCTGATGGCACAGTTACAGCAAGGATTTGGCAGCAAGGAACAAGTGTGGATTGCTTGAAGTTTCAAGGGGAGATGAGGCAGGAGATAATTTAGAACCGTGGTGTTGGTTTTATTAGTTTAGAAACTCCCGGGCCCAAGCAATTTTCAATATAGCTGTGTTTTTTCCAACAGCATAAAGGGTCAACTTGATGTTCTATTAAAAAAGAGCCATAAGTGGGGTTTACAGGTGACATTTTTAGTATGTTCCTTTTCTTTAAGAAAAATCTTTGACTCTGAAAGAACTTGACAGAGCTATTTAATAGTGCAGACATCTGTTGAGACAGTTTTGTTCTTGGATGTAGCAGTTTTGTTCTTGGATATAGATCATGTTAATATAAACTCTGGATGTAAACAACCTCTGTTGTCTGGTTAAGACTTGCAGACTATGTGATAGGACCAGGCCTGTGCATCTGCTCTTTAGTGGTCAAAACATTTGTGAGTGAAAGCCAGTCTCATTTTCAGAGACAGCATCTCACCCTGTCGCCCAGGGCACAATTATGGCTCACTGCAGCCACAACCTCCCAGGCTCAGGCGATCCATCTCAGCCTCCCAAGTAGCTGGGACCATGGGCATGTGCCACCATGCCTGGCTAGATTTGTTTTTGCTTTTGTTTTGCTTTGTTTTTGTGTAGAAATTGGGTCCATTCTGTTGCCTAGGCTGCTCTCAAATTCCTGGGCTCAAGCAATCCTCCCACCTTGGCCTCCCAAAGTGCTGGAATTAAGGCATGAGCCACTGTGCCTCGCCAGCAAATGGCATTTTCATACATTTACCTCATTTTTTGTGGTCCTGGAAGGCAGTCTGGGATCTCTTTTACTTCTGTAACTGTTCTCCAGTTTCCAGTTCAATTCCTGTCAAAGGAATATGTGTGTGGTGCCTGTCCCTTTAGCCCTTTAGAAAAGGTATTTATTCTTTTCGAGAAAGAGTCGTGCTGTTTCGCCCAGGCTGGAGTGCAGTGGTGTGACTGTAGCTCTGTAGCTTACTGCAGCCTTGAACTCCTGACCTAAGCAATTTTCCTGCCTCAGCGTCTTGAGTAGCTAGTACTACAGGTGCCCAAATGCTCCAAGCCTCCAATTGTTTTATTTTTTGTAGAGACAAGGTTTCACCATGCTGCCCAGGCTGATCTTGAATCCTGGCTCAAGAAATTTTCTCCTCCCAGCCTCCCAAAGTACTGGGATTACAGATGTGAGCTACTGCATCTGGTGAAAGTAGTTGTTGAAGAACTACTTGGGCAGATGGAGGTCTTGTGTTCTACTGCTATGTTTGTGAATGATACAAATTTAAATATTTTTGTTTATGTGACTCCTAGGGACTAGTGAAACCATTAAATTGATTGACCAGAGTGATTGAGGAGACCTTCATTATGTTTCTCCAAGGACATAATGTTGAAAAACGCAAAAACTATTTTGACAAAGTATCATCACAGAAGTATCCCTCATCAGAATGTATAGCACAGGCTGGAAACTTGGATTATTGTTTTTTATCTAAAAACAGTGAGTGGAACAAAGGTTATACATGTTCTGTTGGCAGTGAAACTGATAACTGTAAAGTCTATAATTTTATTCAAATGGATTAAGAAAAATAAAATTGCTTCTGTTTGGAAAATGTGGTCAGATATTTTATGATGAATAAGTTTTAATTCAGCAAGTATTTGTTTCTATTACTTCCTAAATGATAGATTCAGCATTTTGGTTTTTAATATTATGAAGGAGCTTTATACTCCTGATCACTGATAATGTGGGTAGGCTAGCCTGAAGGAAATCCATAGTTCAGTATTTACCATACAATAGCCCAGGGACTTTTGCTTTTAAACATGAGTTCTCTGATTGAGTAGTGCGTATGTTAAGTACTGAAGAATGCTAACAATTGAGGCTTTGAAAGGATATCAGTTGTATACCCTCTTGTCCGATTTGGATGCCTTTAATTTTTGTTCTATTTTGTTTTTCCTTATTGTAACCTTAGAATCTTCATTGGATTGTTGAATAGAAATGGTGATAGTGGATGTCCTTGTTTTGTTCCTGATGTTAGAAGGAAAGCTTTTGGTCTTTTACTGTTGTGTATGATGTTGGTTCTAGGCTTTGTATAATTGCCCTTTATCAGGCTGAGGAAGTTCCCTAAGTTTCTAGTTTACTAAGCCTTTTTAGTTTTTTTCTTTTTAAATCATTGGTGGTGTTGAATTAAATTTTTCAAGTACTTTGTCTGTATATATTGACATAATCATGTGTCTTTTTGTCCTTTATTAACTGACTTTTGGAGGTTATATTATAATAATTGATTTTTAGATGTTAAACTAAACTTGCTGGGATGAATCCCATTTGTTCATAATACTTAATTAAGGTTTTTTTTTTTTTTTTTTTGAAATAGGGTCTTGCTCTCTCACTGAGGCTGGAGTGCAGTGATGTGATCTTGGCTTATTGTAGCCACAGCCTCCTGGGATCAAGCGATCCTCCCACTTCAGCCTCAAGAGTAGCTGGACTATAGGCACACACCGCCACATCCAGCTAATTTTTAAAACTTTTTGTAGAGTTGGGATCTTACTATGTTGCCCAGGCTGGTCTTTTTTTTTGGGGGGAGGTGGGGATGGAGTCTTGTTCTGTCACCCAGGCTGAAGTGCAGTAATGCGATCTTGGCTAACTCCAACCTGAAGTGATTCTCCTGCCTCAGCCTCCCGAGTAGCTGGGACTACAGGAGTACACCACCTCACTCGGCTGATTTTTATATTTTTAGTAGAGAGGGGATTTAACCATGTTAGCCAGGCTGGTCTCAAACTCCTGACTTCGTGATCCGCCCGCTTCAGCCTCCCAAAGTGCTGAGATTACAGGAATGAGCCACCGCGCCCTGCCCAGGCTGGTCTTGAACTCTTTGGCTCAAGCGATCCTCCCACCTTGGCCTCCTAAAAGTGCTAGAATTATAGGTGGGAGCCACTGCACCCAGACAGAGGATTTGTAAGTTGAGAATGTTTGTATATTCCTGAGGGGTATTGGTTCATTGTTTTCTTCTTTTGTAATGTTCTTGTCTGGCTTTACTACTGTGGTAATACAGAATAAGTTGGGAAATGTTTCTCTGTTTTTTAAAAGAGTTTGTGAAGAATTGGTATTTTATCTTCTTTATGTATCTGATAGAATTCCATGGTGAAGCCATTTAGGCCTGGTATTTTCTTTGTGGGAAGATTTTTAATTAGTAATTCAGTTTCTTGTTTTAGGTATACTGAGATTTTCTGTTTCTTTTGGAGTCAGTATTGGTTATTTATGCCTCTCTAGGAATTTGTTCATTTTATCTAATTTGTCTAATTTGATGACATTGTTTTTATATTTTCTTTTTATATATTTAAAATACATTTGTATTTTGTGCTGTAGAGTCAGTAGTGATGCTCCCTTGTTCTTGATTTTGGTAATTTTTTGGAGGGTAGTTTTTTTTTTTTTTTTGGTCAATCTAAATAAAGGTTTGTTGATTTTACTGACTTTTTCAAAGAACCATCTTTTGGTTTTATTGATTTTTCTCTTACTTTTCTATTTTTAGTTTTATTGGGTTTTGCTCTAAACTGTAACTTCTTTCTTTCGGCTTGCTTGGGGTTACTTACTGTTTAGTTTCTTAATGTGGAGTTTGAGATCTTTCTTATTTTCTAAAATAGCTTTAAGTTTAAAGCTATAAAATTCTCAGCTGTGAGCAGTGTTTCACACCTGTAATGTAATCCCAGCCCTTTGGGAGGTTAAGGTGGAAGGATCGTTTGAGGCCAGGAGTTCGAGACCAGCCTGGGTAACATAATGAGACCCTGTCTCTACAAACAAACAAACGAACAACACAGGAATCAGTTGGGTTTGGTGGCATGTGCCTGTGGTCCCAGCTACTTGGGAGGCTGAGTTGGGAGGATTGCTTGAGACTACTGTAGTTAGCCATGATCTTGCTACTGTACTTCAGCCTGCAAGATCCTTTCTCAAAAAATAAAATAAAGTATAAAGTTGGCTTTAGCCACAGTTTTAGCTGCTTCTCATAAATTTTGACATGTTGTATTTTCATTTTTATTCAGTTTAAGATATTTCTTAATTTTGAGCTGGTTGTAATGGCATGTGCCTATAGTGCCAGCTACTCAGGAAGCTGAAGTAGGAGGATCACTTGAGCCCAGGAGTTCAAGGCCGGTCTGGGCAACATAACGAAGCTCCTCGTCTAAAAATAAAAGCTATAATAATGATAACAAATAAATGAATAAATATATTTCTTAATTTTGCTTGTGTTTTTTTTTTTTCTTTGACCCTTGGGTTGTTTGGATGTTATTGTTGGATTTTCAAGTGTTTGGAGATTTCTCAAATTTCTTTTGATTATTGATTTTAATTCTTTGTGGTCAGCAAACATATTTTATATCATTTTAATCCTTCTAAATTTGAGACTTGTGTTGTGACATTGCAAATGGTCCAACCTGGACCTTAAAAAGAATGTGTATTCTGCTGTTGTTGGATGAAGTTTTCTATAGATGTCAGTTGAATCAGTATTGTTACTAATACTGTCTAGTGTTTATACCCTTGCTGATATTTTGTCCAGTTGTACTATCAATTATTTAGAGTGGAGTTTTGAAATCTTCAATTATCGGTGAATTGTCTTTCTCCTTTCAGTTCTGTTCATTTTTGTTTTATTTGTTTTGGTGCTCTGTTGTTAGATTGCATATAGGTTTTTAATTATTATATTTCACTGATGACCCATTTTTTTCATTATAAATTGTCCCTCTTTTTCTCCAGTAATATTTCTATTTTAAAGTAAAAAGAGAATCCTTTAAAAATGATCCTGCAGTTTTATTTATTTTTATTAAGATGGGGGTCTCACTATATTTCCCAGGCTGATCTTGAACTCCTGAACTCAACTTCTCACTTGGTCTCCCAGAGTGCTAGGATTACAGGTGTGAGCCACCACACACGAAGATTACATATTGTATGGCTGCATTTATATAATATCCCATTTATTAAGTTAAATGACATTCTTTAAAAAAAAAAAAAAACGACAGAAATGGACGGCAGATCAACAGTTGCCAGGGATTATGGGTAGGCATACCGTTCTAAATGATCGTACACATACACAACACCAGGAATTTAAACACATGTATGGATTTTTGTCACTTTCATTATAATGAAGATTCAGAAGAGTTTTGTAAACCCCTCCAATTCCCTCATGTTATTCCTTTATAGTCACCTCTTTGCCTTCCCCTAATCCCTGGCACCTGTTGATCTGCCATCCATTCCTGTCATTTTTTCTTTTAAAAAATGTCATTTAACTTAATAAATTGGGATACTATATAAATGGAGCCATGCAATGTGTAATCTTCCAAGACTAGCTGCTTTCACTACGCTTGCTTTTGAGATTCATCCAAGCTGTTGCATGTATCAGTAGTTCCTTTTTATTGCAGGATATTCTATTGTATGGATATACTAATTTGTTTATATAATCACCTGTTGAAGGACACTTGGGTTGTTTCCAGTTTTGAGTGATTATGAATAGAGCTGCTATCAACATTTGTGTTCAGGTTTTTTTGTTAATGTAAGCTTTCATTTCTCTAGGATAGGTGCCCAGGTGCGTGATTTCTGAGTCATAGGGTAAGTGCTTTATGAGAAACTGCCAACAAACCACTTTCAGGAGTGACTGTATTGTTTTTCGTTCCCACCAGCGATGTTTGAGAATTCTCATTTCCCATTCTTGCCACCACATAGTATTGCCAGTATTTTTAATTTTGGGCATTTTAATAGGTGTGTAGCGGTATCTTCTTAGGACTTTAATTTGCATCTCTGTAATGGCTAATGGTTTCAGACATCTTTCATGTATTTGCCACCTTTATACCTCTTTGGTAGAGTGTCCTCTTTAAGCTTTAAATTTTCTATGTTAACCTTTTCTGAGAAATATTATTTTAAGTACACTTAAAAATATAATCTTTTCTTGATAACAGAGTCATTGTATGAACTGTAATTGTCATATGGGTTTGGAATTACAGGGAAGGCTGCAAGGACTGTTGAGTGCTGTAAGGCTGCTTATGTCTCTTTCAGGCATTCCTTTTCTGCTGTTAGAATGCCTGATTCTGGCAATGGTTCCACTTCCATTCCCTTTCTGGTTTACTGCTTTTATGAAATGATCACGAATAAGGCTATTAGAACCATGTTTGAAAAAAAAATAGTAAAGTGCTTCTCGGTAAATTCCCCAAGAGCTCTTCTCTAACGAAAGTACATACTGTAACATCTGTTTTAGTGCTCCTCCAAACTGGGGCCATGAAATTCATCTAAGGAGTCTGTGACTATGAATCTGTGTGTGCACTGAGCATTGTCTACAAGCTGAAAAAACAGTGTTCTGTGTAATACATATTCTACTATTTTCAGAATTATATGGATACTGTTGAACAGTCTTGATTTGGGTAGTTTTTGTTTTTTCTTTATGTAATTTGCTTACCAGCTCTTTTGCGGCTTTTTCTAGGCCGTGATGTGGTGAGTACAATTTGTCAGATGGAGCTTCCCTGTTAAGTGAGGTATTGCCGTTTGTGAGTAGACAGGATGAATTAGGTTTTTTGTTTGTGCTGTTTAACCATATGTTATCAAATGTTCTTTACAAGGCTTATATTAATTTATTGATTTTTGAGGATGTAGTATGGCATACTTTTGCTGAAAATAGCATTTTGGGGAAGTTGGCATACTTCAGATTCTTCAAATGATAGCGTTTATGTGATTTGTTTTTTTAACACTAACCTAACAAGTGATGAGAAAATGTGTATTTCTCAAGTTGTTATTGCATAAAAGAAACGTTTAAATCATGTATTGCAGGGTCGATTCTTTCCCACATGCATCAAGTCATTTTGATGCTTTTATTATAAATGAAACTTGATTAGTAGTTTGTTGGTTTAATACAAAGATTATAAAAATAGAAAAGGAGATGGCACATGCCTGTAGTCCCAGCTATTTGGTAGGCTGAGGTAGGAGGATCACCTGAGCCTGAGGAGGTTGAGGCTGTAGCGGGCTGTGATCATGTCACTGTACTCCAGCCTGGATAACACAGTGAGACCCTGTCTCAAAAATACATATTTATACAGAGAGAGAAAAGGAAACTATTCCTATGTATGTAATTTATATAAGCACAACATCTGCTTGTGTATTGTTGACCAGATTTTTTCTGAAGTCTTTAAAGTACTTTGCTGCTTTGCATGCCTCATCCTATCAAGCAAGTTCTTGTTTAAGGAATATATGATTGTATCATAATATGGTAATTTGTTATGCAAATATCATATCTTAAATTATCAATCTAACAGCTTTATTTTCCTCGGTTATTTTTGGTTCTCATTTCAGGATGTGAAATAGGATAGCAATAGAAATTAGCCAAAGGGGGAAAAAAAAGGGTGATTGATGTACTAAATAATCATTGCCCTAATTTTAGTTATGAGATATTCAGAGCTGTACTTTGCATTTGGGGCCTTTTTTGTTTTTTAAAAATCACATTTACTTAGATTCTCAATTTCTTCATGATATTAAAGCAAAACCTGTCGTTAAGAGCCATTGTGTAAAATTGTTTGAATCAGAATAGAAATTTAAAATTGTTTGATTGAGATGGAGGTTATTAATATGTGTCCCACCAGAAACCAGGGATTCAGTTCTTAACCATTTCTCACTAAAATAAGCACTAAGATTCTTTTTTGTTGAACAAGTATACCAGATTTGTTAGAAATTAAAATCCCTGCATAAACTTGTTTAAAATATCTTTTATAAACATGCTAATACTAGTTGAATTAATATAAGTATTTCTTTTTTTCTTTTTTTTACATTTGGAGATAGTGTTTGAATGTCATTGAGATTAACTAGATAAAAGAAGACATTGATAAATTGAACATATTAAAATTAAGAATTTCTCTTCATGGCCAGGTGTGGTAGCTCACACCTATAATCCAAGCACTTGGAAGGCCAAGGCGGGTGGATCACCTGAGGTCAGGAGTTCAAGACCAGCCTGACCAACATGGTGAAACCCTGTCTTTAAAAAAAAAAAAAAAAAAAGAATTCCTCTTCAACAAAACAAAAATTAAGAGCAAAAAGGCAAGCTATAGAGTGGGAGGAAATGTTTACAGCACATACATCCAACAGAGGACTCATAACCCCAATACATAAAGAGCTACAAATCAATAAAAGCCAGACACCCCCCTCCCTCTTGCCTTCCTCCAGCCAAAGATCTAAGACTTGAAGCAGTTCACAAATTGGAACATAAAATAAGCCTCTTAAAAGGTTCTCAAAATCATTTAGTACGGAAGTGCAAATTAAAGCCACAGTTTTATTATTGTATTCTTACCAGCAGAACAAATGAAAAAGATAATCCCAGGTGTAAAGCAACTGGACCTTATACACCCTGCTAGTGGGAGTATAAATTGCTAGAACTTTTGACCCAGCAGTTTCATTACCAAATGTACAGATCCAACAGAAACACACACATCTGTGCCCTGAAGAATATGCCAGAAGTGTTTATAGCAGCATTATTTGTGCTTATATCAAACTAGAAGAAAACAAAATGCTCATCGAAAGTTAAAAGGGGCCGAGTACAGTGGCCCATGCCTATAATCCCAGCACTTTGGGAGGCCAAGGCTAGAGGATTGCTTCAGCTCAGGAGTTTGAGACCAGCCTGGGGAACATAGTGAGACGTCATGTCTACAAAAAAATTTTAAAAATTAGCTGGGTGCAGTGTTGTGTACCTGTGGTACCAGCTACTTGGGAGGCCTGAGGTGGGAGGATCGCTTGAGGCCAGGAGGTCAAGGCTACAGTGAGTCATTTGCAAGCCACTGTACTCTGGCCTGGGTGACAGAGCGAGACTCTGTCTCAAAAATAAATACATAAATAAAAATAAATACATATGAAGAAAAAAGGTAAATGGAGAAATTATCTGTGGTATTTTGCTGTCTATAGCAACAAAGATGAATTTCACAGTATGGAACAAAAGAAGATACAAGGAAGTGTCCATACTTCTCTGACCTCATTTAAATAAATTTCTTTTCCCATGTTGTAAAGGGACCATACAAAACCATGCAGAACTAATCTGTGGTGCTAGAAGTCATGATGGTTGTTAGCATTGGAGGTTACTGAGGACTTATGAGGGTGGCTTCTGAGTGTTGTAATGTTCTTACCTGATCAAGTAGTAGTTACATTGGTAGATGCCATTTCTGAAAGTTCTAAAAGATGTGCATATAGGATTTGTATATTTCAATTTTTTTAAATGAAAGCTTAATTAAAGATTAATTGAAGGCTGGGCCCAGTGGCCTCATGCCTATAATCCCAGCCAGTTGGGAGGCCACGGTGGGAGGATTGCTTGATTCCAGGAGTTTGAGACCAGACCAGGCACCATGGTGAAAGCCCGTCTCTATCAAAAAATAAATAAATAATACAAAAATTAGCTGAGCATGGTGGTGTGTACCTATAGTCTCAACTGCTTGGGAGGCTGAGGTGGGAGGACCACTTGAACTCGGGAGGTAGAGGCTACAGTGAGCTGCCAGGGCACTCTATCCTGGGTGACAAAGTAAGACCATGTTTCAAAAAATAATAATAATAATAATAATTGAATGTAACAAGTAATTAGAATTCTTCAGTATTAGCCATGATTGTTCTTAGAAATCATTTTACCTTAATGAACTGATGCTTTTCTTTGGCTATTTTAGTTTTACTATTACAAGAGCCTTTGAAATGCTTGAAAAAAATACATATATATATTTTGAGACAGAGTCTTGCTGTGTTGCCCAGGCTGGAGTGCACCCTCTGCTTACAGGTTTTAAGTGATTCTCATGCATCAGTCTCCCGAGTAGCTGGGAGTACAGGCATGTGCCACCATGCCTGGCTAATTTTTTTTTTTTTTTTTTTTTTTTTTTTTTTTTTTTTAGATGGAGTTTCACTCATGTTACCCAGGCTGGAGTGCAATGGCGCGATCTCGGCTCACAGCAACCTCCGCCTCCTGGGTTCAGGCAATTCTCCTGCCTCAGCCTCCTGAGTAGCTGGGATTACAGGCACGCACCACCATGCCCAGCTAATTTTTTGTATTTTTAGTAGAGACGGGGTTTCACCGTGTTGACCAGGATGGTCTCGATCTCTTGACCTCGTGATCCACCGACCTCGGCCTCCCAAAGTGCTGGGATTACAGGCTTGAGCCACCGTGCCCGGCCTTTTTTGTATTTTTAATAGAGACAGGGTCTCACTATGTTGGGCTGGTTTCAAACTCCTGGCCTCAAGTGATCTACCTGGCTCAGCTCAGCCTCCCAAAGTGCTGGGATTATAGGCGTGAGGCACTACACTCAGCCTAGAAATACTCAGCCTGGAAACTTGAGTATTTTAAAGGCCCAGAAACAAAAATTCTTGGCTGTTAGGGTAGAGTATATTAAATATGAAAACCTGTCAATGTTTAAAACATGTTACAGATAATTAAATAAAGTACTGATCAGGTCTTATTCTTAGTGACCCATTTAATCCAGAGAGACTACTTTTCACCTACATTAGTGCAGATGTGCTTATGGTTTAATATACTTCTTAGTTTTATCCTGTGTTTTCATAAGACTCCTAACACCATGTTCTGCCACATATTAATGAAGTTCTTTTTGTTTCTTTCCCCATTATACTATGATTTTCCTGAGGACAGGAGCTGCTTTTTAAATTTCTCCTAGCATAGTACATTGCTTATATTATATAATCAGAAAATATTGATTGTCTCCATATGTTATAGAAGAAGATTTAGTAATAAAATTCCAGAAATTTTGAATTCTTATGCGTGTCCCCCTTGCTATAGGACAAAATTAGTTACAATTTTTGCATGATGTAACATCTGTCCTGGTTGATTATCTTGAAATTTTGTAGCCATCATGCCTTTGACCTCTATTGAAAAAACGTGCTTGATATTTGTTAGCATGAGGAACTTTGTATGTCTAAGTTTAGCTTCAAATGGTGTAGATAGTATTATTTTACAATGGTAATATCTGAAGTTCTTATATCTAATAATATAGTTCATTTTATCCTAAGGACAATGTGCATGAAAGTAAATTACAAAGTTATACAACTAGGAGGTCATGATGGAATTTTCAGGCATGGTACCTGCTTTAGTTTTGATGCTGAACCCATGTGTATATTCACTCACACTTTTAAATGTTTTCTGAGTAAATGGCTGTCCTCAAGCTGACTATGCTGCAGAAACATTTTAAGATGCTGATTTCATTGACTTGATTATCCTTTATATTTCCAACAATATGGGCAGAAGTATAATACATTTATCAATTGGCAAATTTGGTTTCCTTATTTGTAAAACATTTAAAAATTTGTAGTACATCCAGTTCAGAGTGGTTAATTTTGATTATAGTAATTGCCAAAGGTGATTGATGGTGTAAATGTTTCAAATATTTTTCTTTAATATTTCTAGACAACTCATTTGTTGAGATAAAACACCAATAAAATTGTCACTAAAATTGTTAACATGTATGTATATATTTATTTTTGTGAACTATGTTGGAATAATTTTTTATTTACAGAAAAGTTGCAAATGTGTTAATATGTATTTTAAATTGCCCTGAGTAATAGTTACTTATTTAGTATTTCTCTTAAAAGTTTAATATTTTTATTTTTTGTTTTATTTTTTTTTTGGAGACAGAGTCTCCCTCTGTTGCCCAGGCTGGAGTGCAGTGGTACAATATTGGCTCACTGCAACCTCCACCTTCCAGGTTCAAGTGATTATCACGTATCAGCCTCCCAAGTAGCTGGGAGTACAGGCGCATATCACTAGGCCTGCTACTTTTTTGTATTTTTTGTAGACATGGGGTTTTGCCATGTTCCCCAGGCTGATCTCAAACTCTTGGCCTCAAGTGATCTATCTGCCTTGGCCTCCCAAAGTGCTGGGATTACAGATGCAAGCCATCGTGCCCAGCCCTAAAAGTTTAATATTTTTAATAAAAATATTCTTGCCTGTGATCTTTGTTCAATAGAAAAATATTTTAAACATTTTGTGTTTAAATGAAAGTATGCTGTCTTTGTTATCCTTTTTCATTAAATGTCACTTTTCCTGTGGTGTAACATGATGGTTACTCACAGGGAGTGCTGTGAAATGTGTATATGGAAGATTTACGTTCTGCATTTATGAGCACGAATAAATGTTACTGAACCAGGACCTTAGGGATCATTTAGTTATAGAATCAGAAATCTGGTGATATGTTCACAGTTTCCTATTTTTATAAAACAGAGTAGTTTAAAACTGCACATGCCAGCCTTCCTCTCTATTCCCTACCTCCTTTTCTGTTGTAGTTACATAGTAACACGTAAGGGCAGTTTGTAAGGACAAAAATCATCTTATGTATTATTAAGGAAAAACAATGCTCTGTGAGGAATTGAGTTGAATCGGAAAACTTTTAAAAAAAGGCAAAAAAATTGAGCCTTCTAAACTATGTTACATTGCTAAGATGCCAGGAATTATAAGATGCATACTGATTTCAGTGATGATGAAGTGAAGAAAAATGTGAATTTTAGATCCCTTTTTTTTTTGTTTGTTTTTATTGCATTTTAGGTTTTGGGGTACATGTGAAGAACATGCAGGATTGTTGCATAGGTATACACATGGCAGTGTGGTTTGCTGCCTTCCTCCCCATCACCTATATCTGTCATTTCTCCCCATGCTATCTCTCCCCAACTCCCCACCCCCCGCTGTCCCTCCACTGTTTCTCCCCAACAGACCCCAGTGTGTAGTGCTCCCCTCCCTTTGTCCATGTGTTCTCATTGTTCAACACCCGCCTATGAGCGAGAACATGCGGTGTTTGATTTTCTGCTCTTGTGTCAGTTTGCTGAGAATGATGGTTTCTTTCAAACATTCTCTGCTCTAACACAATTATTTTATTTGGGGTTTCACTTGGGACCTCTAGCTTTTTTAGAAGTCAATAGAGAATCATTCATTTGAACTGTGGCTCACTTTTTGCCAAAATACTGTTGCAGACATGTTCTAATCAGTATGTCTGACTTGAAGAAGATATGAAAGTTTTTAATGAAGGATCACTTTTGTAGACAAATTTGAGTGCTTTTTGGGAGCAGACAATGAAAAGCCACATTGTGCTTCATATAACCTGAGTTCTTGTGTTACGCGGCCTCCAAGAGCCATTTCCTTTGCATTTTTAGTGTTTCTCTTTACTGACTATTCACTTTCCTTCTATTTTATAGTTTAAAAAACTTTTCTCAACCTTGATTCTTTTCTAAACTATCACGGTTCTTTCTTTCCTCCCCCAGGTGATCAACAATTTCTTCTTTGCCTGCATTGCCTGGGTCACTCACAGATACCTCCCTACCTCATTTATTAATTAAGCAGTTCTCTGTGTAAGATCTGTGTCTCTACCATTTTGCTGAAATGGCTCACTCTTAGGTTCTTAGTAGCTTTCTAAGTTTCTGAAGCTGCTGACGTCTTTTTAGTTCATTTGTCAAAACTTGTCTTTACTGCTGTCTAACATTGGGATCTCGCAGCTCTCTCTCTCTCTTTTTTTTTTTTTTTTTTTAAGCACTGTTGCTATAGTTTTTTGTCTGTGTGCGAATCTTGTTATCCCATGATGCCTAGATTTTATTTGTTTCATCTACTCTATTATTATTATTGAAATATAAAATGCTCCATAAATGTATCACTCCAGTAGAATACTTACTTGAACTTTGTGTTTTTCTGTCTTTGTCTTGGCCTTGTTTTTCACTGGTTACCTACTGTACTTTCAATCTTGGTAGGTATATTACAAGTTGACCATCTCTAATCCGGATATCGAAAATTTGAAGTCATTTAAAATTTAAAACTTTCTGAGCACCAACATGACACCACAAGTAGAAATTTCCACACCTGACCTATTGTGACAGCTTGCGATTCATTGCTTGTTCGGTGTACACAAATGTTGTTTTGTGCACAAAACTATTGAAAATAGGATGATCCAAGATGGCCGTTTAGGAACAGCTCAGGATTGCAGCTCGCAGTGAAAGCGCAGAGGGTGAGTGGACGCCGCGTTTCTATTGCCCACAGACTAGGAAATTCCCGGGCAGAGGTGCTCCACGGTCGCCAGCGCGGCTGTTTCGTCCAGCGCGGCTGTTTCGGCCAGCGCCGCTGCTTTGCCCTGCGCGGCTGCTTTGTCAGCGCCCCGGAGCCGGGGTTCTCCATACAAAATACACTGGTCCTGGGGCCCTTTAGGCTGGCGATTGGAGCCACGGGAAGTCGCCGATACGCTGGTTCAAAAAGGGGACTGAGCAGAGAACCAGGACAGTAGATTCCAGGGCAAAAAAAAAAAGAAAAAAAAGCGCCACAAACCTCAGTGCTGCTGTTTAAGCCAGCGCAGTGAGTGGCCGCAGGGGAAAACAAACAGACCCCGGCGCCTCTTCAACAGGCGACTGGAACACCAACTTAAAAAAGGTTCTGAGGCAGGGAGCCAGGCGATCAGGCTCGGCTGGTCCCACCCCCACAAAAGAACAGCAACCAGAAACTCTGGATTGAGAGTTTCACAGCAAGCGCAGCTGAACCCGGGACGGTCCAGCTCTGTGGGGGAGGGGCGCCCGCCATTACCGAGGCAGCCCGCCGTTGCCAAGGCAACCCGCCATTGCTGAGGCAGCCCGCCGTTGCCAAGGCAACCCGCCACAGCAGAGACTCCGCCCCAACAGAGGCGGGCAACCATCGCCAAAGCAGTTCTAACTACACCCATATAAACAAGACTGCAGGGAAGTTCACTCGTCAGCGGGGCGGAGCCCACAGCAGCTCAGCAAAGCTGCTATAGGCCGACAGTGACTAGGCTGCCTCCTTGCTGGGCTGGGCAGGTCTGAAGGAAAAAAAAAAAGAAGGCGGCAGCATAACGGAAACTCATAAATAAAGCCCTAAATCCCTGGGACAGAGCACCTGGGAACAAAAAGCAGTTTATGAGTTCTGCTGCAGCAGGCCTAAAAGTACCTGCCCAGCAGCTCTGAATGAACAACAACAGAGCTCGCAGCTCACCGTTTGAGCTCCTGTAAAGAAGAGACCGTCTCCTCAAGCAGCTCCCTGACTCCTGTATATCCAAAAAGACACCTCATAAAAGAGAGATCAGACTGACACTAGGTGGGTATCCTTCTGGGACAAAGATAGCAGAAGAAGAAAACTGGTAACAACCCTTGCTGTTCAGCAGCTGCTGCAGGTGAACCCCAGGCAAGCAGGGCCTGGAGTGAACCTCAGCAGACCTACAGCAGGGGGGCCAGACTGTCAGAAGGAAAACCAAGAAACAGAAATAACCTCATCATCAACAAACAGAATGTCAATCTGAAAGATTTGAGACCTAATCTGAAAGCCAGCAACTACAAAGTCGACAGGTGGATAAATCCTTAAAGATGGGAAGAAACCAGCGCAAAAAGGATGAAAACACCCGAAACCAGAACACCTCTCCTCCTAAAAGGGATCACAACTCCTCACCAGCAAGGGAACAAGGTTGGATGGAGAACGAGTGTGATGAAATGACAGAATCAGACTTCAGAAGGTGGGTAGTAAGAAACTTCTGTGAACTTAAAGAACGTGTTCTAACCAAATGCAAAGAAACTAAGAACCTTGAAAAAAGATTTGAGGAAATGCTAACAAGAATGGAGAAAATAGAAAGGAATATAAGTGAATTGATGGAGCTGAAAAACGCAACACGAGAACTTCGTGAAGCATGCACAAGTATCAACAGCCGAATGGACCAAGCAGAAGAAAGGATATCAGAGGTCGAAGATCAACTCAATGAAATAAAACGGGAAGGCAAGACTGGAGAAAAAAGGGTAAAAAGGAATGAACAAAGTCTCCAAGAAATGTGGGACTATGTGAAAAGACCTAATCTACGTTTGATAGGCGTACCTGAATGCGACGAAGAGAATGAATGCAAGCTGGAAAATACTCTTCAGGATATTATCCAGGAAAACTTCCCCAACCTAGCAAGGCAGGCAAACATTCAAGTCCAGGAAATACAGAAAACACCACAAAGATATTCGTCAAGAAGAGCAACCTCAAGGCACACAATCGTCAGATTCACCAGGGTCGAAATGAAGGAGAAAATACTAAGGGCAGCCAGAGAGAAAGGTCGGGTTACCCATAAAGGGAAGCCCATCAGACTCACAGCAGATCTCTCAGCAGAAACCCTACAAGCCAGAAGAGAATGGGGGCCAATATTCAACATCCTTAAAGAAAAGAACTTTCAACCCAGAATCTCCTATCCAGCCAAACTAAGCTTCATAAGTGAAGGAAAAATAAAATCCTTTGGGAACATGCAAGTACTCAGAGATTTCGTCACCACCAGGCCAGCTCTACAAGAGCTCCTGAAAGAGGCTCTACACATATAAAGGAACAACAAGTACCAGCTCAACTAAAGGGCAAAACAGCCAGCTAGCACCAAAATGGCAGTATCAAATTCACACATAACAATATTAACCCTAAATGTAAATGGACTAAATGCCCCAATCAAAAGACACAGACTGGCAAATTGGATAAAAAGACAAAACCCATCGGTGTGCTGTATCCAGGAAACCCATCTCACATGCAAGGATACACAAAGGCTCAAAATAAAGGGATGGAGGAAGATTTACCAAGCAAATGGAGAGCAAAAGAAAGCAGGAGTTGCAATTCTCATCTCTGATAAATTAGAATTTAAAGCAACAAAGATCATAAGATACAAAGAGGGACATTACATAATGGTAAAAGGATCAATGCAACAAGAAGAGCTGACGATCCTAAATATATATGCACCCAATACAGGAGCACCCAGATACATAAGGCAAGTTCTTAATGACTTACAAAGAGACATAGACTCCCACACAATAATAGTGGGAGACTTTAACACCCCATTGTCAACATTAGACAGATCAACAAGACAGAAAATTAACAAGGATATCCAGGACTTGAACTCAGACCTGGACCAAGCAAACCTAATAGACATTTACAGAACTCTCCACCCCAAAGCCACAGAATATACATTCTTCTCAGCACCACATCACACCTACTCTAAAATTGACCACATAATTGGGAGTAAATCACTCCTCAGCAAATGCAAAAGAATGGAAATCGTAACAAACAGTCTCTCAGACCACAGTGCAATCAAGTTAGAACTCAGAATTCAAAAACTAACTCAGAACCGCACAGCTTCATGGAAACTGAACAACTTGCTCTTGAATGCTGACTGGATAAACAATGAAATGAAGGCAGAAATAAAGATGTTCTTCGAAACCAACGAGAATGAAGACACAACATACCAGAATCTCTGGGACACATTTAAAGCAGTCTCTAGAGGAAAATATATAGCAATAAGTGCCCACATGAGAAGCAAGGAGAGATCAAAAATTGACACCCTATCGTCAAAACTGAAAGAGTTAGAAGAGCAAGATCAAAAAAACTCAAAGTCTAGCAGAAGACAAGAAATAACTAAGAGCAGAGCAGAACTGAAGGAGATAGAGACACAAAAAACCCTTCAAAAAATCAATAAATCCAGGAGCTGGTTTTTTGAAAAGATCAACAAAATAGACAGACCACTAGCCAGATTAATAAAAAAGAAAAGAGAGAATAACCAAATTGATGCAATAAAAAACGATAAAGGGGATATCACCACAGATTCCACAGAAATTCAAACCATCATCAGAGATTATTACAAACAACTCTATGCACACAAACTAATAAACCTGGAAGAAATGGATAAATTCCTGGACACTTGCCTCCTGCCAAGCCTAAACCAGGAAGAAGCCGAAACCCTGAACAGACCCATAACAAGGTCTGAAGTTGAGGCAGCAATTAAGAGCTTACCACCCAAAAAAAGCCCAGGTCCAGATGGGTTCACAGCTGAATTCTACCAGACATACAAAGAGGAGCTGGTACCATTTCTTCTGAAACTATTCCAAACAATACAAAAAGAGGGAATTCTTCCCAAATCATTTTATGACACCAACATCATCCTGATTCCAAAACCCGGCAGAGACTCAACAAGAAAAGAAAACTACAGGCCAATATCCATGATGAACATAGATGCAAAAATTTTCAATAAAATACTGACAAGCCGATTGCAACAGCACATCAAAAAGCTTATCCACCATGATCAAGTAGGCTTCATCCTGGGGATGCAAGGCTGGTTCAACATACGCAAGTCTATAAACATAATTCACCACATAAACAGAACCAAAGACAAAAACCACGTGATTATCTCAATTGATGCAGAGAAGGCCTTTGACAAAATTCAACAGCCCTTTATGCTAAAAACACTCAATAAGCTAGGTATCGATGGAACGTATCTCAAAATAATAAAAGCTATTTATGACAAACCAACAGCCAATATCATACTGAACGGGCAAAAACTGGAAGCATTCCCCTTGAAATGTGGCACCAGACAAGGATGCCCGCTCTCACCACTGCTATTCAATATAGTATTAGAAGTTCTAGCCAGAGCAATCAGGCAAGAAAAAGAAATAAAGGGCATTCAAATAGGAAAGGAGGAAGGCAAATTGTCTCTATTTGCAGACGACATGATTGTATATCTAGAAGACCCCATCGTCTCAGCCCCAAACCTCCTGAAACTGATAAGCAAGTTCAGCAAAGTCTCAGGATACAAAATCAATGTGCAAAAATCACATGCTTTCCTATACACCAATAACAGACTTAAAGAGAGCCAAATCAAGAACAAACTTCCATTCACAATTGCCACAAAGAGAATAAAATACCTAGGAATACAACTAACAAGGAATGTAAAGGACCTCTTCAACGAGAACTACAAGCCACTGCTCAACGAAATAAGAGAGGACACAAACAGATGGAGAAACGTTCCATGTTCATGGTTAGGAAGAATCAATATCGTGAAAATGGCCATACTGCCCAAAGTAATTTACAGATTCAATGCTATCCCCATCAAGCTACCAATGACCTTCTTCGCAGAACTGGAAAAAACCACCTTAAACTTCATATGGAACCAAAAGAGAGCCCGCATAGCCAAGTCAATTCTAAGCAAAAAGAACAAAGCGGGGGGCATCACACTACCAGACTTCAAACTATACTACAAGGCTACAGTAATCAAAACAGCATGGTACTGGTACCAAAACAGAGATATAGACCAATGGAACAGAACAGAGGTTTCGGAGGCAACACAACCTTTCTACAACCATCTGATCTTTGACAAACCAGACAAAAACAAGCAATGGGGAAAGGATTCCCTGTTCAATAAATGGTGTTGGGAAAGCTGGCTAGCCATGTGCAGAAAGCAGAAACTGGACCCCTTCCTGACACCTTACACTAAAATTAACTCCAGATGGATTAAAGACTTAAACATAAGACCTAACACCATAAAAACCCTAGAAGAAAATCTAGGCAAAACCATTCAGGACGTAGGTGTAGGCAAGGACTTCATGACCAAAACACCAAAAGCATTGACAACAAAAGCCAAAATAGACAAATGGGACCTAATCAAACTCCACAGCTTCTGCACAGCGAAAGAAACAATCATTAGAGTGAATCGGCAACCAACAGATTGGGAAAAAATTTTTGCAGTTTACCCATCTGACAAAGGGCTGATATCCAAAATTTACAAAGAACTAAAGCAGATTTGCAAGAAAAAAACTAACAAGCCCATTCAAAAGTGGGCAAAGGATATGAACAGACACTTTACAAAAGAAGACATACGTGAGGCCAACAAACATATGAAAAAATGCTCATCATCACTGGTCATCAGAGAAATGCAAATCAAAACTACATTGGGATACCATCTCACGCCGGTAAGAATGGCGAACATTAAGAAATCTGGAGACAGCAGATGCTGGAGAGGATGTGGAGAAATAGGAACACTTTTGCACTGTTGGTGGGAGTGTAAATTAGTTCAACCGTTGTGGAAGACAGTGTGGCGATTCCTCAAGGACATAGAAATAGAAATTCCATTTGACCCAGCAATCCCATTACTGGGTATATATCCAAAGGATTACAAATCGTTCTACTATAAGGACACGTGTACACGAATGTTCATTGCAGCACTGTTTACAATAGCAAAGACCTGGAACCAACCCAAATGCCCATTGACGATAGACTGGATAGGGAAAATGTGGCACATATACACCATGGAATATTATGCAGCCATCAAAAACGATGAGTTTGGGTCCTTTGTAGGCACATGGATGAACCTGGAAACCATCATTCTCAGCAAACTGACAGAAGAGCAGAAAATCAAACACCGCATGTTCTCACTCATAGGCGGGTGTTGAACAATGAGAACACATGGACACAGGGAGGGGAGCACTACACACTGGGGTCAGTTGGGGGGAAATAGGGGAGGGATGGTGGGGGGTGGGAAGCTGGGGAGGGATAGCAGGGGGAGAAATGCCAGATGTAGGTGATGGGGAGGAAGGCAGCAAATCACACTGCCACGTGTGTTCCTATGCAACAATTTTGCATGTTCTTCACATGTACCCCAAAACCTAAAATGTAATAAAATAAATTAATGGGAAAATAAATAAATAAATAAATAGTCAGATTAAAAAAAAAACAAACTATTGAAAATACTGTATGAAATTACCTTCAGGCTATGTGTATGAGGTATATATGAAACATAAATGAACTTTTTTGTGTTTAAACTTGAGTCCCATCCTTAAGATACCTCATTATGGATATGCAAATATTTTAAAAACAAAAACAAAAACAGCTAAACCTAAAATCTGAAATGCTTCTGATCCCAAGCATTTTGGATAAGGGATACTCAACCTGTATTCTGTTTCCACCTTCACATGGTATCAGTTATTTTTTCAGGTTTTCATATGGTGTTCATTATTATCACATGAACAAAAAGTTATAGGTTATAGTTTTGTTGCTTCATAGTTTCCTATGTATGTCCATTGTTGAATAATTGACTTGTTTCCAGATTATTTGTTTTGCTTCAAAAACATTGTAGTAGAATGTATTTTTGTTTCTATAACCTTTTGCTTCTGTTGTGTTATTTAGGTAAGATCCTTTTCTAAGAGTGCCATTAATTACTTATCTAAGGATTATCAGCAGTTTGCTAAACATTACTTAAAATAATATATATATACACATACACAAATATATATATATATATATATGATGGAATTTCGCTGTTTTCGCCCAGGCTGAGGCTGGAGTGCAGTGGCACGATCTTGGTTCACTGTGACCTCTGCCGCCTGGGTTCAAGCAATTCTTTTCCCTCAGCCTCCTGAGTAGCTAGGATTGCAGGCGTGCACCACCACACCTGGCTAATTTTTGTATTTTTAGTATGGGTGGGTTTTCACCATGTTGGCCAGTCAGGTCTCGAACTTCTGACCTCAGGCGATCCACCTGCCTCGTCCTCCCAAAGTGTTGGGATTTGGCCCAGCCATTGTGCCCGGCCAAATGTACAAAATATTATTTGCTAATTTAGTAGTTGTACAATGATGGTACTTCATTTTTGCTTTAATGTTTTTTTAATTGTTAATAAGGGTATTTCTGTATGTTTAATATTGAATTTATATTTCCCTGTGAATTCTCTCCATATTATATCTCCCATTTATCTATTTTTTTTTTTTTTTTACTGTTTTTTTTTCTTAGACACAGGGTCTCGTTATGTTGCCCAGGGTGGTCTGGAACTCCTGGGCTCAAGCGTTCCACCCACTTTAACCTCCCAAAGTGCTGGGATTACAGGCATCAGCCACCTTGCCCTGCCTGTATTGTAGTCTAGTACAAATGCCATGGCAGATACACCTATTTTATATTGTACAATTTCTAAATTATGTTCTTTTTAAGCCAAATGTGCAGAGGTACTAATGTCGATTCACAGTTTGATGTCTTTTGCAATGTAATGCTTTAAAGTCTAGGTTAAATGGGCCTTTTTGCTCGTCTCATGACATAAAAATTTGGAGGAAAGTCTGGTAATTTTTCACTTTATTAACTCACCGTTTTTGTTATGATAGCAAAATGTACTCTCATACAGTGCAGCAGTTGGAAGGAATTTTTGTTGTTAATTTATGCCAATTTTTTTTTTTTTTTTCTGCCTGTTCATTTCACTTGAAGGTGCTTTTAACATGTAAGATGAAACTTGGCATATGATAATTCTGGTCAATGGAAAATGTCTTCTAAGACCTTGATACACATTTACATTGACGGTAATTAAGACATATCTTTCTGTGTTAACTTTAACCAACTGATGTAGTACAGTGTCATGGGTAGTTTAGACTTGAATTTGGTTGTTAAATAGATTACTTTACAGTGGACCATCATCTCTTCCTATGGCTAAAGTGTCACAACTGAATGAATTTTTGCTGTCATCTTTGTGCCATCAATTTAACTCATTTTGAAATCTATCTTGACCATCTCACTCCTGTACTTCCTTTCCCTTACTGTTATGTACTATTACCTTTCACTTTCTTATAGTGACTTGAATTATTGTTATTTCTTAAGGTTCCTTCTTAATTGCCATCTCCTTTTAATATATTCTTTTTTGTGAGCTCAGTCTTCTTTCATTTTAACTTATATCAACCTCCCCTGAAGTCATGACTCTAGCCTTGTCAGCCTTCTCTTACCAGCTAGACGTCTGTGTTTTCTTTTGGCTCTGTTATCCTGCAGCAAATTCACCAACTTTTTATTTTATTTTTATTTATTTATTTTTTGAGACAGAGTCTCACTCTGTCTCCCAGGCTGGAGTGCAGTGGCATGATCTCAGCTCACTGCAATCTCTGCCTCCCTGGTTCAAGCAATTCTCCTGCCTCAGCCTCCCTAGTAGCTGGGGCTACAGGCATGCGCCACCACGCCTGGCTAAGTTTTGTATTTTTGTAGAGACGGGGTTTCACCATGTTGGTCAGGCTGGTCTCGGACTCCTGATGTCATGATCCGCCTGCCTTGGCCTCCCAAAGTGCTGGGATTACAGGCGTGAACCACTGCACCCGGCCTAGACTCACCGACTTAAGTGACCTCAGGGCCCTGGCCTACAATGGCAATGAGTAAAAGCAGGCCTTGGGATAAGAAAAAATATTTTTCTACTGCAGGAGAAAAAGAGGACAAGTGGGATGATAGATGCCAGCCAGCATAAGCTTAAGGTGAGGAAGACAGTCTTGAGGACCGAGGAGAGGAGGAGAATGGAGGTCTCATGCTAGCCATTGGCTCCAGCCACAATTGCTATTTGAGATTGTGGCCTCAAAGCTATCAGATCTAACAGTTTTTTTTAAAATGAAGCTGTTAATCTGTATTTTCATTTTAAATATGTGATTTTTAAAAATGGAGTTGAATTTCTGTGAAACACTACATGGGCCAAGGAAAATGTGCCCATGGACAAAGTTCTGTATACAGGCTCTTAGTTTATAATCTTCTCCTATAAAGGTGGCACTTTAAGTTTGGTATGTTATCAACTATCCTTCCCCATTGTTCTCTTGTTTCTTTGTTTGTATAATAGTAAAACCATGTATTCAGCTTTTTAACACCTCCTTACCTCATGACTTCTTTATTTGGGAAAGGGATCTGGGTCATGGGAAAGGCTTTTTATGATTTAAAGGAAGTTTGTACATGTTTAGAAGCTGAAGAGAAACCAAAGAAGTGATTCCAGAAAGAGAAAAAATATTAGAACACAGTATGTCCACTGGGGATGGCATCAGGGTAGAGAAGCCAGCCACAGACTCCAGGAGCTGATGCTGATTCACCCTGTGTGCTTTTATTTCCCAATAATTATGTTCTAGCCAAAAAGTTTTATTTCAGTTTTTCTTTTTATGGATAGCATGTTGCCTCAAATTTCTTGAGAGAAGGTATTGTACTTTGAAAAATGTAGTCTGTTTTTTGTATGAATTTTTTTTTTTAGGTATTCTTGAATTCAGTACTCCTTTCTGTGTTGCTGATTTTCATGGGATGAGTAGCGATTGTCATAGATTTACTTGTAGTAAGTGGTAGAATAAGAAGTTGAATTCAGCTTTGCTGTATTCTTATTCACCTGGTAGAGCATGTAGACTGTTCTTACAGAAGCCATGGTGAGTGTACCATGTTGGGTATGGTAGATTTTCCCATAAGATGTGTGGGTTTTAATTCCCTGACTTGCCATCCAAGGCCTGCCCTGCTGCTTCTCCCAGCATCAGCTGACATTGCTAGTTATTCCTGGAATCTGCTAGGAAAATTTATTTGACGGTCTATCCTCTTTCTTGTAAGGAGTTACAGTTCTTTGGCCCTATGGGATTTGTCCTCACACTTTCCATATGCTTTCTATTTCTCACTGGTCTGGTCTGCTGATATCATCTGTGTTAGGATTCCCTATACTTTATGAATTTGGTTTTTATTTTCTTATTAAGTTGAGATAGGATGGAAAACAGCTAAATTTTTAGGTTGTATTTAAAAACAAAATCAACAAATTTGATCATCGAATTGGCTTTTATTCGTTCTTCATGAACTGGGAAGCATTACATCTGTAGATTTGGAGCTCCATTGTGCATGGCAGAACGGTTGTGTTTTTGTAAGGTACCTTGAGCCAGATCAAGGAAACAGCACAATATAAAAGAGCAGATTTGTTAACATCAGGTGAGTTCAGGTTACTTTTCTTGTAAGAGTTAAAGCAGAAGAGACCGGAACTTCTGTGTCATGCCAGTTCAGGTTAACTGAGCTCTTTCGGATTGGTTTTTGTGAATCTGGGTTTTTTGGAAACACCGGCCCTGTTTGGGATTTATCTGTTCTTAAAGTTTCAACTCGATACAAGTGTCTCCACTTTGATCTGGCCTGCTGGAGCCAAATGCAGAAGCTCAGTTCAAAACAGTGGCCTCCCATAAATTTTATTTAACAGTTCTTGGCAACGTTGAACCAAAAATCTTTTCTCTTTATGGAGGTTGCTTTTCTGTTTCTGCTCATGCTAATTCCCCTTAGTCCCCCTCCCTCCGTCCCTCCCTCTGTCCCCCCCTCCCTCCCTCTCTCCCTCCCTTCCTCCCTCTCTCCATCCCTCCCTCCCTTTCTCCTTCCCATACCTCCCTCCCATACCTCCCTCCCATACGTTGCCCAGGCTGGAGTGCAGTGGCACGATTTTGGCTAACTGCAGCCTCCACCCCCCAGGTTCAAGCAGTTCTCCTGCCTCAGCCTCCTGAGTAGCTGGGTAACAGACGCCTGCCACCACACCCAGTGTATTTTTAGTAGAGATGGGTTTTATGATGCTGGCCAGGCTGGTCTCGAACTCCTGACCTCAGGTGAGCCATCCACCTTGGCCTCCCAAAGTGCTGGGATTACAAGCGTGAGCCACTGTGCCCGGCCTACTCCCCTTTCTTTATGTACATATCTCAAACATAATATACCATTTACTTTTAATATATCTGTGACATTGCTCATAAGCTTATCTGGCATAGAATGTTTTTGCCCAGTTGTTTTGCCAGAGAAATATTGCCACTGGTGCATGTGGCTCAGTAACTCAAATCAAGGCCTAGGTTCATATTTGGGAACCAGTACCACGTCATAGCTTTGTCACCTTGTGTTAATTATGTCTTTAGCTCCTCCATCCCTCCTGAGAATTATGGATAATCATAGTATGTGCCACTTGATATTGGTATGAACCAATCAGATGAGGCAGTCAAAGTAAAACACCTGGGACGTAGTCCTGAAACATTATTAAAATGGTTGGGTAAATAAGTACGTGCCTTGGCAGCTCAGCTCTGGTGTGGCATTTTGTTTCACTTTGCCTGATTTTCTTCTAGCCCTCTTCCCCTTTTTCCAGACGCCACATCAGAACTAATGTTCCCTTGTCTTCCCCCAAAATGTTTTTCATATGGAGAGTGTAGTACGCTTCCCATGATCCTCTTTTATTTTAGTTGGGGATTATTTCAGTCATAATGTATTGTCTTTCAGTAATCAAGGAATGCCGTTCTTCCCCAGGTGAATTGAATTAAAGTACCTTTTTCCTTGTATGACTTAAAATTTAAAAACCTTTAGCGTTTCCCATGTTGCCTAGTGTGACATAAGAAGTATATATTAAGTCTCTGACCCAGGTTCCTGGCACAGATCTTCTAAAACTTCTAAAACCCCTGTGAACCTTCTTGACTGTCAGGGATGATAGGAGTATCTTTTTTTTTTTTCTTTCCTTTTGCGACAGGATCTCACTCTGTTGCCCAGGCTGTAGCAGAGTGGTGCGAACACGGCTCGCTGCTGCCTCTACCTTTTGGACTCAAGCAGTTCTCCTGCCGCAGCCTTCCTAGTAGCTGATACCATAGGCATGGACCACCATGCCTGGCCAAATTTTTTATTTTTTATTTATTTATTTATTTTTTTGTAGAGATTGAGGGGCGGGTCTCACTTTGTTGCCCAGGCTGGTCTCGAACTCCTGGGCTCAAGCAGTCTGCCTGCCTTTGCCTGCCAAAGTGTTGGAGGCATGAGCCATTGCTCCTGGCAGGAGCATCTTTTGTTACAGCATTTGATCTTAGTCCCTGGTTCCTGACAGAGCTTCTAAGACCTTTGAATTCTCAGGAATGATAAGAGTGTCTTTTTAATATATTAATACGATGACTGGTGGTTGAAAGCCCCTGAACAGCTTTAGAATGGGGACTGGTTTCCAGGATAATCAATCATGTGATTAGAGGTTTGCAACTTTCCATCCCATCCCATTAGATCCATGGAGGGAAGACGGGAACTCTCTAAAAGGAAAGTCTTAGAGAGCTTCCGGGTTGGTGAACACATACAGGTGCTGTGCCCTCAGAGGGCTTCCCTCCTGCATTACCCCATGCTATGCATCTTCCATTTGGCTCACTTGTGTCTTTGTAACAAACTGGTGAATGTAAGTACCTGTTTTCTGGAGTTTGTGAGTCCTTCTAGGAAATTCTCGAACTCAAGGAGAGGGTCAGGAGAAACTCCCTTCCCACCTCCCATGCAGTTTATTTTCTGTAGGTAAAAAATACCTGAGGCCTGGACTTGGCGATCATCATCTGAAGTAGGAGCATCCTGTGGGATCTGAGCTATGAGGACTAAACTCTGACCTTTTTGTCTCTTGCCCAAATTCCTACAGGGGTCTGGGGAGTCACTCTTTATAAACCATAAAATCTCATCAGCTGAGTTTTACTTAACCAGTTTGACTCTGGCATAACATCACAGGAAATTAGGAAATGAAAATATTTTACCTTAAAGTATGTTCTTTGCCATATTTTGAAGTGGCCCTGCAAAGCCATCTTGTGTGTGTGTGGCAGGGGTGGGGTGGGAATGTGCATCTATAAAGAATCTCTGTTAACTAGATCTTTCCCCTTCCGGCCCTCCCAATCCTGAAGTCATTAGCTGAGAGTCTAGCACCTTTTAAAGGTCTGACCATCTGTTGTCTCTCTGGGTGGTCACCTGTGAGACTTCATCTGTGTGTTAAGAACGTTTTTCTCCACCACCCCTTATCTTAACCCAAACACTCCTTTCTATTTATTCCAGGTCTTTAGTTAATAACTCCTTCAACCAATTGCTAGTCAGACTTTGAATCCACCTGAGACCCACCTCCCACTGCCCCCTAAAGTTGTCCTACCTTTCCAGATCGAACCAATGTGTACACCTCACATCTATTATTGATGTCTCATGTCTCCCTAAAATTAAGCCGAAACCAACCACCTTGGGCACATATTCTCGAGACCCCTTGAGACTGTGCCTCAGGCCATAGTCACTCATATTTGTTTCAGAATAAATCTTTTCAAGTATTTTACAGAGTTTGGCATTCTTCATCAGCAACTAACTATAGGTAGACAGTGTCACCATAGAATTGAACTGTAAGACATCTGGTTGGTGTCTTGGTGTCTGCCAAGAATCGGACACTTGGTTGTTGTGGAACTCCCCATACCCTAGTTGATGATTTGATGTTGGAATTTATTAGTGGTATATAGAAGAAACATAGTGTTTCTTTTTACCTAGTGTATCAGTCAAGGTTCTCCAGTGTGTGTGTGTTTATAAATACAAATATATTTATATGTGTAAAGACAGAGACACTGAAATTGATACTGAGGGATTTTTGTTTTGTTTTAGGGGCAAGGTCTCACTCTGTTGCCCGATTTGAGTGCAGTGGTGCAGTCGTAGCTCACTGTAACCTCAGACTCCTGGGATCAGGGGATTCATTCTCTTGCCTCAGCCTCCCAAGTAGCTGGGACTAAAGGCACGTACCACTGTGCCTAGCTAATTTTTAAATTTTTCTATAGAAATGGGGTCTTTCTGTGTTGCTAGGTTGGTCTCAAACACCTGAGCTCTAGTGATCCACTTAGGCTTCCCAAAAGACAGGGGCTATAGAATTAAGCCTCTGAGACTGGCCTGTCTGACTTATTTTAAGAAAGAAATTGGCTTACTCAGTTGGGGATGGCAAGTCAGAAATCTGTAGGGCAGGCTAGGAACTCAGGCAGATGATGCTGTGGTCATGATGCAGAATTTCTTCCTTGGGAGTCAGTCCTCCGCTGTTGCTCCTAAGGCTTTTTGTTACCGGTGGTGGATCCATGAAGGTCTGCAGCAACCTCAATTCTTGCCTCCTCAGAGGAAAGAGTTTTCCTGAGGGGCATAAGGCAGAAGAAGATACTCAGGCAAGTTTTAGAGCAGGAACGCAAGGAAGGAAAGTACACTTGGAAGCGGCCCAGCATCTGCAGAGATACTGAGGGCGACTTGAAGGACAAGTGCAGGTTTGACCTTTTGACTTGGGGTTTTATATGATGGCATACTTTCAGGGTCTGGTGTCTGTTCTCCCCTGATTCTTCCCTTGGGGTGGGTTGCCTGTGTGCACAGTGGCCTGTTAGTGCTTGGGAGGGGAGCATGTGCAGTGTGTTTACTGGAGTTGCACTTCCCTTACCAGCAGAATGTCTCTGGAAGGTCATCCTCTGCCATTTTGCCTCTTAATGTGCATGCTTGTGGTTATTCGCCCAACCCTTGAGAACTTACTAGGAAGCTGCTGATACCAGTTTCAGGTGTTTCCTGTCTGTAGGGAGACTTCCTTTCCCTGGTGCTGCCTGTGACCTGTTACTATTTTAGTGAGGCAGTGTGACAACTGCCAGACCACCACCTGATGGTTGCCTTAACTTTCCTGGTGGGTGTGGGGGCCCACTCCTGCCCTGTATGTGTCTGACTAACTGCCCCCTCTGATACTTTCACCTGACTGGATGAGGCCCACCCACGTTGTGGAGGATAATCTTCTTCAGTTAAAGCAATTGGTAGTAGATGTTAGCCCCCTCTATAGAATACCTTCACAGCAGCACCTAGATTAGTGTTCTATTAAATAACTGAGTGCCGTAGACTGTCCACATTACATGTAAAACTAACCATCACACCTAATGTGCTCTTAATCAGTGTAAAAGACACTGTGTGCTAAGTATTGCACCAATAGATTTTAGACTATAGATACTGATACCAATAAACATCCAGTGAATGTTTGTGCCTCAAGTTCTCAAAAACAGTTCTGTTTGTAGTGATTAGAGAGCATGTATGGTGATGGGGAGTTCTGTGCATGTTTATCCTGCTTGTCTGAAGAGGCTGTCTTCCCCCATTTTGAGTAGTTAAATATGAAAGTTATGATTTGAGCCTATTTCCTTCATGCTTATGTTTAGTGAAAAGATCTGTATATTGGCTAAATTCCAAAAATTTTATAAAGAACCTGATTATTTAGAATTCAGGCCAAATACACAGTTGTTACTGTAGAGAGGAAAGCAAACGTTGCTTTCTGATTTATTCAGAGTGCTCTGAAGGAGAGAATGGAGAATTTGTGTAGCAAAATTATGGCTTAATAAATTCAATGACTGTTAAGCTGATACACTTAGTACATACCCTTGAGAATGAAAACTAATGGTTTGCTGAAACATATCTCTAGTGTATTCTGTAGCAATTCATTTCTTCTGTTAACCTGTAAAATTGCTTCTTACATAAGTAAAGATGTCACCTCTACTTAAAATGAAAATCTCTTCTATGGGCTATGGAATTGCTCATTTTGAAATAGTGCTGTTAGAAAGTAAACAGTGAATTAGAGCTGAATCAGCTAGAACTGTCGCTTGATGTCTCTATGTAACTTACCATCTGTTTTAAAGATTTTGTACATACTGTCACCGATATAAAATATGGTCCCTAATATTATAAATTCTGAACAATTATTATATAACATTGCTTTTTTTGAGATGGAGCCTTACTGTGTTGCCAAGGCTCTAGTGCAGTGGCATGATCTCAGCAACCTCCACCTCCTAGATTCAAACCATTCTCCTGTCTCAGCCTCCCAAGTAACTTGTATTACATGCACAGGCCACTGCGCCCAGCTAATTTTTTTTTTTTGTTTAGTACAGACAGGGTTTTGCCATGTGGGCCAGGCAGCCTTGAGCTCCTGACCCCAAGTGATCCACCTGCCTTGGCCTCCCAAAGTGCTGTGATTACAGGCGTGAGCCACTGTGTCTGGCCTATTATATAACATTTAAACCCAAGAAAAGTAGATAGTTACCTTTGATGCCGAATTTAACTATATACTTTATGATGTTTTCAAACTGTTAAAATATGTTAACTCTAAGTGGTATAAAGAACCCTTTGCTTTAAGGGTGGTTATTAGGCCTGTAAGTGCACCTCACTCCAACTTGGGTCAGATCAGCTTGACAATGGTGACACCAGTGCTGATTGAAATCAGAGGCATCATGCATGGAACTCTAAGCATTCTGCTCATGCAAGGTGGCTTTTGGTTTTGTTTTAAAATCCAGTTATATTGATTTGAAGAGTTTAATTTTTTTGGTTGAAATTATGCTGTTCTTAAATATGTATATATTTAAACAAATTCATAGGCTACTTGGTCTGAGCCTAAGATAAACAATCTCATGTGTCCCTGTAGCTAACTAATAAAATAGCAGGATTTTTGTTTTAACTTTGTTGTTGTTGGTATTGAGACAGGGTCTTCCTCTGTTGCCCAGGCTGGAGTGCAGTGACATCATCAAAGCTCACTGCAGCCTTGACCTCATGGGCCCAAGTAATCCTCCCACCTCAGCCTCCTGAGTAGCTGGGACTGCAGGAATATGATACCATGTTTGGCTGATTTTTAAATTTTTTGTAGAGATTAGGTCTCCCTGTATTGCCCAGCCTGGGCTAAAGCAGTCCTCCTGCCTGAGCCTCCCAAATAGTTGGGATTATAAGTCTGAGACTTAATTTTTTTTTTTAAATACCTTTTTTTGGCTGGATGTGGTAGCTCATGCCTGTAATCCCAGCACTTTGGGAGGCCGAGGCAGGTGGATCACTTGCAGTCAGGAGCTCAAGACCAGCCTGGTCAACATGGCAAAAACCATATCTCTACTGAAAATACAAAAGCTAGCCGAATGTGATGGCAGGCCCCTGTAATCCCAGCTACTCAGGAAGCTGAGGTGGCAGAATTGCTTGAACCCGGGAAGTGGAGGTTGCAGTGAGCCAGGATCTCACCACTACACTCCAGCCTGGGCAACAGAATGAGACTTTGTCTTAAAAAACAAACAAACAAACAAACAAAAAAATCTTTTTTTTTTTCTTTTGAAAAACCACAGTGTGAATGGTGCTTTCTGAAGTGTTTTAATTGAACTTTAGGAATGTAAGTATCTTCTATAAATAAAAATAACATCTATGGTTTTGTTTTATTTAGTGTGTGCCATGAATTCACTATTATTTTCAAAACTGGGGGACCACGTCATTATAACTTGGGGGACTTAATTGTGTATGTCTTGGAAACATCTAAAATACCTCCTAGTACAAAACTTTTGGGAAGATTTTAATGACTATTAAGTGATACTGACCCAGCCTAAAGTAAGTTTGTAATGTAATTAAAAAAAACTTTTTTTTTGGTTTATTACAAATTTCTTTCTGCAGAAATACTGAGGGACATTGTCTACTTGAGTTTTTCTATTTGATGCATTTAACATCATAGTTCACTGATTTTCCTACAAACAAAACCACATTCTGTTTTCTTATTTTACTTTTGGAATTTGAGTTGTTTGCAGTTTTCTGTGGTTATGAACAATTGTATGAGGCCGGGCGCGGTGGCTCACGCCTGTAATCCCAGCACTTTGGGAGGCCGGGGCGGGTGGATCACGAGGTCAAGAGATCGAGACTATCCTGGTCAACATGGTGAAACCCCGTCTCTACTAAAAATACAAAAAACATTAGCTGGGCATGGTGGCGCGTGCCTGTAATCCCAGCTACTCAGGAGGTTGAGGCAGGAGAATTGCCTGAACCCAGGAGGCGGAGGTTGCGGTGAGCCGAGATCATGCCATTGCATTCCAGCCTGGGTAGCAAGAGTGAAACTCCGTCTCAAAAAAAAAAAAAAAAAAAAAAACAATTGTATGTGTCTCCGGGAGACACGTCTCTCAGTGAACATAAATTTAAGAGTGAAATTGCTGGATGGTAGGATATGCCATACCATCTGTCTACCTGACATCTTGACTGTCTTTCAAAGTGATTGTACCAATGTACATTCCCACCAGAGCATCTGAATGTTTCCGTTGCCTCACATCTTTGCCACATTCTTGACATTGTTTGACTTTTTTAATTTAATGAAGCTAGTAGATGTGTAAAGGTTCTTTGAATTTATGTTTTACTAATAACTAAGGAAGGAAACTGAGCATCATTTTTTGTATTTAAGGACTTTTTGTGTTTTCTAACTTTTATCTATTTTTCTCTTGGATTGTTTGTCTTACACATTTATAAGAGTTATACATGCTAGATACTTAGATTTTGTTGATACGATTTCTTATTTGTGACTTATCTTTTTATTTTCTTCATGGTATCCTTTAATGAACAGAAGTTTTTTATTTTAATGTAGAATGAGGCCAGGTACAGTGATTGGCCAGACATAGTGGCTCAGGCCTGTGATCCCAGCACTTTGGGAGGCTGAGGTGGGTGAATTGCTTGAGCTCAGGAGTTGGAGACCAGCCTGGGCAACATGGTAAAACCTCATTTTTACAAAAAATACAAAAATTAGCCATGTGTGATGGCTCACACCTATAGTCCCAGCTACTTGAGAGGCTGAGGTGGGAGGATTACTTGAGCCTAGGAGGTGGAGGTTGCAGTGAGCCAAGATCACACCACTGTACTCCAGCCTGGGCAACAAAGGGAGACCATCTCAAAAAAAAAAAAAAAAAAAAAAAAGTTTTGTATTTTATTTTTTACATGCAAGTCTTGAATTAAGTTTATTTTTATATATAGGGTAGAACAGGAATTTAGTATAATTTCCCTCCATATGCATAAACACATTTACAAGTACCATTATTAAATAATTCAGTCTTTCTCCATTAATCTGCAAGGCTTACTGTGTTATAATTAATAGTTTATATGGCAGATCCTCTCATTAGTGTTGTGTTCATGTGTAATATCTTGATTCTTCTTGGGCTTTTGATTTTTCATGTGAACTTCATATACAGTTAGCTTGTCAAGTTTTTTCTTTTTCTCTGCTTTTTGTTACTAGTATTGGCACCATTGATTGGAATTTGTTGAGTTTTTTTTTAAAAAAGTATCCTGCTGGATGTAGTGGTTCACGCATGTAATCCCAGCACTTTGGGAGGCTGAGGCAGGCAGATTGCTTGAGCCCAGGAGTTTGGCACCAGCCTGGGCAACATGGCAAAACACCGTGTATTGGTTCATTTTTGTGCTGCTGATGAAGACATATCCAAGACTGGGAAAAACAAAGAGGTTTAATTGGACTTACATTTCCACATGGCTGGGGAGGCCTCAGAATCATGGCAGGAGACAAAAGGTACTTCTTACATGGTGGTGGCAAGAGAAAATGAGGGAGAAACAAAAACAGAAACCCCTGACAAGCCCATCAGATCTCATGAGACTTATTTACTATTATGAGAATACCTTGGGAAAGATGGGCCCCTATGATTCAGTTACCTTCCCCTGGGTCCCTCCCATAACGTGGAATTTTGGGAGATACAATTCAACTTGGGATTTAGGTGGGGACACAGCCAAAGTGTATCACCCCATCCCTACAAAATCTAGAAAAATTACCCGGTTGTGGTGGCGTGCGCCTGTAGTCCCAGCTGCTCAGGAGGCTGTGGTGGGAGTGTCAGGAGGTTGATGCTGCAGTAGTGAGCTGTGATCGCACCACTGCGCTGCAGCCTGGGCAACAGAGTAAGACCCTACCTTTAAAAAAAAAAAACAACCCTCCCAATAAAATCCTGTGGATGTAGATGTACAACACATATGCATTTATATTCCCTAGCACTGCCCATTGACAGTGCCTGGAAGTATCTCCCAATAGCAGTGAACATATCTGGCACCCGAATCTTGATTTCTAAATACGGTTCTCTAATAAAAGGAACCAGTACTCCTTGGAGAAATGAGACTGAAACATGTAGTTTCAGAAAATGAGGAAATGATTTTAAAAAAATGATCTGGTAATGTCAAAATGACCTAGAAGCCATCTTGAAGGGGTTTCCACTGGCCAAATCTGGGAAGGTTGTGCTACCAAATAAATAGTAGTAGCGATTGCCAGATACGGTGGCTCATGCTTGTAATCCCAGCTGCTTGGGAGATTAAGGCTGGAAAATTGTTTGAGGCTAGGAGTTTGAGACCAGCCTGGGCAACATAGTGAAACCCTGTCTCTAAATAAGTGAATTAACAAAAAATACCAGATATGATATCACACACCTGTAGTCCCAGCTACTCAGGAGACTAAGACAGGATAATTGCTAGAGCCCAGGAGTTTGGGTGAATTATGATCACACCACTGCACTCCAGCCTGGGTGACAGAGTGAGACCTAGTCTCTTAGGAAAAAAAAAGATGGATTGATTGATTATAGTAGTGATTAACTATAGTAAACAATAATAATAATGGATTATACCCCACTTGATAAATTAATGAATAACACAAATGTAAGAATGAATAAATGATTAGCCAGGTGTGGTGGCACACACCTGTAGTCTTAGCGGCTAAGTACAGGAGGATTGCTTGAGCCCAGGAGATCAAGGCTGCAGTGAACTGTGATTGCACCACTGCACTCAAGCTTGGGTGAGAGAGCAAAACCTTGTCTCAAAAAAAAAAAATTTTTTTTTTAATTTAAATAATGAAATGCAGAAGCTGATTGGGGTGGCTCATGCCTGTCTCAGCACTTTGGGAGGCCGAGGCAGGCGGATCACAGGGTCAAGAGATCCAGACCATCTTGGCCAACATGGTGAAAGCCCATCTCTACTAAAAAATACAAAAATTAGCTGGGTGTAGTGGTGCCCGCTTGTAGTCACAGCTACTCGGGAGGTGGAGGTTGCAGTGAGCAGAGATTGTACCACTGCACTCCAGCCTGGAGACAGAACGAGACTCTGTCTCAAAAAAAAAAAAAAAAGGAAATGCATTAATTGAAAGCTTGATGAGGAACCAGATGTTTATATAGTTTTAGATTACCTTTCTATGAAATACTAATTAGAAAGGGGGAAAGAATAAGTAACTCTACAGTGGTGGAAGCCTGGCAGATAGCACCTTAATCAGTTAATCAAAGCGAACATCATTGGTAAGAATACAAGTCAAAATTGTTTGCCATGGATAGGATGCCATGAGAACACAGTATTCTTTCTGTGATATTCTTGCTAGTGTTTTTGCTTATTCTTTATTCTATTTTTAAATAAATGTTATTTTTAAGTATGATATGCACACAGAAAGAACAGATCTTAAGTGGATAGGTCAATGAATTTCAAAAATTGGACTCATCCAAGAAACCAGCCCTGAGATCAAGAAAATGAAGTGTCATTTCTAGAAGCCCCTGATGCGACTCCTACTAGTTATAGCAGTGATTAGTTTTGCCTGGCATTGAACTTTATGTAAATGGAATTAGGTAGTGTATACTTTTGTATATGCCTTTTTTCTTTCAGCATTGCATTCATGATGATTCATGTTGCAGGTAGCAATATTTTATTACTTTTATTGTTACAGTATTCTGTTATATAGAACTCCTCGATTATTATTTTTTTCTTTCTTATTATTTATTTTTGAGACTGGGCCTCTTTCTGTCACCTAGGCCGGAGTGCAGTGGTGCAATCTCAGCTCATTGCAACCTCCATCTCCCAGGCTCAGGTGATCCTCCCACCTCAGCCCCCTGAGTAGCTGGGACTACAGGAATGTTTTGCTAATTAAAAAAAATTTTTTGTGGCGATGGAGTTTCACCATGTTGCCCAGGCTGGTCTCGAACTCCTGGACTCATGCAGTCTGCCTGCCTCAGCCCTCCCAAAGTGCTGGGATTACAGGTATGAGCCACTGTGCCCAGCCTATCTTTTCTTTCTGCTATGGATGTATACTGCAGTGTTTTTGGCTATTAGGAATTGCATTGCTATAAACATTCTTGTTTATGCTGTAGGGGAGAAAGATTTCTTTTTCTTACCAATGGCTAGGTACACGGCTAACATCCTATGACAAAAGACAGATTAACAAGAGAGAAGCACACAAATTTATTAATATAAATTTTACGTGACACAGGAGTCTTCAGGAATGAAGACCCAAAGAAGCAGGGACATCTCTGTGTCTTTATGCTAAATTTGATGATGATTGGGCAGTTGTGCAGAAGGATGATTGGAAAGGGGGGCATGATGTAGTGGTAATAAACTAGGCCTATTTGTCCAGCTGCTTCGTGTCCCTGTGTCTTCAGAGATAAGGGCATTCCTTTCCTGTAGGTATAAGGAGGGTACCTATAGAATGAAGGTCTTATGACCTACTTTGGAGGAAGGCTAGAGAATTCTTTTATGGCCTACTTCATAGTAGAAGGACAGGAGAAGGTTGCTTCTGTGGTTTTCTCAAATGCTAAGAGTGCCATATTTTGGAGTAGTATATGTTGAACCCCATTAGTATCTTTTGCTACAAATATGTGTCCATTTATGCTGGCTGTCTACCTAGGTGTGAAATTGCTGAGTTATAGCATATTCATTTGTTCGACTTTAATAGATGCTGCCAATTTTCCAAAGGAGCTGTATCAGTTAATGCTGCTACCAAAGGTATAAGAGAGTCCCATTTGCTCTACATTCTTAGTGACATAGTTTTAATTTCAGCCATTCCAATGGGTATGTAGTGGCACCACCTTGTGATTTATTTCTGATGACGAATGGGGTCAGTCATCTTTCATCTGACTGTTAGCCCTTTATTTGGTTGTCATCTTTTATGTGGTATCACCCTTCATCTGCCTTTTAGGTCTGTCATCTGGGATCATTTTCCTGCTGTGCAAAAATGTGTCTATTGATGGTAAAATCTTGGTTTTGTTTGCCTGAAAATGTTTATTGTTCTAGAAGGAGTTATCTTTAGCTATGTAATTCTGGGTTGATAGTTCTCATAGTTTATTGAAAATAATAGTTCTCTCTCTCGTGGCTTCCATTATTGCTGTTGGGAAATGAGCCATCACCTTAATTGGTATACATTTGTAGGCGATTTTCTTTTCTTTCTACTGCTTTTAAGATTGCTTTTTATATAGTGGACTGTAGTTTTCCTCTTATGTCTCTTGGTATTGATTTTTCACTTGCTTCTTGTTTGCTGGCCTATCTGGATTCAAGGATTGGCATCATTTGTACCAGAGAGTTTCTCCATTATCTTCGTCTAGTACAGTTTGAGTATCCTTGATCTGAAATGCTTGAGACCAGAAGTGTTTTAGATTTCAGGTTTTTTCAGATTTTGGAATATTTGTACTATACTTTGCAATTGAGCATCCTTGTCGGAAAATCTGAAACCCTGAAATACTCTAGTGAACGCTTCCTTTGAGCATCATGTGCTGTGTCAGTACTCAAAAAGTTTCAAAGTTTGGACCATTTCAGATTTCAGATTTTCTGATTTGGAATGCTCAAGTTGCGCTCCTTTTAGGCGAATGTTAGGTCTATTCACTCTGTCATCTATGCTTCTTAATCTCTCTTCTTGCTTTGTTGCCCAGGCTGGAGTGCAGTGACACGATCTCAGCTCACTGCAACCTCTGCCTCTCAGGTGTAAGTGAGTCTCCTGCCTCAGCCCCCCGAGTAGTTGGGATTACAGACTCCCACCACCACACCTAGCTAATTTTTGTATTTTTAGTAGAGATGAGATTTCACCAGGCTAGTCTTAAACTCCTGACCTCAGGTGATCCACCTGCCTCAACCTCCCAAAGTGCTGTGATTACAGGTGTGAGCCACTGTGCCTGGCCTTAATCTCTCTTTTTAAGGTTTGCATTTTAAAGTTCAGTTATCATGTTTTAAATTTCTCTACTGTTTGGTTCTTTTTCCATACTGTTTGGTCATTTACAGTCCCTTATTTGCTCATATTTTCAAACTTCTCATTTATACATATGTGCATATATGTTTTTTTGTAAATATCACACTTTGTCAGCTTTAATATTTGGCATAGAGAGAAAAAAGCTTGAAACTAGACTTTAGATGAAGGTTATGACTCAGAATCTCTTGGCTGTCCATATTTTTCTTTCTTCGCTTTTCATTTTGACACAATCTCAGAATTTTTTTAAAAAAAGTTAGATATATCAAACAGCTTTCATCTACCATTGTCCCCCTTCCCCAAATGTCAATATCTTATATAACTACAGTAAAATTATCAAAATCAGGTAATTAACATTGATAGGATACTATTAACTAATCTCTACACTGTGTTTGTGTTTTGTCAGCTATTCCAGTAATGTCTTTTGTCTGGACTGTGTCCCAATCCAGGATCAAACATTGCAGTTGTTATGTTTCCTTATTTCCTTTAATCTGTGGTGTTTGTTAAATGGTGGTTTTTTTACTTCCATTATTCTTTTTACATGTATCCATTGAAATTCTATAAAAAAGAGCTTGGCCTTCTCTTCCATGTACTTATACATTCACTTATTTATTTTTATCACTATGGACTTATGGATGTTTGTTTTATCCTATAGGTTATAATCCATTAAATTGTCCCAGATTCGGCCTCTTCAGTTTGGTTCCACTTCCTTTTTAGAAGACCCCATCTTTTTTGAGGACTTCCTTACTTTTTGGCACTACAAGATATTTCAGACTCACCTGGTATTTTTCCTGTCCCAGTTTTGCAGCCAGACATCTCTCCAAGTAGTCCTGGTTCTTTTTATTGAAGGATGATGTTTAGAAACCACCGTCTGGGTGCTAATTGTGCTATTAAGATGTAATTACCCTTAGGCTCTCTCAGAGGACAGAGCTAGGAAATGAATATATGTATGTTTACACATAATCTGCATTTGTCTGTTCCTGTCTGCCTATTAAAATACATGTTAAAAACCATGATTTCATAGTGATACCTCTGATTCAAATCTAACACCCTGGAGTTCATTCTAGCCTTTCTCCTTTCTGTGTTCATTTAGTCTCCAGCCTCAATGTCTATAGTCAAGATACTGGTTTCCACAGTTGTTAGCTCTTCTGCATTCCCTTCAGGGTGGTTATGTGGTTATGTTATATATTCCTAATGTAGTTTAGTTGTTACTGTTTATGTTTCACTTTAGGTTCCTCTCATATACTGGTTGACGTTAATTATTTGATATTTTTATTATGTGAAACATTACCATGGTTCTGAATGTCAAAACTATGCAAAAAGATATATTTTGAGACATGCTGCTTTCCCCTCTAGTCCTTGTATTCCATTTTCATTCCCCAGTTCCCACTCCCATGGTTCCATAATGCTTGTAAGGTAAAATTCAAACTTCAATGTGATTCACAAGCCCCTTCATCTTCTCAGTTTTATTTATTTATTTATTTTTAAATAGAGACAAGCTCTCACTGTGTTGCCAAGGCTGTTCTCAAACTAAACTCCTAGGCCCAAGTATCCTTCTTCCTCAGCCTCCCAAAGTGCTGGAGTTACAAACATGAGCCACCGCACCTGGCCCCAACTCAGTTTTAGCTTGTCCTTGTACATGATATTCTGGCTGTCTCAGATTTTTCGTTATACCTCAGATGTGACAGACTAATTCATGTCTCCATGCATACATTCTCTCCCTCTGCCTGGAATGGTGCTTCTTTTCTCCTAACCTTGCCTATCTGTAATCATTCAAAACTTACTTCCACTCCTACCTTTATGGAAAGACTTCCTTTCCTTACTTTCTTTTCAGTTGCCTCTTACTCTCCCTGCATTTAATAATCTCACTCTGTCACCCAGGCTAGAGTGAAGTGGCATGATCGTGGCTGGCTCACTGCAGCCTCAACCTCCCAGGCTCAAGCTATCCTCTTACCCCAGCTCCTGAGTAGCTGGGACTACAGGCTCACACTACCACGCCTGGCTAATTTTTGTATTTTCTGTAGAGGTGGGGTTTCCCATGTAGCCCAGCTGACTTTTATAACTTTTAATTTAAATTTTTGATACATAGGCTTGCCAGCTTCTCTATGCTGTGAGCTCCTTTAAGACAGGAACTTTGTCTCTGCATTCCCTATAGTCCAGTTCTTGCACTTGTTTGTTATTCAGTATAGAGACTAGATTTCAATTATTTTCACCGTCTTTTCTTTATTTCTTCTCTTTTCATTTCGCTAATGACATAAGCCCATACAATGGAACGTAAATCCTTATAATGTGAAAATATGTAGGCTTAGAAAGTCAAGACTGTATCATTGCCAGGTTTGCCTCTTCACTTGAAAAGTTGAAGCTTCCTGCCTATTTAATCTGTTAGATTGGAAGAAATTGTTGTACAAGAAATAAATCCCTTCATCAGTCTTTTAAGAGCCTTAGTAAGCTTTTAAATTGTCTTTACTTTCATCCAAAAGGCAAGTTCAGTGACCTTCCAAATTGTGTTTCTAAGCTGTTTATGATACTTTTTAAATTCTATATTGCTTACTTAACAGATTATGCTAAAATGCAGAGCATTATTGCTACCAGTCTCTTCACCCATCTGTTTCTTTTCTTCCTCCCTCTTTGTTGCATTTACTTACTGCCACTGCTGTGTATGCTATCTAATCCTAGCTCGTTCTCAAGTCCTACATGAAATTTGGAAGAGGGGTTTAGCTGCAATGTAGACATCACACTGTAAATGTGAAGGGAGAACTTTAGGAACTTGCTTTGTGAGGGCACAAGGCTTGCATTGCTTCAGTGTTTGATATCTGGGTATAGCACACTATGAGAAAGCATCCACTTAGTAATGTGTCCCGTATTCTTTATAATAATTACAAAAATGTTTTACTTTTTTATTTAGAATGAAGACAAGTGCATTGTAGATTTATACCTTAGTGAAATTTTCCAAATTGAACATAACCGTGAAACTATCACTCGAATCAGGGAAAAGTTCCCCCCTTTTCCTTCTCCCAGTCTCTACTTCCTCCTACATCCTACACTCAGTGGAAACTATTATTCTGACTTACATAGTTTTGCCTATTATTGACCTTTATAAAACAGAATCATATAGTATATTTTTTCATGTGTCTGGCTTCTTTGTTTCAACATTATGTTTGTGAGAATTATCAGCGTTGTTGTATTAGTTATGGCTCATTTTTATTCATTGCTGCGTAGCAGGCAAAACTAAGGCTGGTGGACTGGCTGTTTTTGTAAATAAAGTTTTATTGGAACCTAGCCAAGCCCATAATGTCTATGGCTGCTTTTATACTCCAAAGGCAGGTTTAAACAGATGTGACAGCGACAGAGACTTTACGGCCTGCAAAGTCTGAAATATTTACTATTTTTGCCCTTTATAGAAAAAAAAAATCCTGATTCCTGCTGTATAGTGTTCCATTGTATTAGTATTCCACAATTTGTTACTGGGTTTTGGCTATTACAACTAATAGTTATTGGGAAATTATTGTGTTTTGGGGACCTATGTATCCACACTTCCAGTAGGCATTTACCTAGGACTGGAATTGCTGGGTTGCAGGGTGTGTTTATATTCTGCTTTATTGGATACTGCCAAACAGCTTTACAGTTATATTCCCTTCACCATTGTGTGAGAGTTGAACTGCTGCACATTCTAAGGCTTGGTGTTGTCAGATTTTAAAATTTTAGCCATTTTCATCATTATGTAATTTTATCTCATTGTAATTTAATTTGTATTTCCATGGTGATGCATGAAGTTGAACACCTTTTTATATGCTTATTAGCCATTTTTATATTCTGTTTGGGTGGCCTGTCTTCTTCTTCTTCTTTTTTTCCCCCAGAGACGGAGTCTTGCTCTGGCTGGTATGTGGTGATGTGGTTACAGCTTACTGTAGCCTCGGACTCCTGGGCTCAAGCGATCCACCTGCTTCAGCTTCCCTGGGACTATAGGCACACACCACCATGCCTGGCTAATTTTTGATTTTTTAAACCAAGGAAGATACTGAATTTTTTATTTTTATTTTTAAATTGTTTGTAGTGACAGGGTCTTGCTATGTTGCTCGGGCTGTTCTCAAGCTCCTGGGCTCAAGTTATCCACCTGCCTCAGCCTCTCAAAGTGCTGGGATTACAGACATGAGCTACTGTGCACAGCCCTCTTATTAATTTGTAAGGAGTTCTTTATGTGTTCTGAATCAGTCCTTTGGTAGATATATGTATAGCAAATATTTCCTTCTGTTTTAAGGCTTCCACTTTTATTCTTTTAATGTTTTAAAAATAAAAAAAATTTATTAACCATAATGAGTACAACAACATGGCTGAATCTCACACACACTAAGGTGATGTTAGACAGTGTATTTGTGGATACATGGACAGTGATCCTCAGCCTTGTCATAATACTACCTGTAAACTTCATTGTCTTAAACCTTAGTTAGACTTTTATGTTTTTCAGTCTCTCTTAATTGAAAGTGTGGTTTGTTATATAGTTATTTGACCCGGGGTTTGGATAAGGACAAAGTTCTTAATTCTGCCCCACTCGGCTTTTTTTTTTTTTTTTTTTTTTTTTTTGACAGAGTCTCACTCTCTCATACAGACTGGAGTGCAGCAGTATAATCTCGGCTCACTTGCCCCCTTCGCCTCCCAGGTTCAAGAGATTTATGTGCCTTGGCCCCCGGAGTAGCTGGGACTACAGGCGTGTGCCACCACGCTTGGCTGATTTCTGTATTTTTAGTAGAGACAGGGTTTTTACCATGTTGGTCAGGCTGGTCTCAAACCTCTGGCCTCAAGTGATTCACCCACTTCTGCCTCCCAAAGTGCTAGGATTACAGGCATGAACCATTGTACCTGGCCGTTATCTTTCCCTTTTGAATTTATTACAAGCAATTCCAGGGTCTTAAGAATCTCAGGTTCTATGTTGTGTTTGTTCAGCACTCCATGATGCACTGAATATTCATAGATTTTACTAAGTAAGATGATGCAGTGTCAAATACTAGAATCATAGTTTTGCATTTTTTTTCTCCTATCTCTCCAGATATTCAGGTTGAGGAATTTAGAAATTGAAGCTGATTTATCTAGATTTAAATTGCATTGGATTGAACATGTTAGTTGTGTCTTGTAGTGAGTAGACTACCTGATTTTTGAGGTCTGTTTAATAATTCTATTTTTTGGTTGAGTGGGGCGGCTCACGTCTGTAATCCCAGCACTTCGGGAAGCTGAGGCGGGTAGATTGCCTGAGGTCAGGAGTTTGAGACCAGCCTGGCCAACATGGTGAAACCCTGTCTCTACTAAAAATACAAAGGTTAGCTGGGCATGGTGGCGTGCGCCTGTAGTCCCAGCTACTCAGGAGGCTGAGCAAGAGAATTGCTTGAACCCGGGAGGCAGAGGTTGCAGTGAGCCGAGATTGTGCCACTGCATTCTAGCCTGGGCGACAGAATGAGACTCCCTCTCAAAAAAAATTAAAAAATAAAAAATAAAAAATTATATTTCCCCCCCTTTTTGTTTCAGCTTTATATTTAACAGGTTTTTTTTTTCCCCTAATTTTATTTTAGGTTATATCTTATTGGTGTGGATGCTGTTGTCTAAATTTTGGTAGCCATGGCACAAGAATATAGTAAGTACTATACCATACTTCATATGACCTACCTGCTTTGCAAAGTGTTGATTTTCTGTGTGTAAGTTCTGATTGGAGAAATGAAAGCATAGAGACAAAATTTTTAAAAATCTGCTTTTCTTAAAGAGGTGAATTCATTTGTTATCTGCCTTTTGAATCTATAGCTTTATATACATATATACTGTAATAGTAATTTATTTCATATTCTGGTACACACAGTATTGCTAAGGCTATTCCCTGTAAATAATACTGAGTGAGCATTAGAGTTGGATCCATATCATTCATCCCATCTATTCCTCGTGTTACAGGGTTGAGGAACTGACTGTAGCTCACCCTGATTAGGAACAATCCCATTTCTGCCTTGTCCATGACTGGCTCATGAACTCTGGCTACATCAGTGAGTGCTGAGTTTACCTGGCCAGGGGGATGGTTTCAAAGATGGTCCTGTAATCCTGTTCTACCCAGCATGGTTCCAATGTAGGTTTGCCTGGATCTTCTGGCAGAAGGCTTCTCATGGTTAGAACAGAGCTGCTTCTTTTCTTCTGGATGTTGTTGTGTCTGGTGTAGCTGCAGCATTCTGGCTTGTGGACTGCATGACAAGCCACACAGGGTGGAGGACAGAGTCCAGAATCACAAGGAAACCAGCCCTGAAGCTTGCCCTTTCCCTGACATCCAAGCATTTGAGCCAATACATTTCCTTTTTATTTAAGCCAGTTTGAGTTAGGAGCCAAAACAGCCTAAGTGATTCACTTAATCTCCATTTTATTTTTAGTAATCCATTAGTTTCTCCCAGGGGAAATGTGGGAGTAATTGCAAAGCAAGGCAAAATAATACCATTAAATTAAACTGGCAGAGTGTGTTGGTGTTGACTGGCATATTCTTCAGTCTTAACAGTTAGCAGGTAATGATTTAGTATTCAAAGACATGAGAATAAAATATATCACTTTTAGATTGTCTCTTTCTCCCCCCACCCCAGAAGGTTTTGTCTGCTAATCAACCAACTTGGACTGTGAATGCTAAAAAGGGTCTTAGGTACTGGCGAAATCATCCCTTTGTATAGGCAGGTGTATATTTGGCAGTGCAGACTTGCTCTTTGTGTTTTCTTAGAATAGTCTATACTCTTCTAATTCCTTATTTGTTTTTGTTCTTGAGAAATTAGTAGAAATATTTTAAATATAAAAAGCATATAAGGCATAACACAAATATCCTTACCCCAGCTCTCTTTTGTTTAGCAGAAAAACAAAATCCATATATATTTTTTTAACCTCTCCTCAACACTCTATAGAGAAATCGAATGTTTGCCAATTCCACTGAACATTAAAAATCCCAGGATATTTCTCCCTAATAGCAGTTCCCTTTCTCTTTCCCCAAGAAACCACGATCCTGGTTTTGGCCTTTATGATTCCCATGCATTTGTTTGTGCTCTTCCCACATGTACATTTTATGATTTTTAGATGCTTTTTAACTTTGGGGAAATGTAAGTGCTATGTGCATTTATTACTCAAAATCGTAAGGGAGCTTAGAATAAATGCAGGATCACTGAAAGAGGATATAAATCTATTCTTACACATTTGTGAAAAGATCTATTATTAGGCATCCTAGTGATCTGTGATAGAATGTTTTAGATTTTGAATCGTTGATGAGTTTGTACCAACATGCTGATAGCTTTCTATCTTATCTACTAGTACAAAGCACTTTTCTCTGGTAATTGGCCTACCATTACCATTGAGCTCACTCTCTATCTACGCCTGTGCAGGTGTGGAGTGTGCAGGATACTGGTAGATCAACTGTGTCATTAATGAGCCTTTCTGAGTGTGTAGGTTGCTGTTTCATTTAAATAGCTCTGTTCATCCTGTAGTCCAAGTGATGCTTCTGGCATCATTTTTCTGCATTGTTACAATTTGCCATTATGCCTACAAAATTTACTTCTGTTTTTCTTTGTTTCTTTGTTTCTTTTTTTTCTCCCTAAATTTGTCAGTTTGTCACTATGTTACTTTGTAGTGGTAGCAGTAATTATAGAAGAGGGATCTACTCCTCAGAACTGGCTGTCGGGCTCTACGTTGAAGCAGTACTATACCTCAGTCGTCTGGGAGCCTCCTTAATCTTTGTTGTGCCCTTATTTTCTTTGTGACCCAATATTGGATATTGGGGATCATTTTATATGATGATCTTAGGGATCATCTTGTTCTTGTGTGAAATGTATTTTTTTGGTTTGCTTTTGTTTTTTTTGTTTTGTTTTGTTTTGTTTGAGACAGGGTCTCACTCTGTTGCCCAGGTGGGAGTACAGTGGTACAATCTCAGCTCATTGCAGTCTTGGCTTCCTGGGCTCAAGTTATCCTCCCACCTTAGCCTCCCAATTAGCTAGAATGATAGGCGTGAACCACCAAGCCTGGTTAATTTTTTGTATTTTCTGTCCACCTCAGCCCCAAGAGTGCTAGAATTATAAACATGAGCCACCATGCACGGCCTGAAATGAATTTTAAGTCATTTCATTTTTGCATTCAAAAACTTCATTCCTTTACTGTTGGAGCAGTCATATTACCCTTTGCTCTTGTTTGCAGTGTTGCCTCCATGAAACCGAATAGTTAGTTCCATTCAGAAATCATTAATTCTTTCAACTTGGGAACCAAATTACTGAAAAAGTATCAGAGAAAAATTTACAACAATATGATAATTTCTGGGGTTTTTTTTCTGGGTGCCATTTTTACTTAAATGTTTAACATTTGGAAAAAAGTGAGCTCAAAAGATTTTTTCCCCTTTGTACATATTATATCCATGTTACAGGAAGGAAAACAATAGCATCTTTTGTTGAAATTGTTTCAAGTTCTTATACTTTGTGAATGCATTTGTTGCTGTGTAATATGTTTTGTGTGCATTTTCTCTTTTAAAAAACCTGAGAGTTGTAGTTGGGTTTTAAGGGGAAGAGCCTATCGAAAAATTTTTTTGAAAAATCAATTCAGTGATGAACTGATATTACTCTTGTTTGTTTCTTGTGGAATGAAGTCATCTTCTTTCCTCTATATGAAAGGACTTGCATTTGCATATATATTAAAGGCATACAAAAGGACTTGTAGATATATATGAAAAGTGGTACAAAAACTTGGCTTGTTTTTGTACTGCTAGATGAAATGCTGCCTTTGTGATGAACGGCCCCCTGGGCTGAGGGAACTTCTAGACACTGACTCAGATCTGTAATTAGGTCTTGCCCGCACCCTTGTTGACTTTTCTGGCCATAGACCATTTAGTCTGGAAAAGCAATACATGAATCATCTAAATTGGCACAAATTATCCAAAATGCTACTAAATGTGTTCTACTCTTCTGTGATTGAGAAAATTAGAAAAGGAGACTTGTTCTTTGAAAGTATTATAGAGGACACATATATATTCATGAAGTAAATTTTTTTTCCCTGGATAGAGTGAAAAGCAGTGGAATACTTGTCATTTGTAAGTAGTTCTGATCTCGTGGGTCAGTTTTAGAAGCTTCCTCCATGCTTCCTCCGCTACTTTCCTTTGTGAGAAGGTAGGAAGTGTGGCCTGTCTTCTAGCTCCGATGTATTGCTCCACTTAGACATTCAGTCCTGTCCTGCTGCCTGCAGCCTCTGCTTAACCTCTACAGGGCAATGGAGGCAAAGGAAATCCTGGAAACTTGTACCTGTTTTGCTTCCTCATAACTAGTCTCACAAATCAGTGTCTCAGTATTTAGAATGGCAGTTTGATACTCCTCTCTTCCCTTTCTCAAAATGATGGGTCAGTAGACTTATTGAGACCTGTAGGTAAATGGCAATGAAGTGGGTAAAAGTGATTTTTTGTGTGTTTGCTTAGTAGTAAGTTGACAGTGTTTCGATTTATTTTTTAAAAATCAAAAGTTTTCTTTATCTCAATTTTCTTTATAAGAAAACATTATATTCTAAAGTTGAAGGCATTTATAAGTCACTTACAGATAGACATAAAATGAAGACTTTTCCTAGTTAGAGGACCCTTTTTCATTTTTTTCCGATTGTTTATCAGGAATCTTTACCAGCACTTATCTCCCAGCACTGCATCTGCTCTAAAGAGAAAAAGGACACACAAATTTATTCATTCAGCAGCAAAAAGGCCAAATTTTCAACTTGTAATGTGAGTTGGCTTTTTAATATGTGAATAAACCCTTATTTTCATGTTGGAATATATGTGAGCAGGCATCTCAGAGGAATGCGTCTTTGGCAGTAAGTAGAAGAAAGCCACAGCTCACTGTGTAATTTTGTGTTTTGTAGGCATAACTGCCGTTTTGTGTCTGTGGTTGTACATGAACATGCTTGTGAGTCGGATTGTCTTTGTCAGTATAGGGCACTGCTATTTGTTAGACCCTGCCACTTTCATTTTGGAGTTGTTGAAAATCGCATATTCAAATTATAAAATTATTGTTAGAACATATACTGAGTTAAACTGAAAGACTTTAGAGTAAACTTCTAAGAAACTAATTGGTAAAATAGTTCTTCATCAGTCAGTACCTTTGATAAAATTCCTCCTGAGGTGGGTAGGTGAAGATCTTTTCCCTAATATAAATTACAAAAACTTCCATGTTAGGGATTTAGGCTGTGTATACAAAGAGTGCCACTTTGACTGAGTGCCATGATTTGTGTCTGTAATTCCAGTACTTTGGGAGGCCAAGGTGGGAGGATTGCTTGGAGGCCAGAGACCAGCCTGGGCAATATAGTGAGACCTTGTCTCTACAAAACATAAAATCTAAGAACTGATCCTGTTTGTTACAGAACTTGCTTAGTACCCAGTTAACCTTTCCCCTAATCTCTTTTTGCAATTGTAAGCCACGAGACCATGCCTTAGTACCAAAAACAAATCATCCAACTTCATTACCCTTGGTTTGCATTTGTATAAATAATTGAGTCATTAGCCAATATGTAAATGGAGGGGCCTGAAAGGTTGACCTTAGTGGGAATTTAACAATACGTTATGGCTTCAGGATTAACTTGGGTAAATTATTTATTTATGGCAGTGAATATCTTTTGTTTGTGGGTGCAGTGCTGTAAGACCTTAACCAAGACTTCTAGAGTTCTTAGTGGGTCGAAAAATATCTAAAGGAGTTTTATGCGTGATTATATCTTATTCCGTCTAGTAACAGATGCTTTCCCAGTTTTGTGAATGGTAACCCCTGATGATAAAAGCTTCCCACTCTCACTTTTTAAAAAAATTTCCTTTCCAAACCAATTGAATAGAATTAGTCTGGCCTATATTGTTAGGTGTCCCCTTTGTGAAATGGAAAGCTTTACTAAACAGCGTGTGCAGAGAGACCATCTGTCTCTATTTCTATCTGAATATTTGGCGCCTTCCCTAAATGTGACGGTATCCCCATTGTGTTACTACACAGTGACCTTAATTTAAAGATGGATAAGCCAGTGTACATTCATCTATTCTGCATGTGTACAGAGTCTGTTGATCGTAAAGATTTAGGCCACGGTGCAGCATTCATTGCTACTATAATTTGATCCTTTAGTTGTATTTTGATGATCACTTGGAATAATGTTCATTCAGTTGTATTCGTTCAGAGCATCGAGAAAAATCTCATTTAATACACTATTCTCAACAAATGTTCAAAATAACTGTTAAAAAATAATAGTAAAAAAAAGTAGAAAATGCGTGTAAACATAAGACAAAAATGAAAACCACCTATAATATTACCATCCAGAATTGGCCGTTACTAACATTGGATAATAATAATCTTCTCACAGAATACAGAGCACACCATCAAGAAGGGGCAGGGGAACCCTATGCCAGTGAATTAATAAGGGACTACCTGGAGGTGATGGCAGCCAGAAACTCTTAAATACCTATGTATGGTATGTGTTAGACTTAGTGTCTTCTAAACTGCAAGTGTTAATGTTAGCTGCGTTCATTTTATTACAAGGTAAGGGAAAACACCTCTTGAAGGAGAAACTGTCCTATTCTGGTTAACTTTTGTTTCCATTGATTTTTAGGAAGTGTTTTTCTTATGCAGGTCATGTTTCTCTATGTAAGCATGAATTTTCCTCTTGATTTACCTCCCCCTCCCTCCCTTCCTCTCCCCTCCCTCCCTCCCTCCCTCCCTTCCCTTCCCCTCCCCTCCCCTCCCTCCCTTCCTCCGTTCTTCCCTTCCTCTCTTTCTCCCCTTCCTCCCGTTCCTCTCTTCTTTCTTCTTTCTTTCTCCTGTCTCTCTTTTACCCAGGCTGAAGTACAGTGGCATGATCTCAGCTCACTGCAACCTCTACCTCCCAGGTTCAAGCAATTCTCCTGCCTCAGCCTCCTGAGTAGCTGGGATTACAGGCATGCACCACTATACCCAGCTGATTTTTTTTTTTTTTTTTTTTTTTGGTATTTTAGTAGAGAAGGGGTTTCACCATATTGACCAGGCTGTTCTTGATCTCCTGGCCTCAAATGATCTGCCTGTTTCAGTTTCCCAAAATGCTGGGATTATAGACATGGGCCACTGTACGCGGTCCCTCCTAGATTTTTAAAAATGTTTTTGTAATACATCATATCTGTCCCTTGCCACATCCTATCTGATGTCCCTCTTCTCTTGTCTGTTGCCTTGTCCATCCTACAGCAGCTTCGCATAACTTAACAATGCTACATTGTAAAATTTAAGGAATTCTACACTAAGATCTCTCTGATTATTCCACTAACATTCTCTCCTCCTTTAATTTACAATAACTTGGGATAGTGTCTGGCTTTCAAATCATTACATTACAAAGGTTTATGTAAGCAACAGTCATCTCTCTGGATCTGAAAGTAGTTGTCCTTTGTGCTGTTTTGATGGCTTCCAAGCACTTGTTTGTTGGTTTCCTTCTCTGATCAGAATAACTTAGTATGCCACAGCCCTCTTAACTTCCAGTGGGCTTCTTTTAAGTGTCTGTGCTTAACAGAAGCTTTCTCTATGAGTAATAATGCACTTAAACCACCAGTTGGCTAGTGATGATCCCCAGTTTCTTGTCCTGAAGCCATTGTGGTATAAACAGAGCAAATAATGAGAGCTTCATCACTGCCCTCTCTTTCAAGTAAAGAGTGTAAAAGTTGTTTTAAAGGAAGTCTGCATTTTGTGGTCTCATTCAGTTTTGGAACAGTCTCTGTTTAGATTTTAGCCTGGAATTCTTTTTGAAACTCCACCCCTGGAAGAAAATGATTTTTAAAAGAATGTGTTTCAGCAGCTGTTAATGTTAGCAAGAACATAGCACTGTCTTGGAAGATCTTTTGGTTCTACAACAGTAGCTTGCTGGAATACACTTCTGCAGTTGCAGCCCCTCCATTGAGAGACTTAATTTAAATTAGGCAAATATTGCTAAGTCTTAAATTATAATGTTGTATTGTTGGAAAATGCTCAAATTTTGATTCACTGGTATTATAATGTGTTTTTAATTTTAGGCATCACATTGAGATTTTAGCATTTAAATACCTGAAGGAAGCAATGAGCAAATTTGTACTTGTTAAAAAATATTAGTAAGTAGCAGTTGTATCTTTCTTGCCTGTTTTTCTTTATGGGATATTTAGATTTTGTGTGATCATATTCAGTAGTTCTGAACTCTTGTCTTTTATGCACAATGCTAGGGCTGTGCATTGGTTGATTTTCTTGTACAGCTCTCATTAGGTTTATTTCGGTCACCTATTCTCAGCCCTAATGGTAGTGACATCCCTGTTTGTTTACCTCTTGGATCCTTACCAAGTTACAACATGCTTTCTTTATCCTTGGGTTACTTATTCTATTAAGTTTACTATTTCTTTTATTTATTTACTTATTTTTTTTTTGAGGCAGTCTCGCCCTTTTGCCCAGGCTGGAGTGCAGTGGCACGATCTTGGCTCACTGCATCCTCCACTTCCTGGGTTCCAACGATTCTCTCACCTCTGTCTCCCAAGTAGCTGGGATTACAGGCATGTGCCACCAGGCTTGGCTAATTTTTGGTTTTTTTTTTAAGTAGAGACAGGGTTTCACCATGTTGGCTTGGGTGGTCTCAGACTCCTAACCTCAGGTGATCCACCCGCCTCTACCTCCCAAAATGCTGGGATCATAGGCGTGAGCCACCGTGCCTGGCTAAGTTTACTACTTCTGCACAAAGAGAAATTGATAGGTTTCTGTTTTAGATGAGCAATTCCAATGTAATGTCTTTTCAGAGGATTTAGATAAACTGTTTCAGTTTGCCTCCCATTCCTCATTCTCATTCCTTCACAGTGGGCTTTTTCCCCTGCATGTCCATTTCCTTCTTGGTTTTTTCCTTGAGAGAGAAGTTTTACTTTCTTCTAAGTTGAGGATGGTAATGAAATCAAGTTCAGGTAAAGAATGAAATGGTGGGCCAGATATGGGAAAAAAATGAGAGAGAAAAAGAGTTCAGGTGAGGAATTTGTAGTCTTAAAAAGTAAAATCTGTCATTGCTTCTTTAACTGTTTTTGTGAGACCCTGAATTGGACCAGGTAACTGCCATTTTCTCATCAGGGTCTGAGGATGGCATTTGAGCAATAGCTAGCTTGTCAGTGTTTGTTTTCATAATGTATAGTCAGTTAATAGTTTGACTTCCTGATTTGTTAACTGCAAGGGGAATAAAAGGCTCACTCTCTCCTTTCTAATTTTCTACCAGATGAATTCCTCCTTCATCAGTTCTGAGAAGAGGCTATGAAATAATTCAGACAGTTTTGATTTTTAATAATTGAATCTTCTTCCCTACTCTTATACACCAAGATCTCCCTTTTTCTCAAAAGGATAAGTTATTTTCCCTTACGGTTTTAAGGTAAGAATTGGTCCAGTGAGGTGATTTCTATCTATTCTTACATTTTTTTTCAGTCTTGCATAAATTTGCTGAAATAAAATTTTGTCCTGAAATTTTGCCAAATTCTTTGAGATTCTTAGAGTTCTCTAGAGATGGTATGGAGCCACAGCTTGGAACAGTTGCTTTAGGAATAATCTTTCCACCTGGTACCACAGGCACATCATCCTTTGCAAGGAAGGCAGTTATATGTGTATAGTCTGGTGGAATGGGATCTGGACTCCTGAGAGTGTCTCTTCTGCCTTCTCCAGTTCACTATTTCAGATATCTCTGCCCTTATTGCCAAGTGTGGTCTATAAGCTTCATTGTTAAGTTTACTGTCTTCCTGAGGTTGTAATAGAGACAGGATCATGGTGCTTTTTGGAGTTTGTGTCTATTTTCTGGTCTTCCTGCATATAAGAGGGCGAAGTAGTCCCATTTCTATGTTTCAGTGCTTGATAAATGACCGAAGAAAAGAAAAAAGAAAAAGAAAACCTGATTTCTTAAGTATAGTCTGTTCTTCAGACTCTTTTTTTTGATTGTTTGTTTTGGTGGTATTTATTAAATGTGCACATCATTAACTGCAGTCATGAAGGGTCGCTTTCAAATCTGGGAGAACACAGTGGTCTATAAAATAGCTTCTTGGTATTTCTTAACTGTTTTTCAGCTCAAGAGAAGATGCACTCATTTTGATTTCCTTAGTATTTTTCCTCCAAGAGCAGAGAGCTGCATTGTTTTTCGTGTGGCCTTTATAAAGCCATGTGGTCTGTTTGGAGGACAGTCAGTGCACACCCCATTCAAGGATGCTCTTTGCAGTCCTTCCTGCTCCTTGGCCCATTTCCCAAAATGAGATGATGAATACAAAAACACTCTCTCATAAGCTGTAGAAGTGTCACAAATGGAAAGGAATATTGTCTTTTCTATATTACTCTTTGCTTGTGTGGCCTAGTATAAATATTCTTTATTCAGTACATGATCTCCATTGGTGAAATGGCTACTTTTGACAATACTGTTTCCAGAGAATAGCTATTTTTCGATTAGGCCAACTTGGAACTTTTCCAGTGGAAAACTATTTGCACATTGAACAAATATGACATATATTGCATTAAAATGAGTTGCTAGTATTTCATCATATTTACAGATTGAAGAATCACTGCGTTTTATATATGGCAATAAATTTCTATTGGCAATGACCATGAAGTTCTTAGCCACATGAAAAACAACTGACCAGAAAGTCTGAATCTAACTTCTTATTCAGAGAGGACTATTTTTCTGACAGATGGATTTTTGTAGCCTTTGTTGCTCTTTTACGTAGAATAATGCTTTTTGTTTTGTGATTTAACTCTTTGCCCTCAGGCTTTTCAATTTGTATATGTCGATCTGAAAAACTCTTCTCATGGAGAGATGTGTGACCTGGACTACAGGAAATATAATTTGCAGGAAGAATTGGAGAAGGTGGGGCATTTCCTTCCTTGGTCTCCCAAAATAGCCAAGTAATCTGTTATAGTAGCTAGAAAGCGGAACTATTGTCTGTATTGTCAACAACACCCTCAGGGTGAAGAGGAGCTGCTTCTGTGCAAGACAGTATCTGGGCGCACGCCTCATCCAGAGGGAGGATACCATCCACGCTTGGAAGCAGGCTGAGAAATGCTTCGGCATTGGCAGCTCCTCATCAGAAATGCTCTCTCGCATTTTATAGTAAACCTGTGTTGACTCTGGTGGGGAGTTCTAAAAATATCATATCATGGAGATTTGACATTTCTTATAGCAGCCGATAGTTTACATTGACAAGCCCCTTGGAGTTGTTTCAGAACACTAATCGCTTGCTGTCAGCAGCTAGTTCCTCTGACGGGTAGAGCTGGGCTGATCCTGCCTCTTATTACAAGACTGCCTGATTAGAGGGACATTTCTGAGTTCACATTTGTTCCTTCATTTCCAATATGTACTGAAATAAAAATACCATGAAAGTCTGATAGAACTGACTCACAGAATTTTGTTTTTAGGAATTTTGGATTTTTTAAAGTACAGCGAGGCCTGGTGGTAGCTCATGCCTATAATCCCAGCACTTTGGGAGGCTGAGGTGGGAGGATTGTTTGAGGCCTGGAGCTCAAGAGCAGCCTAGGCAATATAGCAAGACCACATCTTTACAAAAAATAAAATTTTAAAAATTTAAAAAGTAAATTAAAATGCAGTGTTAATAGTCAGGTCTAACAAAAAGGTGTGTCATTTGTGTTGGAAGTGTTGTCTTTGCCGAATGAGAAAAAGAAGAATACACTGATAAGGGAAATACTTGTTTCAGTCTACTGAGTTGTTAGAACAGAATTTTCCTCCTTCTAGAGATATGGTTATTTAGATATTAAATTTTTTGAAATTAGGGGAAAATCATATAGTGCTTAAAAAGTGTACTCAAATATGCAGTGAAAAGAAAGTGGAGCTGTAACACATTAATCAGGGTTTATTCATGCTGGCTGGGTGCGGTTGGCTCACGTCTGTAATCCCAGCACTTTGGGAGGCCAAGGCATGTGGATCATCTGAGGTCAGGAGTTTGAGACCAGCCTGGCCAACATGGTGAAACCCCGTCTCTACTTAAAAAATAAAAATAAAAATTAGCCAGGCATGGTGGCGCATGCCTGTAGTCCTAGCTACTCAGGAGGCTGAGGCAGGAGAATCTCCCGAACCCAGGAGGCGGAGGTTGCCAAGGTGAGCCAAGATCGTAACACTGCACTCCAGCCTGGGCGACAGGGTGAGACTCCATCTCAAAAAAGAAAAAGAACGAACTTATTTATGTTATATGGAAGATAATTTTTTCTCTCTCCTCCTGTTGAGAATTATTTGCTGCTCCATGTGAGGTGAGTTAGCTTCTTTATTGGATCATTTATTAAATGCTAAGTTCTGCCTATAGATGAGTACATTAACCAAGAGAGTGTGTTTGATTTTTAAAATATTTGAGTAATGTAAGGATTGTAATATTTACTATCTATAACATCTCCATTTTAATGATAAGTAGATAAAGACCCAAAAGCGTAGTTACATGTTAAAAGTAGCAAAACAAATCATTCAGAGAGCAGGAAACAGATGTGCCAGTGCTACAATACTTACCTGTAACTTTCTTTCTATCAAAGTTAATCTCAGCCGAATGTGGCACCTCATGCCTGTAATCCCAGCACTTTGGGAGGCCAAGGTGAGAGGATTGCTTAAGTCCAGGAGTTTGAGGCCGCCCTGGGCAACATGTTGAGACCCTATCACTACATAAATACGAATTAAAACATAAAAATTAGCTGCGCATGTTGGCACACACCTATAGTCCTAGCTGCTTTGGAGGCCGAGGCAGGAGGATTACTTGTCTCAGACTTCAAGGCTGCAGTGAGCTATAACTGTGCCACTGTACTCTAGCCTGGGTGACAGAGCAAAACTCTGTCTCTAACGATAGCAACAAAAATGTTAAGGTATGTTGACACAATGCATACATCATTCAAAATAGAGATTCTAGTTCTTTGCTAGTTATTCTCTCATTATTTTAGATAAGGATTGTAGCCATTGCACAGTAATAGCTCAAGGCTCCCCATTCCTTATATTTCCCATTGAATGGCACAAAAGAATTGAAAAACACCTAAGGCTCAGTAACAACTTACTGACCTTGGGGTTAAGGGACAGGAAGAAATCAATGAATGGCATGACCATGGATCCAACCTGCTAGGGAATGAAGTTACTTCCCAGTCCCCCAACTCCTTCATTTTGTATTTTTATATTTTTTAGAAATAGGGTCTTGCTCTATCACCCAGGCTGGAGTACAGTGGCACAGTCATAGCTCACTGACATCCTTGAACTCCTGGGCTCCAGCTCAAGCCATCCTGCCCAGTTAGCCTCCCGAGTAGTTAGGTGTGCACCAACATGCCTGGCCTTCCTTATCCTCCTCCTTCCTCCCTCCTCTCTTCTTTCTTCTTCTTCCCTTTTTTTGGGGGGGGGCGTAGAGATGGAGTCTTGCTATGTTGCCCAGGCTGGTGTGGAATTCCCAGGATCAGGCAATCCTCCTGCCTTGGCCCAAAGTGCTCGGATTACAGGCATGATCCACTGTGCATCAGCCCCTTAATTTCTTTTGTGTTTCATTCTTAACTTTATATGTTTCTCAACTTTTATGAAGTCCTACTCTTTTCTGTAGCTAACCTCTTTGTTGTGTCTTTGCCAGTCCCTCTCATCTTCCCTGGGATGTGAATTCTCTAATTGTGGTGATTCCATTTACTCCTCCTTCCTCATCTCTTTACGCTTTTTCTTTGTAAATCTTCTCTGGCTCTCCCTTGTTCTCTCCAGCACTCACAGCCCCACCCACTCTCAGATCTTTTCCATTCTCTCTCTTCTTGCTTCCAGTATGAAGATCACAAAAAGTGAGGGAGTGGGATAATTACCCCATCACTCTTTTATATCTTTATTTTTAATTCTTAAAAGTTCTTTTTAAGTTTCGGTATTTTATATATATCCAATAAAAGGCAAAGATCTTAGTTGTCCTTAAGATTTGGGTTTCTGGTTATTGGCTGTTAGGAATAAAATTGCTACCAACATTCTCGTACAAGTCATTTTGTGGACATGAAATTTCATTTCTCTTGGGTGATACCTAGGAATAGAATCATTGGGCCATAGGACAGATGTGTATTTTACTATGTAAGAAACTGCTAAGCTGTTTTTCCAAAATGGTTGTGCCACGTTATAGTTGCACCAGCAATTCATGAGGGTTCTAGTTGCTCCACATTTTTAATCAGCATTTGGTATTATCAGTTTTTAAACAAACTTTTAGCTCTTCTGCAGGTGTTTGATAGTATATCATTATTATTTTAATTGCTTTTTTCTGATGACTGATTTTTGAGCATCTTTTTATGTGCTGATGGGCCATTCTTGTGGTCATTACTTTTTTTTTTTGCAGAATGTCTTTTGCAAGTGTTGACTGTTTTTCTAAATGATTGTTGTTACCTTTTAATTGCTGATTTGTAAGATTCTAGATATGTATTCTAGATATGATTTCTTTGTCAGATATGTGTATTATGAATACTTCTCCTTGTCTGTAGCTTGCTTATTCATTTTCTTAACGATGTCTCTTTATTAATAAAAAGTTAAAGTTCAATTTCTCGGGTTTTTTTCATAGTTAATGCTTTACCATGTGTTATCTAAGAAATCTTTGCTGAACTCATATGATTACTTCAAGAAGATTTAGGGTTTTGTCTTTTACTTTTAGGTTGATAAACCATCACTAATTTTTTTGTGTATAAAGTGAAACACTGTTAAGGTTTACTTGCACTGTTTTCCTGTTTCTTTCTAGTACCATTTGTTGATAACACTGTTCTTTTCCCATTGAGCTGAGTTAGTTCTTGGTTGAAAATCAGTTGACTATATACCTGTGAGTCTTATCTGTTCCACTGGTCTATTTGTCTGTTCTTAAGTCGATTATACACTGTCTTGAATACTGTAGCTTTATAACAAGGCCTAAAATCAGGTAATTAAATCCTCTAACTTTATTTTTTTTTAATTTTTATTTTTAAAGATGTGCAGTGGCATGATCATAGCTCATTGCAGCCTTGAAATCCCTGGGATCAAGTGATCATCCTACCTCAGCCTCCCAAGTAGCTAGGACTATAGATATACACCACCATGCCCAGTTAATTTTTATTTTTGTAGAGCTGCAGTCTCACTATGTTGCTCAGGCTGGTTTCAAGCCTCTGGGCTCAAGCAATCCTCCTGCCTTGGCCCCCCCAAATTCAAGGATTGTAGACATGAGACACTGCACCCAGCCTGATTTCTTCCCTTTAATTGCTTTGTATATTATAGATCCTTTGACTATCTCTGTAAATTTTAGAATCACTTGTCATTTAAAAAAAAATAGGCCAGGCGTGGTGGCCCAAGCTTGTAATCCCAGCACTTTGGGAGGCCGAGGTGGGTGGATCACCTGAAGTCAGGAGCTCCAAGACCAGCCTGATCGATATGGTGAAACCCCCTCTCTATTAAAAATACAAAAATTTGCCAGGTGTGGTGGCAGGCACTTATAGTCCCAGCTACTCAGGAAGCTGAGGCAGGAGAATTGCTTGAATCCAGGAGGTGGAGGCTGCAGTGAGCTGAGACTGTCCCACTGCACTCCAGCCTGAGCGAAAGAGTAAGAGTCTGTCTCAAAAAAAAAAACCAAAAAACAAAACAAAAAAACCAAAAAGCCTATTAGATTTTGACTGGGATTTCATTGAGTCTATTTTTCAGTCTGTGGAGAATAGACATTCTGATAATACTGAGTAGCCCATTCACAAACCTCTTCACTTAACTTCTTTCAAAAGTGTTATATAGTTTTCAATATAGATGTTTTGTACATTTTTCATTAGATATAGTAGATTTTCATTAGATATACTGGATTTTTTGTGATCCTCTAAGTATTGTATTTCGAATTCCTTTTTGTTTACTTCCTAGTATACAGACATACAATTGCTGTTTGTGTATTGACCTGATATCCTGCAAACCTCCTAAATTCAGTTGCTAGATCGTATTGTGTGTGCATGTGTGCATGTGTGTGTATATGTAGGTAATTGTCATATGTAATCATGATTGATTGTGTTAATAATGACAGTTTTATTTTTTCCTTTTCCATCTTTATACTTTTTAAAACCCTTTTTCTGGCCTATTGAACTAGCTAGAACTTGTAGTGGCTCGCTAACTAGGAGTGGTGAAAATGAACATCTTGACTTATTCCTGATCTTAAGAAAAAGGTATTCAGTGTTTCACTGTTAAGTCTCATACTTGGCTCAGTATGGTGGTGCATGCCTATAATCCTAGCACTTTGAGAGGCTGAAGTGGGAGGATTGCCTGAGTTCAGGAGTTTGAGACCAGCCTGGGCAACATAGTCAGAACCCATCTCTACAAAAAATAAAAATTAGCCAGGATTGGTAGCACGTGCCTGTAGCTCCAGGCTGTATCACAGAAGGTGAGCCTAGGAGGTTGCGGCTGCAATGATCTGGGATTGTGCTACTGCACCCCAGCCTGGGAAACAGAGTGTGACCCTGTGTCAGGAAAAAAAAGAGAAAGTCTCATACTTAGGTTTTTTTTTTACACTATGGCTTCTGCTCTTAAAGCCCTATAAGTTTGTGAACTACTGTTTTTTAAGTTCACAATGTTTAATCTACATATTAAGCTTTCCTGTGCTTGTGACATTACTGCATTACTCCCATTTTTTCTGTTTGTTTTCTGCCTCATTTCCCAAGCAGTTACCTGTTGCTTTTTCCCTTGGCCCTTCTACCTTTGTGAACATAGCTTCTCTTTTACTCTCTTCTCCCTGTGGTTTTTTTTTTTTTTTTTTTTTTTTTTGGAGACATAGTCTTACACTGTCACCCACACTGGAGTGCAGGTGCGGTGGCATGATCTCAGCTCACTGCAACCTCCACCTTCCGGGTACAAGCAATTCTTACGCCTCAGCCTCCTGAGTAGCTGGGATTACAGGCGCATGCCACCACATGCAGCTAATAGTTGCATTTTTAGTAGAGATAGGATTTCATCATGTTGGCCAGGCTGGTCTCGAGCTCCTGACATCAAGTTATCCACTGTGCCCAGCCTGCATTCATTTGTTTTTTTTTTGTTTTTGTTTTTTTTTTTTTTTTTTTTTAGAAAGGGGTTTTTTTTTTTTTACCCAGGCGGGAGTGCAATGGCACGATCTCGGCTCACCGCAACCTCCGCCTCCTGGGTTCAGGCAATTCTCCTGCCTCAGCCTCCTGAGTAGCTGGGATTACAGGCACGCGCCACCATGCCCAGCTAATTTTTTGTATTTTTAGTAGAGACGGGGCTTCACCATGTTGACCAGGATGGTCTCGATCTCTTGACCTCGTGATCCACCCGCCTCGGCCTCCCAAAGTGCTGGGATTACAGGCTTGAGCCACCACGCCCGGCCCCATTCATTTGTTTTTAATGAATTCTTATTTATCAAGTGTTTATCGAGCAGGTACAATATGACTAACTGTGTTGGTATCTGAAGCCAAACAAGTTGACGAGACTTGGTCTTTGTCCTAAAAGATCACTGTAAAGCATGGAAAGTACAATGAATGGATGCTTCCTTGGACCTCCTTGTGGACTTCTCACTTGATCTGGAGAGGGTCAGTGAAAAGGCCGACTGAAGGAGATGCTTGTACCACTTCTTTTTTGCTCCTCATGTGCAGTCACCCAAGATTAAGGACTGGCTTTCTTTGTTTCCTACATACTTGATTATAACTCTTCTTGTGTTCATGCCACAATTTCCAAATCCAGCCAGAAGCATAATTGTCAGAATTATATTGTGGTGCTTATTGCCTTATATCCTATATAATTTTTGTGTAAAGAGCTCACCTAATAGCTCCCTAGCTCTTGATGGTAGTAACTTGTTTGTCTTTATGTTTAGAAATTCTATAGAATGTTATATGTGTTAGAAACTAAAAAAAAGATTTTTGAATGAACTCATTGAATAACTTATTTTTTGTTCATATGTGTTATATATTATTATTGGATAGATTCATAACTTAATATGAAAATAATTTTTTTTTTGTTTTTTTTTTGAGCTGGAGTCTTGCTCTGTTGCCCAGGCTGGAGTGCAGTGGTGTGATCTCAGCTCACTGCAACCTCTACCTCCCAGGTTCAAGTGATTCCCCTGCTTCAGCCTCCCAAGTAGCTGGGATTACAAGTGTGTGCTACTACGCCCGGCTAATTTTTGTATTTTTAGTAGAGACGGGGGTTTCATTGTGTTGGCCAGGCTGGTCTCGAACTCCTGACCTCAGGTGGTCTGTCCACCTCGGCCTCCCAAAGTGCTGGGATTACAGGCATGAGCCACTGTGCCCGGCCTGAAAATAATTTTGGATTGTATTAATTTTCTAGAATAATTTTTTGTTCAACTATTCCTTTGGGGGTTTCTTTCCTTCCATGCTGCTGGACAGTTGGATGACTCTCTAACTTGCTACTCTACCCAGAGCAGACCCTTTCCTTAAATAACAAATGCTGGTGAGCTGCACTTCAAGATTCCTGCCGTGGGTTTTTCATTCCATTTCTTCACCCAAACAATGTCTGTTGCTCCATCTCTGTTTGCCAGATTGCCTCTCTTATTCAGTAGCTCTTCTTGTTCTTGTAAAGCCATAGTGGCATCACAGAACACATTTTATTTTTGAGGAGGTATCAACTAGTGATTATTTCCAGATAATTAAATTATAAAACTATGGATAATGCCTTATTGCAAATGTAATGGATGTGTGAGGCATTGTTTAGTGATTTCATTTGAATGAAGGTGAAACAAAGGCATTTAAATATTTTTTAAATTGAAATATGTATTTCTTACTTCTGCCAAATGTGTGCTACTTAGTATCCATTAAATATGGGGGCATATCACCTTATTTTGCTGAAGTATAAGATCAGAAGTCTTTAAACTCAACTGTGTAATGAAGTCTGCTGTCAGCATTTTATTTACTACATTTTTGTCATTTACAAAATTTGAAATAACTTTGAAAGATAAATTGTCTTTTATCACCAGTAGGTTTTTTATTTATATCCTTATGGGGAGAAGTATGGTGATCACAGGAGGTGTTTAGATATCAGATAAAATCATTGTAAGTGAATATGTTATATGTGCCTTAAAAATGCAGTTATCAACTTTGAATCAACAGAAAAATAAGTGTTTCAAGTGTAATTTACATGTGGATGTTCACGTTTCTAATATTCTTAAGAAGAAAGTTAATTTAATATTCAGTGTAAAAGTGAAATGAGGCCAGACATGGTGGCTTACACCTGTAATCTCAGCACTTTCGGACGCCAAGGCGGGCAGATCACTTGAGGTGAGGAGTTCAGACCAGCCTGGGCAACATGTTGAAACCCTGTCTCTGCTGAAAATGCAACAACCAGCTGAGCACAGGTGGCACACACTGAACATCCCAGCTACTTGGGAGACTAAGGCGCAAGAATTGCTTGAGCCTGAGAGGCAGAGGTTGTAGTGCGCTGGGATGGCTCCAGTGTACTCCAGCCTGGGAGAACAGAGTGAGACTGTCTCCAAAGAAAAAAAAAAGTGAAATGAAAAGGCAGGTTTATATAGGGAAATATAGCTTAAACTTTAACCGTGAGCAGTTAAGCCTTATCATTCAGAGGTTACTATTATTGTTTGTAATTTTAAACTCAAGTCTGCTTTTTCTGTTTTCCTTACATATGATAAAAATGCTTCAATTTAGTAAACTTAACAAGAGTTTAAAATGATTCGGCATTTAAGCGTTTTTAAGTGTTGGAGAAGGATTTGGAATGCGTTTTTCAAGGGTGACCTTGGTGGCTCCCTTGGCCTTTCAGGTGATAAGTCCATTTATAAGTAGATTGGGATTACTGGGCATAATTTATTCCCATCAATTTTCTGTCTCTGGAATTCTACCTTTTCATTCACCTCATTATCTAGGGAAGAAACTACCTTTTTTTTTTTTTTTCTTTTTTAAATGCCAAGATTTCTTGGTCTCCCTAGCCACGATGTTTGCCCTCATAGAAAAGGAGCTGTCCCATATGTGAGCCAAGTAATTCTGCTGATGGCCATTCCAGGTCCCAGGATCTCTTTTGATTATTTCTGATATTTTATTTATTCTCTTATTATTTCTGCTTAGCTTGGCCAGAAGGAGTTAGATTTGAAGGTCAGCTGAAAACATTTCCTATTTTCAATCACAGGTTGGCCAGTTGGGAAGGTTTCTATGCAGTTCGTTGAAATAGGTCACCAGACACATTGTACAAATCCCAGAGTTTAATGGGCCATCTGTTGGGTCACTCTGGTAATTGTTCCTTTTTATAAATTCCAATGTACCCAGTTAAGTTGAAGCCAAGGATGTTAGACTCTTTTCAAAGAGACTAATGTGCTGACCAGTGGGATCCTCTCAAATGAAACTTGCCCTCAGAGAGTTTTCACTGCCTCTGTTTCTTCGGTATTTCTCCCTCAGTAGTGAGAGTTTGGTTTTTTGATTGTGGGAGCTGACGGTCATGCTTCTTGAAGATAATTAGAAAAGGGGGCAAGTAGTACTGCTTGGGAATAGGAAAAATAAGGCCAAACATTTGGCTGTAGCAATAGTAGGATTTCTTTGCAGAAAAGCTTTGGACAACGCAAAGGGAGCTGGGTGCAGTGGCTCACGCCTGTGATCCCAACACTTTGGGAGACTGAGGCAGGACGATCACTTGAGCCAAGACTTGAAAACCACAGCGAGACCCTGTATCTCCAAAAATTTTCAAAAAAAAAAAAAAAAAAAAGCCAGGTGTGGTGGCATGTGCTCTTGTAGTTCCAGGTACTTGGGAAGTTGAGGTGGAAGGATCGCTTGAGCCCAGGAGTTTGTTGCAGTGAGTTGTGATCATGCTACTGCACCGTAGCCTAGGTGACAGAGTGAGACAGTGTCTCAAAAAAAATTTTTTTTTCTTTTTTAAGTTTAAAAAAGCCAAATGGAAATGAAGGACAATAAACTTGTTTCATGCAGCTGGGTTTCTCTGTGACTCTTAGGAGCTCCGAAAGGGTATAGTGTGGAGTAGTCAGAACTGAAGTTTTAAGCAAAGTAGTTTGTTAGCTCACTGAAAACATCTGAAATGTCCATTTTACTTTGTGTTTCTGATTATCTGGTGAGATCTGGAAAGTAAGAGTCAAAACATGGAGTCTCAAGTTTGAAGGGCAGTGAGTGTGTTGATGGAGAACCAGACTGAGGCACCTGTCTTTCAGTATATGATCTGTGAAAAAGAGAAAGACCGGCTCCATTTGGGCGGGTTTCTCTTCTCTCTCAAAGCAATGCCATCTAGTTGCATGACTTGAAATATCCCCTCTATGCCTCTCTTGTTTCTGTTTATCCAGCTCTTTCTTCAGATTGTATTTCCAGTCGCTTTTCTGATTACTTCCACATTGATGTCCAATGGACATTGCTTATTTAACATGGTCAGTGAAGAACTGTGATCAATCCTAGCACTTAGGGAGGCTGAAGCCGAAGGATTGCTTTAGCCCAGGAGTTTGAGACAAGCCTGGACAACAAAGCGAGATTCTTTCTCTACAAAAAATCAAGATTAGCTGGGCGTGGTGACATGTATGTGTAGCCCCAGCTAGTCCCTGAGCCATTTCCCTGTCCTCTCTAGTCACACTGGCACTCTTTGACTTGGGCATGCTGTCTCTTCATATCCTAGCTGGCTCTTCCCTCTGCCTGGAACATTCATGCTTTGTGTAGCTGGCTGATTCCTTCATGACATTTGTCATTTAGTCATATTATATTAAATGACTTCTTTGCAGAGGGAGGCCTTCCTTAACCAAATCAGTTGAGGCTGACGTGGGAGGGTTACTTGATCCCAGAATTCGAGTCTGCAGTGAGCTGAAAAAACAAAAACCTTCATGTATGTCTAGGATAATCAGCTTATCCTTGTTTCCTGGGACTTTCTTGGTTTTGACACTGAAGTCTCACATTCTAGAATACCCTTTCTTCCCAGGCAAACCAAAATGGCTAGTCTTTCTACTTATGGTCCTGAAACCTGGTACTCCCTCATTTGGAATTCCTAGGGAGAATCATCTGTCCAGTTGCTGAAGCTAAGCATTCAGGAGTTATCTCTGATTCATCTCTTTCTAAACCCATCAGTCCTGAAACCTGGTACTCCCTCATTTGGAATTCCTAGGGAGAATCATCTGTCCAGTTGCTCAAGCTAAGCATTCAGGAGTTATCTCTGATTCATCTCTTTCTAAACCCATCAGTAACATGTTTCTTTTTTTTTTTTTTTTTTTCTAGTAACGTAACCACATCTAATCCATCCATATGCCTTATTGGCTCTGCCTCTGAAAGTGTCCAACTCTGTCTGCTTCTCTTCATCTCTGCTGATCCCACCTTAAAGCAAGCTGGTTTGATCTTGAGCTGGGTTATGTCATGAGATAAGGATGTAGAGCCTGAAGCCTTTCACATTGCGCCTTTTTTTTTTTTTTTTTTTTTTAAGAAAATAGTCTCGCTCTGTCACCAGGCTGGAGTGTAGTGGCACAATCTCGGCTCACTACAACCTCTGCCTCCCAGATTCAAGCGATTCTCCTGCCTCATCGTCCCGAGTAGCTGGGACTACAGGCGTGCACCACTATGTCCAGCTAATTTTTGTATTTTTAGTAGAGGCGGGGTTTGACCATGTTGGCCAGGATGGTCTTGATCTCTTGACCTTGTGATCTACCTGCCTTGGCATCCCAAATGGTGGGATTACAGGCGTGAGCCACCACGCCTGGCCTCACATTGCTCCTAAAGTCCAACCCCATACGAGGGCCTGCAAGCTTCCTCACAGCCCCACACCATCTGTCTTTTCTTTTCTGGGTCATTTCCCTTTCCCCTCCGGCCACACTGACAGTTTTTACCTTTATTTGCTCATGTCCTAGGATCTCTCTACTTGCTCTTCCCTCTGCCTAGAACATTTATGCTTTGTGTAGCTGATTCCTTCATGATATTTAGTCATCTAATCTTAAATGACTTCTTCACAAAGAGGTCTTCCTTGACCAAATCAGTTGAAAGTAGCCAGCCAGCCACTCTTGACCCTATTATTATATTTTAATTTTCTGGATGCACTTCCAGCTGCCTGACCTTTCTCTTGTTTATTGATTTGCTTGTCCTCACTCTCCCCTACTAGACTGCAAGCCCCTCAAGAATGATGCTTTGATTGCCATACCTGCCATCCTTTCCCCAGGCTTTAGGACAGTTCACAGTATGGAGGCCAGAAAGTACTATTAATTGTAGTAAAGAATAAATGTATCCTAAGGCATTTAATTAAAACTTTGAGAAAAAGGAGATCTTGAAAGTTTTAGCAAGCAAAAATCAGTAAGTGGAAATTAATTGTACCATAGCTATTATTACTACCACAAAAGGTATAGAATATCATTGATATTATCTTTATTTAATAGGTTGTCATACTGATTTTATGTTAGCTAAACTTTTAGGTTTATTTACAAATATATTTTCCCATACCTTGTTTCTTTTAATCTTTATGAGTTATTGAATAGTTGAATTTTTCTCCGGCATCAGCTTTTGAGTTTGTATCCTTAGTATGAAGTTCAACCACTGCGTGTATCAGTCAGTCTGTGGGAACTGCAGAGTGCCCTGGAGCCCTCCTTACTTACTTTGACCTAACGGACTGGTTTTTGGCACTTGAGTGATTATAAATCTCCGCATTTCAGTGTCAAAAGTATTTCTAAACCAGCGTCTCAACTTTAGGACTTTGGCATTGGGGTCAGATAATATTGTTGTGGAAGGTTGTGGAATTACATGTTTAGCTGCATCCCCAGACACTATGCACAAGATACCAATAGTGCCTCCTCAGTTCAGACTGCTGATATCTCCAAATACTGCTCAGTGTGACCTTTGGAGGGCAAAGTCTCCCCCATTGAAATCCACTCTTTTAAACAATGAATACATTTTCTTCTATTTTCTTTACACTGGGAGATAATTTTAAAAAATCAAATAGAAATCTGGCTGAGTTTTTTTGGTTGGGGAATGTAGCAGATTCTTAAAAGCTGTTATAAGGAAAGATTGTTCATCTTCCACCATTACTAAGTTATAAGAATCTATTTTCAACTTGTATGTTTCCATAATTCCACAGTACGCTTTGCGTTAGGAACCCTAAAATATTCTGAGGGAATTTGTTCTTTCAGTGTTTCTATATTTTTCGCCTGCTCCCATCACCATGGAGCTAAACACTTGGAGACATGTTAAATTAAAAACAGTAATGACAGAAGAGGAAAAAACATTTTCTTCTGCGTTCTTTTTTCCTCTCTTCCTCCTTACCTCAGTCAACCAAATAGGGTATTAGTTTGAATGTTTTAATTGGACGTCAAGATAGGAAAGACTTGTTTTCCATAGCTTATTTTTTCCTTAGGAAATGCTAACAGTGTAATTTGAGCAGACCTATGAATGGATATTCTGAGATAAGAAAATACACCAGGAATGTGTAGGGAGGGAGATTTTTTCCTTGGCCTGCACCCATTTTATAGATCTGTGTGCCTCAAAGATCCCATTGTATTGTTTAAGTAGGGCTCCTCTACATCATATACAATTCTTCTTCTTTTTTTTTTTATATAGAAAACAAATATCAGAATGTATGTAACCTAGTTTTTAGTGTAGAACTGATTGATTCATTGAATAAATGCAATTCTTGTCAGCTTTCTTAAATTGACACCTTAGCACAGTGTTTTGTGTAAAGTAGACAGATTATTTTTCAGGTTGTGGTTTATGTTTGAAATTCATACCCTCCTCCAGTTACAGACTTTGAGCTTTGGCCTATCTAAATGTAGTATTCTGTGTAGTCCTTTCACATGTACCAAGGATGAATATAAAATTAGAGAAAAAAGTTTTCTTTCCTGATATTTATGACCTGTAGCATCTTCTGTCAGTTTGTAGGACCATGGTACTGATAAGTTATTTCTGTTCAGCAAAGGTAGTTTAGAGAAATTTTTCTGTTTAAGAAACAGTATATATTTTTCTTCTGAACAAATAATGTCCTGATATTGAACCTTGGCTTCACTGTGTTCAAACCTTCAAAGGTTAATTTAAGGAAGTTTAGATGCCTCGTTTCTTTTTAAACAGTATTATTGTTTTCTTTGCACACGTTAAGTCATGATATTGAATTTAAAAGTGGATGACCTTAAAGAAAATCGTTTCACTTAAACACCACAGACTTAAAAATAAAAAAAATAAAGATTTTTAAAAAAAAGAAAGTTAAAAAAATGTATCTGCTTTTCTGATGTGGGCTGGTGAGAAAAGATGTTCTTTTTCTGTTGCTTTAAGTCTTTAGCTCCCTGTCAGTTCTGCCCCACTGTGAAACCTAACATGTTCTCAGCATTCTTGAGTAACACTTCCCACAATGAGGGCTTGTTGTTGTTGTCGTTGTTGACTTCTGTATTGACAAGAAAAAGATAACAGTTCACGAATTACAACATCCTGTGATTTGGTTCTTATAACATATTTTGGTGAGGTTTTGGGTATTTCATTCTTCTTCCTTTGATCTGCTGCACTTGGGCTACCATCCCTTTTACAATATTTATTACTATAAACACAGTTTGGGAGCATTTAGGTTGTTTATAGCTCCTTGCTATCCTAAATAGTGCTGTGATGAACATTTTTTTGCACAGAATTTTATCTTTGGAATGGTTACCTTAAAAAATAGGAATAAAATAACTGGGAAAAAAATGTAAGCATTTTAAAGGCTCTCGATACATATTCTTAATTAAAAAAAAAAACCAATTTCACTCCTTCCAGTAGCTAATGAGCAAATTTTGTAAAATTAATACCTTTTACTTTTCTTAAAGAATACTTAAGGGCCCTAGCATTTTCAGAATGGTAAGTGAGCATTGGCGTCAACTTTAAGTCACTGGGTGGTGCATTAGCCCCTAATAGGAGGGTCAGCCTGTTCTTTGAACTTTTGAAGCCAGGCATTGACTTCTCCTCTGTAGCTATGAAAATCCCAGAGGACATCTTCTTGCAAGAGAAGTCTGTTTCATCTATACTGAAAATCTGTTCAGTGTAGTCACCTTTATCAATTATTTTAGGTAGATCTTCTGGATAACTTGCTGGTGAGCTTGCACTGTCATGTTTTGGAGACAGCTTCCTTCCTGAAACATGATGAACCAATGTCTGCTGGCTTCCAACATTTCTTCTGAGTTTCATCACCTTTCTTAGCCGTCATAGAGTTGAAGAGTTAGGGCCTTGCTCTGGATTAGGCTTTGGCTTAAGGGAATGCTGTGGCTGGTTTGATCTTTCTCTCCAGAATGCTGACACCTTTTCCATCTCGGCCATAAGGCTGTTTTTCTTTCTTATCATTTATGTATTCACTGCAGTAGTACTTATAATTTTCTTCAAAAACTGTTCCTTTGCATCACAACTTGGCTAATGATACAATCCTAGCTTTTAGCCGCTCTTAACTTTCAATGTGTCATCCTCACTAAGCTTAATCATTTCTAGCTTTTGATTTAAAATGAGACACCTGTGACTCTTCCTTTCACTTTCAAGTTTCGCTTGAACTTAGAGGCCATTCTAATTTCAGTGTGTGTCTCAGTGACTAGAGAGCCGGAAGAGAGAGAGACAGACGGGAAATGCAGCCGGTGGGTGTAGCAGTCAGAACTCACATGACATTTATCGATTGTTTGCCATCTTCTGTGAGTGCGGTTTGTGGCACCCCAAAAGATTACAGTCGTAACATCAAAAAATCACTGATCACAGATCACCAAAACCAATGCATTATATGACAAAGTTTGACGTATTGCGAGAATTACCAAAATGTGACACAGAGACAGGAAGTGAGCACATCTGTGGGCAAAATGGCATTGACAGACTTGCTCAATGCAGGGTCACATCACACCTTCAATTTGTGAAAAACACAGTATCTGCAAAGTGCAGTAAAGTGAAGGGTCATAAAATGAGGTGTGGGTGTGTTGTATGTATTGAACGGAAACATTCTCTGAATGTGTAACCAATTATTTTTTTTTTTGTGAATTGCCTACTCTTTCAGAAAAACTCTCTCAAACTATGTCTTTCCTCCGCTTTCACACCACCATGACAATCATCAACACAGAGAACAACTTCTGTGACCAAAAGTGTGGGGGTTTCTTTCCACACGCCAAGCAGCAGACACTGGCTGGGTGTCCTCAATTCAGTTCCAATGCTGTCTACCCTAAGATAGGGTCAGATTCCACAGGTTGAGGGTTTAGACCCCAAGACTGCCCCGTATACCTTCGGACATCATGGGTAAGTCCGGGCCTCCAGACTTCTGACTGATTGACTTTAAGTAGGGGTTCCCACAACCCCCTCTTTGGATTCAATTAATTTGCTGGAGCAGCACACAACTCAGGGAAACATGTTTAGTAATTTATTTAAAAGGATATTACAAAGGATTCAGATGAAGTGGTGTATAGGGCAAGGTATCAGGGAAGGAGCGCGGAGCTTCCATGTCCTCCTTGGGTGCACCACCTTCCAAGAACCTCTACATGTTCACCTCTCTAGAAGCTCTTCAGACCCAGGCCTCTTGGGTTTTTATAAAAGGAGGCTTCATTACATGGCCTGGTTGACAACCATGTAGAAATGTGATTGGACAAAAAGCACATTATCTAAACCCAGCAACACCTGTCTATTCAGATTTTTCTTGGGTTTTCTGTAGAGCTTTCCTTCCCCTAGGATATGGGGCAGGACTCTCTGGAATGAGAGTCTTTTGATCCACAATCAGATTAGAGTCCTGCCTTGGGCAGGTGAAAGGACAGGAGGTCAGAGAGAGAGAGAGAGAGAGAGAGAGAGAGAGAGAGAGAGAGAGATTCTGTTTCCCAAGGCCTGAAGTACCCCAACATTATAACAAGGACGGTGGGAGTTAGGAGCCAGGAACTATGGACAAAATCTGATGTAGATATCATAACACCACACCTGTTAATACTTCTTTTCCCATTTTTCTTTTGGAGTCTTAGTGTTTTATCTTGCCTCACAACTCTTTGCATGTATTCTGTATATTCAATCTGTGTTGTATTTATTGTACTTTTTAAAAACTAGTATTTGATTTGCCTTTTAATGTACAGATGTTTAAAACTTTCATGTAACTAAATCTGTCAACATTTTCTTTTGTGATTTCTTTCATTAGTTTTACTCATGGAAAACGTTTCCCCATTCGATATCACATTTTTTCCCTGACATTTTATTAATTTCAGACTGAGTTCTTTCCACCCATTAATTTCATAAGAAAAGAAATCTATTTGAGAGTTAGGAGCACTTTGCTACCGATCATGGTTACTACAGGTTGTATTTTCATAGCTCTCTGCGCAAAGGGGCCACTTGCACTAATTGTTAACTTCTGACTTTGATGTGGTACTTGATACATGAATGCCTGTTTAATTCTATGTTAATCTATGCTTCTGTTACACTTGGATCATTGTGAAAGTACCTTATTGAATATAAAGATGAAAATGAACAAAGTAAAATAAAGTTAAATTAATCATGACTGACTCCTATGTGAGTTCATACTTTAAGAGGCCCAGAAATTATGACTCTTCAAATGTAACAGATATAAAGAAACCTACCTCACTTTCCTGTGATAGTTATGAATTGTAGTATTAGCTCAAGTTGACTGCCAACAGAATGTAAAATATTATCTTTTGCATAGTTTGTGGTGATAACTGCTATTTTTCTAATTTGTACACATTCAGTTTTTTAGAAATATATAAATCAATTGAAATGAAAATGCTTCCAATTTGCTGGCAAATGAATATTGCTAACTTACCCTGTAGGTAATAATTAAGTGTTGGTTTGTGATATGTAAATCAGTTGTCTCATGATTTTTAGAGCAAAAACTCACTTTATTTAATTATTTATTTATTTATTTATTTATTTTTTTGAGACAGAGTTTCACTCTTGTTGCCCAGGCTGGAGTGCAATGGCGTGATCTCGGCTCACTGCAACCTCCGCCTCCTGGGTTCAGGCAATTCTCCTGCCTCAGCCTCCTGAGTAGCTGGGATTACAGGCATGCGCCACCATGCCCAGCTGATTTTTTGTATTTTTAGTAGAGACGGGGTTTCACCATGTTGACCAGGATGGTCTCGATCTCTTGACCTTGTGATCCACTCACTTAGAGAAGTAATATTCTTGATGGCATTCCAGGTGACATAGGTAAAAAAATATATTTTATTGAATTCAAGGCCTAAGTACATTGTGTTACTTTTACATCATATGTTTGTTTATTGTCTTCCACTCGAAGTAAATGTAAACATTTTTAGGGCAGTATTTTCAGCACGTGGAATGATACCTGAAATATTTATGGAATAATGGATATTTGTTGAGTATCAGGGCACAGACTTAAAAGTATAGGAAAAAGGAATACTTCTGCTTAAGTACCTAGAATTTACCAGCCATTGTATGAGGCATTCACTGGTCTCATGACTGTATAGAGAACATCGTTTTTCTAAAGATGAACCTGGTTTTACCTTTGCTGTTAACTTTCTGGATACATCAAGAGTGATAGGTTTTTAGGAGACAGCAAGAAACTGTAGATGCGGAGAGCTCCATCATGTTCCAAGGTAGATTTCTTTTCTGAGAGAATATTAGCAAAGAGGCTTAGCTAAACCCTCTCTCTGCGTTCACTTGACTGTAACTAGAACTGTAATCAGAAATGACGTGGAAGGCTGGTAAAAGCTGTGGTTGCTATTGAATGGGCGTATGTACACTTGTAGGTAGTTTACTTGGAAGATTTAGTTTGTGAATCTAGATAATCTGGGACTCTTTTTAATTTCCTGAAGCATTTTGTTTTTCGTTTTTTTTTAGAGACAGGATTTGTTCTGTCGCTGGAGTACAGTGGCACAGTCATAACTCACTATATCCTCAAATCTCTGGGCTCAAGTGATTCTCCTACCTGAGCCTCCTGACTAGCTGAGACTACAGGTACATGCCACTGTGCCTGGCTATGTTTCTTAATTTTTGTAGAGATGGGGTCTCCCTGTGTGGCCAAGGCTGGTCTCAAGCTCCTGGCCTCAAGTGATCCTCTTGCATTGACCACCCAAAATGTTGCGATTACTGGTGTGAGCCAGGGCACTTGGCCTTTCTGAAGCATTTTGAATGCATGCAAACCAGCAGCAGATGTCAACATCATTTTCGTTTTCTACTCGATCTTATTTATTTATTTTCTGAGATGGAGTCTTGTTCTGTCTCCCAGGCTGGAGTGCAGTGGTACAATCTCAGCTCACTGCAACCTCCAGCCCCCGGGTTCAAGCAATTATCCTACCTCAGCCTTTCAACTAGCTGGGATTACAGGCGCATGCCACCACACCCAGCTAACTTTTGTATTTCTAGTAGAGACAGGGTTTCACCATGTTGGCCAGGCTGGTTTTGAACTCCTGACCTCAGGTAATCTGCCTGTGTCAGCCTCCCAAAGTGTTGGGATTGCAGGCGTGAGCCACTGCGCCCAGCCTCAGCTTTACTTTTTGCAGAGAATGGCAGCAAAAGGAAGTTTTTTCCAGCCCTTCTTAATAGTATGTGCTGTTTATAGATTTCTCCCTGCCCAGTGGCATTGGACTCTCCCAGAAAAATTTTATGCCAAGATTGTGTTAAAACATTGTCAAGCATTCATGATTTTATCATTTTATCATTTAGGGCGGTAAGGGTCTCATAGAGATATTATATGAAATACAGTAACATTTTATTTACCTGATAAATAAGTATAGATTTATAAAAAGAAAAAATTTTTTTTTTTTTTTTTTTTTTTTTT
>NW_022436999.1:1600125-1639947 GCF_009761245.1 Sapajus apella | reverse complement strand
TTGAGGCGGAGTTTCACTCTTGTTCCCCAGGCTGGAGTGCAATGGCGCGATCTCAGCTCACCGCAACCTCCGCCTCCTGGGTTCAGGCAATTATCCTGCCTCAGCCTCCTGAGTAGCTGGGATTACAGGCACGCACCACCATGCCCAGCTAATTTTTTGTATTTTTAGTAGAGACGGGGTTTCACCATGTTGACCAGGATGGTCTCGATCTCTTGACCTTGTGATCCACCCGCCTCGGCCTCCCAAAGTGCTGGGATTACAGGCTTGAGCCACTGTGCCCGGCTGAAAAAATTTTTTTTAACCAAAGGATTTTGACCTAGTTTCTGATTTGTCATGAGTAGAATTTCAGCTTGATTCATGGTTATGAACAGTATAAAAACTTCTGTATTTTTTTCTAATATATTAAAACATATTTTTTAAAATTTCCAAAAGCATGTTTTTTAACTATTGAAAAAATAAGAAGTTTATTTCCATTCAATGTAGAATTATGTAAACTTATTTTTTGTATGAAGTTTCACTTCATGTTACTGAACTAGACTTGATATGGAAAACTTTTCCTTGAATAATCATTGAAAAATAGGTTGGGGGAGTGAGACTTTTGACTCACACACTAAATTTGTGCTCCATGTGTAAGACATTTGTATATTTTTTAGTGGACTCTAATTATTACGGTAACTGAATTTAGAGATGCAAAAGACCCTACTGTAATCTCCCTACCACTAATGTGTTTGTTTCTTCATTCTACTTACAAACTGCTGTTTAAACTTCAGCTTTGATCAAAATGTTGTCTACTTTTGGTAAATATTTCATTGTATTTGTGAGTAACAATCATATTTACCTATTCAGATTTACTTGTTGTGTCAGGAATGCAGTCATCTGCAAGCATCAGAAAACCTTTCTAGTAGTGTAAGCAAAAGGCAGTTAACTCTCCCACATGCAAAGCAGCCCCAGAAATCAATAGTCCAGAGCTGTTACATACACTCAGTGATGCCACAAGGCACCCTGGATCTTTTTTCTTGATACAACTGGTGATTTTCCTCATGCTAGCCTTCTGAATGGTAAGATGCCTGTTGCTCTTCTAGGTACTCTATACTCCAGGAGGAAGAAGGGGAAGTTAGAAGGTAGCAGGTAAAGACTAGGTGAATCAGCCCCCTTTTATCAGGAAAGCTAAAGAGTACTGCAGATCCCTGTTTACTTTTCATTAGCCCTGGTTTAGGACTAATCTAATCCTGATTAGTTACCCTTAAACAGTCCATGGCCACAAGGCAAAATAGTTCATTAGAAAATTTAGAAAATTCCTGATGTATATTCTGGGGCTAGGATAGAAGATTCACACCAAGGTATCACACACCCACTTGAACAACATGAGAATCTGTTGTTAGTAAAGAATTGAAAGAATGGGTATAGGTTATGTAGTGGACTGTGTCTTCTGTACCTGCTGGAATGAAGACAGTATGTATTAGATAAATCTAAAAGTCCTATGCATTTTTGAGTTATCTTGATTCTTGGTCTTCTGGAATAAATTAGGGATTTTTTTTTTTTGGTTCTTCAGGTAGTCTTCTGTAGTCATATGTAGCCTGTCATTGTAGGGTATGATTTAGATATTAGGATAGCAAATATTATGTTTTATGGACATCCTTAATATTAACTATTTGATAAAATGAGAATTTAGTCATAATACTCAAATTTAAATTTGAAAGCTATTTAATGAATTTGTGCTTTCTAAAAGGAATTCTTTTTAGTAGCTCTTTAGAAGATTAATTTTATTTGTAATTAAAATGACTCGAAGATGATTCATTTTCAAAAGACATGGGCAATGGTCATCATATATATACATTTATGTTCTACTTTTTAGGCTTAACATTATATCATAAACTTTTTCCCATGTAGTATATTATTTAAAAAAATACTTTGGTGTCATAATTTACTTAATAATTTCCCAGTTATACATTTGGTTCCATTTTGTGCTGCTGTTAGCAATGCTGTAATTGTATCTTTATATAGATTATTTTTAATGTTGTATATTATTTTCTTTAGATTCTTCATATTTTAATGTTTTTGAAGCATTTAGCTGATCTCAATCCAATAGCATTGTACTATTTCGCAGTGCTAACCCAGCAAGATACAAAAATAAAAGTTTTTCTGTCAGTTTCCCCAGTATTGATTATTGGCAATTAAAAATTTTTTGTTAATTAACAAGTGAAGAATTCCTTGGAATTTTTTCTAATAGTGAAGCTAAGTATTTTCTTTTCTTTTCTTTTTTATTTTTTGAAACGGAGTTTTGTTCTTGTCGTCCAGGCTGGAGTGCAATGGCACAGTCTTGGCTTGTTGCAACCTCTGCCTCCTGGGTTCAAGTGATTCTCCTGCCTCAGCCTCCTGAATAGCTGGGATTACAGGCATGAACCACCATGCCTGGCTAATGTTGTACTATTAGTAGAGATGGGGTTTCACCACACTGGCCGGGCTGATCTCAAACTCTTGACCTCAGGTGATCTGCTCGCCTCGGCTTCCCACAGGTGCTGGGATTATAGGCAGGAGCCACTGTGCCTGGCACCCTTTCTGGCTTTATTATTACTTAAAGCACTTTGTAGTGTGTCAAAAAATATTGTTATTCATTTATTATCTGTCTGTTTCCCTAGACTGTAACTCCATGGAAGGCAGGCAGGGAATTTTGTCACTTTGATCCAGTGCTGTAGTCTGGGTACTAATACCTGGTGTAGAGTAGACATATAATAACTATTTGTCTAATTATTGTGATTCATTTCAGTTGATTTCTCCTTTCATATCTCAATTTTTGTCTTGATTTTATTTATAACTACTTGACATAAAATGTCATATTTTAGTACAAATGTTTCTTTTATCATAACATCCAGCTTGATGTTTTTCTTTTAAACTTGACAATAACAGTACCTCCTCATTTTTTTTTTCTTAACACAATTTTGTTAAATATCTTCCTTAAAATTTTCTCTGTCTTCTTTTGGCTTTTACATCTTGGATTTTGTATTTTCTTTCTTAATACAAACTGAGGTTCTTTTAATAAGTTAAAGTAATTTGCTTTTGTTTTTGCATTTATATTACTAAGGTGTTTTTTTAAACCATGATCCTTAAGAATTACACTCAGTGCCTTTTGATTTATTGGGCATGGCATTTCCTTTTATATCCTCAAATGATTTTGAGTGTAACATCTGACCTAAAGCATTTCTCATGACCTATTTATCTCATTGCTTCCGTTCTCAGTCCTATTATTATTCTATGCTACCTCACAATGCAGTGGATTTCGATTCATTCCTTTCTGCTGTAGCACACACTGTCTCCTTTACTAAACTTCTGTCTCCAGACTTTGCACCCTAGGTTTGTCCTGTATACCTTAAAGTTTCAGCTCCACTGTTTTCTCTGTGAAGATTTTTGTGACTCTCCAGAAATCTTAGGCACTTTTCCTGTGTATTCTTACTGCACTGTATGTCTATTTGTAGGCATTTTCTTCTTATACTGTAGTGTACTTTCCGCAGTCCTTGGCATACAAAAAGTATTCAACAAATCTTGTTTATGTTTTTCTTCTCATTTTTCTTTTTTCTTTTTTAAAGACTGTGGGTCTTACTCTGCCCAGATTGTAGTGCAGTGGTACAAACTCAGCTGAGAGATGGAGTCTTGCTGTGTTTTCTCTACTGGTCTTGAACTCCTGGGCTCAATCAATCCTCCTGCTTTGGCCTCCCAATGTGCTTGAATTACAGGCATGAGCCACAATACCCAACCTCATTTTCATTTTCAATAATATTTTCTTCTATAACTTGTTATACTCTCTATACTCCAGACCCACTTTTCTTTGGTATAATGTGCATAAATGAATTTCTTTTTATGACTTTTTTTCTTATTTTTTATTTTTCAGCATACATGGAGGTCTGCTTTTGTTTCAATAGGCACTGCACTTAGAAATATGCACAGTCTTCTTCCTCTTCCTTGATGTTGTCATGACTTCCTATCCTTGGCATTTTCTTTTTTTCTTTTTCCCCCTGGTACAGAGTCTCACTCTGTCACGCAGGCTGGAGTGCAGTGATGCAATCTCGGCTCACTACAACCTCCACCTCCCAGGTTCAAGCAATTCTTCTGCCTTAGCCTCCCGAGTAGCTGGGACTACAGGTGCACGCCACCACGCCTGGCTAATTTTTTTTGTATTTTTAGTAGAGACGGGGTTTCACCTTGTTGGTCAGTCTGGTCTTAAACTCCTGACCTCAGGATCCTCCCAAAGTGCTGAGTTTACAGGTGTGAGCCACCACACCCGGCCACCGTCGGCATTTTCTTTCCTCTTCTTAACCTCTTTCTCCACTTAGCGTAGCTGTCCACTTAATAGTAAAATAAGTACTAGTTACTTCCACAGGTTTTCATCAGTACTTTTCCTTACTTCAATTCCTCACTTAAAGGTATGTTTCTTGTCTTGTCCTTTTACCCTCTGAACAATGCCTTCTGTTTCTCTCCCTGCAAAGAGTACTTGGTTTTACATGATCAGGATTTGCAAAAAATTTAAGTTGGTGAGAATGTGGAAAAATGGGTGCCTTTCTGAAGAACATTGGCTCTTTTCTATTTATTAATATCTCTTCTTTTGGAGTTTCTATTTAGAAATTCTCATTTTTATCCTAGTGTTTTGTTTTTAATGTATATTCTAATGTCTTCCATTCACATGATCTAACAATTCTTCCTTCATTCTATTGATCAGTATTTGTCTTACTTATATAACACAAGCTTTTCAGTTGGGTCAGGTATTGTTTTTGTTTTCTTCTTAGTAATTTGCTAGGCTTTGGAGACTTGTCTTACAGGAGACTTTTTGAAGTCATTTTTCATACGTGTTAATGGCAGAGATCCTGAATGTGGTTTTGGAAAGGGGGTTGATAGTTCTGCCCAGAGATTTTACCGAAGGTTCCACCTTTCATTAATTTTGTAATCAAGCCAAAATTAATAGCATTTCAAAAATGATTTTGAAAGCATAATCTGTCTCTTCTTCATACAAAAGTCATATAGTAAGAAATATAATAATATAATCTGTAATGAACTCCTTGCCATGTGCTTTAAAGAAGGTAGTGGATTATATGCAATAATAGTCATTTGGTTTGTCAAATCCTGTATCATTGCACATATAAATACTGTAGATGGTAAGATTTACTCCTCCTTTAAATATTCTGGCCATGTTTTTATGACTTTCTTACTGATCTCACATTACTTTTAATAAAAATTATGGGGTGTATGTAATTTCCTGTATATTACTTCCAAAGTAATTATAGTTTTTGGAAAACTGCTTTATAGCAAACATTTATATAAAGAAAAATCCTTCCAAAAAATTGTTTTCATTTTTCTATGTTCCCCTGAAGTCCTTGCACTTTTGCATATATAAATATATGTACACAGAGTGGAATGTAATATATTTATTTTTAAATTTAACATTGTATCTTAAATTTCGGCCGTTTTAACTATTAGCCAACTCAATAAGACAACAAAAGGAAAACATTATCATTTTGAAAATGATATGAGTGTTAACTAGGAAAATTAGAGAGAGTCATCAAAATCTTACGTCTAATAAGACTTCAGTAAGATTAGTGGATGTGAAGTAAATAAACAAAAAAACCCAATAGTTTTGTAGTATACCAGTATTAGTATATTAGAAAATAGGGTAACATGAATGACCCTAGTCACAAAATAAAATATTATAATTTACTTTATAATAGTAAATCTAACAGAAGATATGCAGTGGCCCTATGAATTAAAGGATATTAAAGCAGCTCTGAATAAATAGGAGCTGTATATGTTACTGAATGGGAAATCTGAATATTAAAAATAATTTAAAATTTCCTAAACTAATTTATCAATTTGTGCAATTCAAAAATGAAACAAAACCAAGAGTGTTTGGCATGAAACTTGACTGAGTGATTCTAAAATTAACCAAGGAAGTAGAATTAATGGGGTTAGCAGGATGTATTATAGTGCTGTGGCATTTGGATTGGTGTGGCATTGGCACACAGATAGAAAACTGCACCATCAAAACACAAGAGAGAACACAAAAAGAGACCTCCACATGTATTGATGTCTATTTAAGAAGTAGTGGTGGGACAATATAATAAAAGGATATTTCTGTAAATTCTAGATGAATTAAAGACATTTAATGCTATTTTAAAGGAACACTTCTAAACTTTTAGAAGAAAATATAGGAAGACATCTGTATGATATTGGAGATTGGGAGGCCTTTTGAGCAAAACACCCAAATTATAGATTTTGCCATGTTAAAATTTTCAAATACAGATGTATAAAAAATATACCTTAACACACTGCCATGTGTGTACCTATGCAACAATCTTACATGTTGTTCACATGTACCCCAAAACCTAAAGGGCAATTTAAAAAATAAAATAAAATAAAAACCTTAAATAAAAGTCAACACAAGGTACAAATTGAGAGTAAACTCAGACATATATGTCTAAAGAAGAGTTAACAGCCATAGTATATCAAGAAATTCTACCTTATCAGTAACAATGAAGAAAAAGACCTATTAGAAAAATGGACAGAACCTAAGTGGATAAGAGCAGTAAACAAATTAAAATTCTCTAATTCAGGGAAAGCCCAGTGAAAGGAACAAGGCGACACTTTATATCTTTATATTAGTAATAATTTAAAGGCAAAGCTGTGGCAGCAAGCAGAGCCCCATACATTACTGTGGGTTGTAAAATTGTTAGAACTTTGGAGAGATGTTTGACTTTTTCTAAGGATGTTGAAAGATGCTTCAACTTAAACTTTCAGCGGTTCCCGTTCTAGAGCTCCCTAGAGAGACTTTGACAAGTTTCTAAAGGTGTGAAAGGAAGGTTCATCATATCATTGTTTTTAATAGCAAAATATTGGAAATTCAGACATCAATCAACAAATTCTGTTGTATACAAAAAAAATGGAAAATCATACAGAAGCTATTTATCAAGGATCTATAATTTTTTGTAGCAACAAGGAGAAATCTTGATAATAATTTTTTTTAAGCGAGAGAAAGTTTATTAAGAAAGTAAAGGAGGCCGGGCGCGGTGGCTCAAGCCTGTAATCCCAGCACTTTGGGAGGCCGAGGCGGGTGGATCACAAGGTCAAAAGATCGAGACCACCCCGGTCAACACGGTGAAACCCCGTCTCTACTAAAAACACAAAAAATGAGCTGGGCATGGTGGTGTGTGCCTGTAATCCCAGCTACTCAGGAGGCTGAGGCAGGAGAATTGCCTGAACCCAGGAGGCGGAGGTTGCGGTGAGCCGAGATCGCGCCATTGCACTCCAGCCTGGGTAAGAAGAGCGAAACTCCGTCCCCCCAAAAAAAAAAAAAAAGAAGAAAGTAAAGGAATAAAGAATGGCTGCTCCATAGGCAGAGCAGCATGGGCTGCTCAGCTGAGCCCCCTTAGAGTTATTTCTTGATTATATGCTAAACAAGGGGCAGATTATGCATAAGTTTTCTGGGAAAAGGGGTGGACAATTTCCAGAACTGAGAGTTCTTCCCCTTTTAGGCCATATAGGGTAACTTCCAGACGTGGCCATGGCATCTGTAAACTGTCATAGTGCTGGTGGGAGTGTCTTTTAGCATGCTAATGTATTATAATTAGCATATAATGAGCAGTGAGGGCAACCAGAGGTCACTTTGATCGCCATCTTGGTTTTGGTGAGTTTTGACTGGCTTATACTACAACTGTTTTATCAGCAAGGTCTTTATGACCTGTATCTTGTGTGGACCTCCTATCTCATCCTGTGACTTAGAATGCCTAACCTCCTGGGAATACAGCCCATAGGTGTTAGCCTCATTTTACCCAGCTTCTATACAAGATGCAGTCACTCCGATTTCAACACCTCTGACATACTTTTCTCCTCCCTTTTACAAGGGAGCCCTTAATCCTAAGAGTTGTAGAGGTCCAAAAATCCATCTTTTGGAACTTTGCCAGGCCGAATGGGGCAATAATATTCTTGCCCACCTGTTAGGGTGTCTTGTATCCAGGGTAGAGAGGAGTGCGGTCAGAAAGCAACAGTATGGTGAGGGCCATTCATAACTCAGAGTTCTGGCAAAAGCTGATATCCAGAGTCAGCCGGTTGGTGCTGCACTGTTTCCTTTGGGTTGAGGTCTCCTCAGTATAGTCCCAGTCCCTCCTTAGTTTGCTGGGAAGATGTTATTGGAAAGGGTTCCCAATTCAGATCCCAAGAGAGCGTTCTTGGATCTTGTGCAGGAAAGAATTTAAGGTGAATCCGTAAAGTGAGAGCGAGTTTATTAAGCAGGTAAAGGAATGAAAGAATGGCTACTCCACAGAGCAGCCAAATCCTATAATAATTTTATGTGAAAAAAGAAAGTTGCAAAAGGATGTATTCCAAATGATACCATCTGTATAAATTTCATAAACACACAGTACTATTATGGGTCCGTTTCCATTTTGTAAAAGTTTAACAAAATTTGTGTGGGAAGAGTGCATAGCATTCTTAGGAAGAAATTTCCTCTGGAGAGGCCAAGGGAAGCATGGAATGGGAAGTTGTATTTTAGCTATATTCGTAATGTTTCATTCCTTTTTGAAGTGCAGCAAACTTGACAGTTATTAAATCTGTATGGCGAGTACGTTTTTGCATGTGTCAAATGTTCTATAATCAATAGTTCTCAGTTTATCATGTAGCAGTTTCCAGTTAAATATGTTGGATTGAACATGTGCAGTTATTTCCTTTCCCCCCTGAAGCCCTATGCCAGTGTTATTCAAGGAATATAGAAACACACAAATTTACAAGGACAGGTAAGGGGAAAGACATAGGAGCAGATTTGAATGATCAACATCATTTTGGTCAGCAGAGAGAGGGGCATGAATTTTAATTTGACTAATTTAGTGATGTGAAAAGAGTGGCTTGAATGGCTTTTACTGAGGGATTCCAGAAAGCGTTGACCCTATGCAACCTCAGGATTGGAGGGCTGCAGGTGGCTGGGAAGATTGCACCAAGGGGTGGAATTAGTTTGAGGTAGATGCATGGGGTCCTTTCCCTAACTGTTGTGTAATTATAGAGGCTCTGGAAATAGAAATTATTTGAAGTATTTTTTGCTGAGATTTGTTCCAGGATGCTGACAGTCAGACAGGAGATGGAACCATTTTTCTTCAGAGACACTGAAATGTATCCTAGAAATGAACTACAAATACTGGCATCCCTCAGTATAGAAGAGGAAACCCTTTGTCTGATTTAAGAAGGAATAGGATTTATAGAAATAATATTTAGTGGCTTATAGAATGACTGGAAAGTCTGTAGAAGTGGGTTTGAAAAATGGGCAAAAACAAAGGAGGCCACGTAGCCAGGACAATAGTTGTTCCCACAGGTAGACTGGTGTGGTGTTGCCCTTGAACGCTGGATGTTTAGCTTGATGTTGCCACCACTAGCACTTTCCTGAGGGTGCCAGTGTGCACCATGGGAACCGCTTCTGCCACCACCTTCCGTGTAAATGGATTCACCTCTTTCTTGCTTTCTTTAGACACTACTCTTGATTCAGAGTTGGGGATGTATATGTCTCATTGGCTGGGGAGCAGGTTGTGTGTCTGCTCCCTGTTTGTAAGAATGGCTGGATTAAGTAACATTTCAGCATTTTTACCTTCTTTTATGGAAGGCAGACTTTGTATCAGGAAAGGAGATTCTCTGGATGTAGATAGAAAGTTTAGAGGATAAGCAGATGTTGGGAAGTCATACTGTTTTCCCCTCTGTCCTGCTTCCCCAGGTAAACCAACTGGATCTCTACTTAGTCCATTTCATGAAGTCTGTTTAGTAGTCAACAAGCCCTGCCCCATACAGAGCTTCAGTCTTTTCTTTTTTAAAATCCATTTATCTTTATTCATTTTTGAGATGGGGTCTCACTCTTTCACACAAGTTGTAGTAGAGTGTGGCATGATCTTGGCTCACAACCTCCATCTCCCAGCTTCAAGCAATCCTCCCACCTTAGCCTCTCAAGTAGCTGGGACCACAGGCTCACATCACCATGCCTGGCTAAAGTTTTGTATTTTTGGTAGTTAATGGAGTTCTGCCATATTGCCCAGGCTGGTCTTGAACTCCTGAGCTCAAGAGATTCAGCCACTCGGCCTCTCATAGTGCTGGGATTACAGGCGTGAGATACCGTGCTTGGACCAGTCTGCTATTTTTATGCCTCAATTTTAAATACAAAAGGATAGCCTATAGCAGACATATGAGCAAAACTTACGATGTGAAAGACAGTGATAAAAACAGAAGAAAAGTAAATTTGGGGAATATATAGATACTGAAGATGAAAGGAAAACATAAAATATTTGTTTATTAGAATGAGAGAAAATACTGCATTCATAAACAAGAATAGAATTTTAAAAAATTTTTTATTATTTTGAGGTGAACTCTTGTTCTGTCGTCCAGGCTGCAGTGCATTAGTGCCATCTCGGCTCACTGCAACCTCTGCCTCCTGGGTTCAAACAATTCACCCTGCCTCAGCTGCCCAAGTAGCTGGGATTATAGGTTCGCGCCACCACGCCCAGCTAATTTTTCTATTTTTAATAGAGGCAGGATTTTACCATGTTGGCCAAGCTGGTCTCGAACTCCTAACCTTAGGTGACCTGCCTGCCTCGGCCTCCATGAGTGCTGGGATTACAGGCATGGACCACCATGCCTGGCCAGAATGATTTTTTTAAACAGGAGAAACAGAGAACACAAAATTTCTTCAAAATTGAGCCAAGAATCAATGTGAAAGATTAAATAGTCTGGTTGGAAAATGAGGTTTTTAAAGGTTTCTCAAATGCCTAAGAGAAAAAGACAAAGAAATAGAGGGTATAAGAGAAAAACTCAGACAGTGTTCAGGAGGCCCAGTATCCAATGAATAGAACATTTACAGAATGAAAGAACAAAGAATGGGAAGGAAAAGGAATTAATCAAAGAGTAATGAAATAAAATTTCACTCAACTGGAAGTCAAAAAGGTCCACCAAGTGTCCAATACAAGGGCCATAAAAAGAACAACACAAAGAATACTCCAGATTAAAGGGATAATCCTAAAACAATCCAGAAACAGAGAATATATTTTAAAAACTGGAATCAGAATATTTTGAGCTGCTCAGTTGCAACAGTAAAAGCTAGAAGTTAATGAAATAACACCTTTGTCTTAGTCCCTTTTCTGTTGCTTACAAAGAATACCTAAAACTGGATAGTTTATTTTAAAAAAGAATTTATTTCACATGGTTACAGAGGCTGAGAAATCCAAGGTCCAAGGGCTGCACCTAGCGAGGGCCTTGTTGCTGGTGGCCACTCTGCGGCATCCCGAGAAGGCGGTGCAGGGCATCACATGCTGAGGGGCTGAGCCTCCTAACGTGCTGGCTCAGGTTTCTCTTCCTCTTCTTATAAAGCTACCAGTTTGACTGCCATGATAGCTGATTAATCCATTAATCTATGACTGGATTAAGCCGTTCACTAGGACAGCTCTCATGATTCACTCACCTCTTAAAGGCCCCTCCTCTCAATACTGCCACATTGGGGATTAAGTTTGAACAGGAGTTTTGGATTGTACAAATATTCAAACCGTAGCAACCTTGAAAATTCTAATGGTAAATGTTTTACTCTCTGTAGTTTTATGCCCAGCCAACTGTCAGTCAGTTTAAAGCTAGCCATGCCAAGACCCAAAGCTTTTAACACCCATACACCCTTTCTTAGGCACTTAGTAAATGAAGAAGGTAGTGGTCCATCCAGGTGAGGGAGTGAACTAAGAAAAGAAGAAATGAAATTTGGGAGACATGGGATTCATCCAGGAGAGAAAGGAAGGAAATGCCAAGATGGTGATTGGTGAGACGTTCCCAGGAATGCCTCTTCAGAAGACATAGAAATCAGAAGCTAGATTGGGGCATGAGGGGAGCTCTAGGAGAGACGTCTTCAGGGAAGAGAAATGGAAGTGATAGGAACCTGTTGTTTTTGACTGTGTGGAAACAATAGCAAGAATTTTTTGCCTCTTTTGTTGTATGTAGGAAAAATTAAACATAGGTATAATAGAATCAAGCTAATGAAAGTAAATGAAACAGTTACTAAGTTCAGGAAAAGTAAAGTAGGCAACTGAGCAAATATAGCCATAGTACATAAATCCTGATATATTTAGCTATGTGATATAACTAATATACACACGTGAATATAAATACATAAGTAGGTCCATAGAATAGGGCAAGGAAATGGGAGAGACACTTAATGGAAGCGTGTTGATTTCTCATCTTCCACAACAGGACTTCAACTGTTACAATATAAGATAAATTAAAAAGTAGCAGTATGAGCATCTTATTAAGGTATAAGGAAATAGTGAAGGAAACAGTGCTATGAATTGAAAGTGGCTGTAAGCATCTTTGCACAGTTCTTATAGATTGTAAAATCACTTCTCAGTGTTTGTTATACCACCTGTTTTCCTATTCAAATGTGGTTGGCATTTATGATTAAGCCTTTACTAAGGACTAAGTATCCTAAAACCAAAGAAGATGCAGTTCCTGGCCTGAAGCACTTACATTTCAGTGGGTGGTGCATCAGAAAACTGAACAATCACAGTGTGTTCTTTGTGATTGTCTTTTGGGAACCAAGGATGTGGAGAAAGTTTGGGACCTCAAGAGAAAGAGAGGATGTTTACAGCTGCATAAGGAAAGGGCAAACCAGCAGAGCTCCTGGGACCTGCTGCAGGAGGAAAGATCCCTGAGAGCTGTGCAGAGGAAAATCCCTCCTGCTTTTTGACAAGTATGCATTTCCAAATGTTGAAAGAGAGATTGCAGAGCTCAACAACATGAATATTTTCTGGTTTACCCACCAATGGTTTTTCTCTCCCTAAAAGGAAAAAATGTCCATTATCTCTTGGAACATGTCTGTTTTAACTGTATCACTGTTAGTGGGCACTGGCATTCCAATATTTTTTCCTAATGGGTATAGTGTTGTTTTGATTTGTATGTCTTTGATGCTTATTATACTCATGATTGTTAGGACACTAGATCGGCCTTTTCTTGTGCTTGTGTTATAGAATTTTTCTTATTTCAACATATTGTTTCTTTAAAACTTGTTTTAGGCCGGGCACGGTGGCTCAAGCCTGTAATCCCAGTACTTTGGGAGGCCGAGGCGGGTAGATCACGAGGTCAAGAGATCGAGACCATCCTGGTCAACAAGGTGAAACCTCGTCTCTACTAAAAATACAAAAATTAGCTGGGCATGATGGTGCGTGCCTGTAGTCCCAGCTACTCAGGAGGCTGAGGCCAGAGAATTGCTTGAACCCAGGAGCTGAGATCGTGCCATTGCACTCCAGTGTGGGCAACAACAGCGAAACTCCGTCTCAAAAAAAAACCAAAAAAAACCTTGTTTCAACTGCAGTGATGCCAGAAAGTTTCAAAAAGACAGTTCCTCACTTTTTCTTGGCAGCAGATCTAGCGTTAGAAGGTAATAACACATAGTGAAATCATGATTTATTTAGAGTAGAAATTTTGATTTCTAAAGCAAAAATCTTGATTTTTAACTGCCATAAATTTAAGGGATGCTGTAAAAAGAATAAGGTGGGGTAGGGGTGGGGGTGGAAGAGGTGGACAACTTTCTGAAAGAGAACATACCTCAGTGCAATCTTGAAGGAGGAGTAAGAGTTAAAGAGGAGTAATGGGTGGATAAGAATAAAACAGGAGGAGGAGGGAAGAGAATTGTATGGAGTTGTATTCCTACAGAAGTTACCACGTGGCTTCTCCTGAAGTCTCATGAGAACCTGGTGCATTCAAGAAATTAACTGGTTTCCTTTCCCTTTAACTGGAGCTCAGGGTTCAGGGAGCATGGTGGGAAGAGTGTGGAGAGATTGAGCTGTTAATTAGGGAGATTTATCTTGCACTTAGGAAATTTTGATATTATGAAAACAGAGAAGTTACTGTGAGCATGTAAGCAAAAGAGTGTAAAAGTCTTGTTCTCATATGCACCTTATAAACAGTCTTGAATAGGCAAAGTGATCAGTTTTTAAAATGAGCATTATTGCAGACACACAAGACTACATTTTAAGATCAAACTTACTATTCTGGCTAGAGGATTTATTTTACTTTGTCACAAAAATGAAAAGGTTGGCCAAAAAAAACAAAAGACTTCCTGCCACAAGGTTTTATCTTTGAATACTTGGTTGGTTTGCATTTTGATTAACTTTTTTTCTGGTTTGTTAATAAGCATTTAAATGATCAAGTTAATACATTTGTGAGGAAAATGTCACTGAGAAGTCAGAGATTTTTAAGTTTAGGGGACTAGATTAAAATAATTTTATTTGAAAGTTACACATATGTACGTATATTTGCATATGTGCATAGCTGTTCCAAAAACAAAAAAAAACTGGAAGGATGTGGTATGCATTAAATAAATTTTGTTTGCCCCTGCTTTCATTTCTGTTGACAAGTTGCCAGAATTACTTGCATAGGGATTCTATTTTTGGGGCCATCATATAAATAAAGGATTTAAAATGTGTCCAATATGAAGCATTTCATCCAGTGTTTTACATCAGCTTTGAATGGGAGGAGGTCCTTTGCTGCTTCTGAGCATAAGCAGATTCTTTGGCTCTTCATCACCCACCCCTCTGCCTTTCTTTTTCTGGCTCTGTAAATACTTAAGTCTCTGCAGAAGTGACTGTCCCTTGTGCTGGATCTTTTCTCTCCTCTGTCCTTATCATTCAGTGTCTTACTGTCAGTGCCCCCAGCCCACACACACTGCCTGGAAGAATACGTGTACTATTAGGAGTGACTACCATTGGGTTTGGGATTCGGTCATATTGAAGATGTTTACTTTTCACTTTTTCTGCAGTATTTCAGTTTTTAAAATATTCAATAAGCATATAACTCGGTTTAAAAAATGACTTTGTAAAAGGCCAAAGGAGAGACTTTTGTGGGGAGAAAAATTATTTGAGGGTGAAAGGTAAAAATTATTTTGACCATCATTAATTTGATGGTAATTGTTTTTAATTTCTGGTTTCTATTGTCTCTCCCTTCAATGCTGTATTAACCACACTGCCTTCCATTGTCCTGTGAGAATGTGTAGGATTTACTTTGGTAGGATTTTAAATAGTTATTCTATTGTGGATTAGTTTCTGCCTTTTAGTTATTTCATTGTGATGGTGTCTTACCCAGTTCTGTGTCACTTCTTGTTAATCTTTTAAGAGATTTGCTTGTTTTTAATGCTTTTTTTCTATGCTCTTTTGATGAATGGATTGGGGGAGAGGGTCAAACCTACTTTTCATTCATTACTGTTATGAAGGCTCTTTAAAAGAGAAAGATGAAGCTGAAACTTGTATTAAATTTTGCTAATGTGGACTTGTTGGCATTTCTCCTTCAACATAGAAATGTGTGAAATAACCCTGATTATATTTTAGATTACAATAGAAGTTCTGATAATTTATCAGTTAATTTCTATTCTATTTTGGCTGAAAGCATGTAACTTTTATTTCTGGTGATTACATTTCAAGGGTACTAAGCTTAGATGCTTTAAGGATAAGGATTGGACAGATCTTGACCTCAAGAGCCTGAAAGTCTCACTGGGAAGAGAAGGCCAAACCACAGGTAGACTGAATCCTGGAATTTCAGTAAGTAGCAGAAAAGGAAGCCTTTTTAGAAAGGAGGGTGCCCTGGTACAAGCAACATGGCTTAGGGATCAGACTCTTGAATGGTGACCCAGTCTCTTCTGAGCTGCTGAGTCTTCATGTATGAACTGCAGTGAATAAGCTCTTCAAAGATTGCTTTAGGGAGTTAGTGAGATAATGAGCAGTGCCTGGTGCATAACTGGTTACAATGGATGGAAGCAGATTATTGAACAGGCATGCACTGAAAGGACAGCATGGTGCACCAGGCAGGGTAAGAGTTGGGGAATGAGGAAATCTGGCTGTAAACGTGGGCTTGCCCCTTGCTATTTAACCCTAGGTGGCCTTATAGTTTCTGGCTCTGACATACCACAGGTGGAAAATGATGGACTCAGACAAGGTATGCTTAATAATTTACAGTTTTAAATTTTCAATATTGAATTCTTGATTTGGGCTCAGTCAGTTGATAGAGCTTTATGAAGAGGGCACAGTGATTTGTCTAGGGCAAGCCTGCTTCCTTCTGTTAATATAAGAAGGAAGCAGTTTGTGGGCCGGTGCCAGTTACTGTTGAATTCCGGGCCTAAATCAGAAAAATAATGGCATGGGCCAGGCATGGTGGCTCACACCTGTAATCTCAGCACTTTGGGAGGCTGAGGTATACAAATCACGAGGTTAGGAGATCGAGGCAAGCCTGGCCAACATGATGAAACCCTGTCTCTACTAAAGATACAAAAATTAGCCGAACATGGTTGCGGGAGCCTGTAGTTTATGTAACTATGTCACTAATTCTTTTCTAATACTGTATTCATATGGGAACAGGCTGAGGCTTCAGACCCTTGCCTTGGCACTTGCAGGGTCTCCTATGGGGTGTCCCACCCACAATAAGGGAGCCTTTTATCTAGTATATTTTCAAAGTAGTTTTTGTGCCATAAATTTTTTAACCACTAGCCCAGTATTGACTGAGAGAGAGCCCACTATATAGTGAGCACTTCTTCGTGTGTGTGTGTGTGTGTGTGTGTGTGTGTGTGTGTGTGTATTGGATCTCACTCTGTTACCCAGGCTGAAGTGCAATGGCGTGATCTTGGCTCACTGCAACCTCCTCCTCCCAGGTTCAAATGATTCTCCTGCCTTAGCCTCCCGAGTAGCTGAGATTAGAGGCGCATGCCACCACACCCAGCTAATTTTTGTGTTTTTTTGGTAGAGGTGGGCTTTCATTATGTTGGTTAGGCTGGTCTGAACTCCTGACCTTAGGTGGGAAGCTGCCTGCCTTGGCTTCCCAAAGTACTGGAATTACACATGTGAGCCACTGTGCCAAGCCCCACTCTGTGTATACACAGTTTGTTTAACTTTATGACTTTGGGCAAATCTTTTTCTTTGAGATGGTCTCACTGTGTCACCCAGCCTGGAGTGCAGTGGTCCAATGGCAGCTAACTCCAGCCTCAACCCCTTGGGCTCAAGCAGTCCTCCCACCTCAGCCTCCTGAATAGCTAGGACCACAGGCACACACCACCAAGCCTGGATAATTTTTTTTCCCCTCGAGGCAAAGTCTTGCTCCATCACTCACTGCAACCTTTGCCTCCCAGGTTTAAGCAGTTCTCCTGCCTCAGCCTCCCAGGTAGCTGAAATTACAGGTGCACATGACCACGCCCAGCTAATTTTTGTATTTTTAGTAGAGACAGAGTTTCCCCACGGGGGCCAGGCTGGTCTTGAACGCTTGACCTCATAATTTGCCCTCCTTGACCTCCCTAAGTGTTGAGATTACAGGCGTGAGCCACCACTCCCAGCCTTTTAAAAAATTTTTTATTTTTTAATAGAGACAAGGTCTTGCTTTGTTGCCCATGCTGGCCTCAAACTCCTGAGCTCAAGCGATCTCTCCTTGGCCTCCCAAAGTGCTGGAATTACAGTTGTGAGCCACTGTACCTGGCCTGGCCATGCCCTTACCTCTATATCCTCTTTCTTTATTCATAAAATGGAGATACAGTTGACCTTTGAATAATGCAGGGGTTAGGCTGCCCAGACTCCCACCCCCCATGCAGATGAATATTTGAGTATAACTTTTGATTCCCCCAGAACTTAACTGATAGCCTACTGTTGGCCAGGAGCCTTACTGATAACATGAGCAGTGAATGAACACATAATAGTTTGCATGTTCAAGGTATTATATAATGTGTTCTTACAGTAAGTAAGCTAATGAAGAGAAAATGTTATTAAGAAAATCATCAGGAAGATACATTTGCGGTACTTGACTGCATTTGTCAGTATGGTGAGTTCACTTCATCTGTCTGACGTGGCAGGCAACTGCAGCTGCAGACTTCAACCCATGGTACAGATCAAGCAATCCAGCTCTTATAAAAGTCATGACTTTGCTTCTTGGGAGCACTTTTAGCATCACTAGTGGCACTTCATATGGGTCCCATGGTGTTATTCAGGGTTTACATATTTTACTAAGCATGAAAAATACACCAGAACCATGAGAGGTCACTTTTTACTCTGACATAGAGTTTATCAGAGAGAGGAACTGCTCACCTGGAGACGATTAGTTTTTAATCAGAGACTTCTAACACTTGTGCTCACCACAGTAGCAGCAGGCTATGGCTGTGAAATTATTTTAGGAGTATAGTATGTATTGTAATTAATTTTATGCAGTTATGATTTAATATTATATCTTTACGTTTGTTTACATTTCTCTCCACTGCAAATGGCACCATATATGATCTGTGTTTCTGTGCGTAAGTTTTGATATATTTGGCTTAAATAGATTTATGTATCTTCTATGGTAGTAAATGATAAAATAGACATATCTACATGTATTTTATGCATTCATAACATTCCTAACTTTTTATTGATTTTTTTCCATATTTCTAGGCTATGTAGTTTTTTCAAATTGTCACTAGTCTCCAAGATATTTTTTAGTGTATTTGTTGAAAAAAAAAGTCTGCAGACAAGTGGCCCTCACTGTTCAAACCCGTGTTGTTCAAGGGTCAGCTATACTCCTGGGGTGCTGGCGAGCACTGAAGAAATGAGCATGTGTGAAAAAATGAAATGGGTGACAGAGTCCTGCTATCTTAGATACCTTGAGGGAGAGAGGTTATGCTCAGAGATAATGGTATAGTCAGACACAGGAACTATCTGCAGTCTGTATTTAAGGACATGCTAAAGCAGTGTGGAGTGATTTTAATTTTTTTGTTTTACGTTCTAGGTTCTCAGGTGATATTTCAAAACCTGTTAAGGGAAATGTACTTACACTTGATATCAATCACGATTAATAATGTTTTGGATATTATGTTCGCCCATTGTTCTTACATTCCTTTTTACTCTTTTCCTAAGGTAAATTTAAATGTGTTTTTGCAAGTGCAGTTTCTTAAATTCTTTTTGGAACATAAATATTCAAATAAGAAAACCATGATATCCTTAATAAAGCCGTTTGTGGTGTTCCTTCTTGATGAGCCCCCTCCCGTTTCCTACATACCTGTCTTCTGTTTCCAGTTAGACGCTAGAGACTTGAGGGTAAAGATGGTCCCCTGTGTCACTGACAGTGACTGGCTCAAATTGCCAACGTTAGCAGCCTGAAAATCTGTCTTAGAGATGCAGATTCTCTGCTGTGATTTTTACAGAGTTCATTATATGTGGATCAAAGGCAATTTTCATGGCTTATCTAATGAAAATCTGACTTCATCTCTTTCCCTTCTGCCCTGAAAGAAGAAAATCAGTACTACCAGATTCTTCTTCCCCCAGTATGCGATTCCTTGAGCCATTGATACCAGGTAGCACTTTAGTAAAGCTCTCCAGGGCGTTGGTGTCAAGTCTACATAGAGACATTCTTCAAATTTAGCCCCAGTCTCTGCAGAAGGAGGACTGTGAAAAGGACAGAATGTGCACAGGGAAGTAGATGCTTCCCAGGAAAGGGGAACCAATGATGGCAGCCTGTGCTCTGTTGAGACAGCCTCATCTGATTTTCCTAGGTCACTACAGTCTTGTGAGGGGACAAGGTGAAGGCTGCTGGGCACAAGGGGACTTTTATGTCAATATTAAATATAAAGAAAGCATCTGTAAATGAGGAAATATAAGCAGTTGTGTTAATCATCTATGTGAAATAATTATTCAAATCCTATAAATACTGCAAATCTTATAATCTTTAGTAGCCTCTACTTTATACAGCCTTCTTTGATTTTATTTTAATTAGGGGATTTAGCACAAGAACATCTTAAAGGAAGGACCTGATATCTGTTGGATTTTTACTTTTTTGGTGATTTGAATGGTTGGAGGTTTAACAACGTGTGTAGTACCTTATAATTAGTATTTAAACGTACGGTCATCATACCACAGTCACAGATTATATTTTATATTTTTAGCAACAGAAAGATGGCTTTTTTTCTCGTAAGTTTCTTATTATTAAGGTGACACATGCTCATTTCAGAAAATAAAAATAGACAAATACAAAAAAAACCAAATTACTCATAATTCAAAGAAACATTATCAGTCCTTTGGTGAACTTACGTTGCCCTTTTAGTCAGTCAATCAGTCAATCTACCTATCTATCAATCAATCATCTATCACATATCAAAATTTGTTATGTATATTCAGTTTTGTTTTTATCCTGTATTCTTCTGAAATTTGGGCTCGTTTGTCCCCAGTTATATTCAATAGAATACATGGTATAAAATGATTTTTTTTTAAGTGAGTCCATGGTCAAATCAGTTAAGAAATTTCTTAGTTAATAAAATTAGTGGTAGTGGTAGTGTTTCTTGTTTTTTAATAAAATGAGATGGGAACTCATTCTGTTGCCCAGGCTAGTCTCAAACTCCTGGGTTTAAGCAGTCCTCCCATCTCAGCCTCCCAAAGTGTTGGGATTACAGGCATGAGCCACTATGGCTGTAGATTTCTTGGGGGCTTTAATAGACCAGCATGTATCGTGATTTCCTAAGAAAGGTGATATACACTCTATTGCTGCCTTATTTAATTATAGAATGCTTTTTTGAGGATTACTTTAATTTGAGCACAGTTTGGGAAAATAGACAGGCACTTACCCTGTGTGCTGGGTATTTACTGGTTGTCCCGGGGCGTCTATTTCTCATGTTCCTCTTTCCCCAGACATATTTGGTAATAAGTTATTTAATACCAGATTTGATTTGATAATCAGTTCAATTTACAGCATTGGTTGATCAAGTTTTTTAAATGTATTCAAAATGTGTGATAATTGCATATCATATAATTATTATGATAAAAATACTCATTTGCTGCTTTAGTCTCATCTGTTCTCTTGATATCCTGGTGGCAGGAGGCATGGAAACTCTCAGTGCCTCCAGTGAGTTGGTGAGCTTTTGATTTGTTTTCCTTTAAAGTGTTATAACTTGTTACACCTCAAACACTATTTTCCTCTAATAATTCTGTTTCACTTTTACCTTTCTTACTACCTTTTACTCCTTTTGCCCTTCCTACTTTAAGCTCTTCCAACCTAGATCTTTGGTATTTTATTATTTGCTTGTTGCGTGAGATTAGTCATATTTAAATGTAAGAGATAAACACGGACATGTACTTCTGTTCTGCTTTACTTTGCCAGCTGTTGAATCAATTTACTATTTAGCAATCATTCCACCATGGGTTGGGTGTACTGGCTCACTCCCGTAATTCCAACACTTTGGGAGGATCCCTTGAACCCAGGAATTAAAGATCAGCCTGGGCAACCCTATTTCTACAAAGAAATGTTAAAAATTAATGAAGCATGGTGAGGCATGCTTGTAGTCCTAGCTACTCAAGAGGCTGAGGTGGGAGGATCAGTTGGGCCTAGGACTTCAAGGCTGCAGTGAGCCATAGTCATACAGCTGAACTCCAGCCTGAGTGACAGCACAAGACCCTGTCTCCAATAATAGTAATTACTATTATTCCACCATGTAACTTGTTCCATACATTCTTTATTCTGTTGTTGTTGTTCTACCCTCAAGCTTTCTGCCAAACTATTGTGTTCTCTCCTTCACCTTCAGCTATACAAAGTATATTCAAGCTTAACAAAACCTTTGAAGCATAACCTTCTTCACTGAACTTTTTTATTTAGGAGGGTCAGTGGGAGGGAAATGTGGTTTTCCCTTTTGACCCTTCCTCTATCCAAACGCACATTTTAAGTTGGTTTCTTATCTCTAAATTCAAATGTGGCTTTATCATGTTCCATGTTTTGTATCTATAACTTTTGTATTCACTTTGTTAATTTTACCACAATTTTTTTTTAAATCTACTTTGTTCCCATCAGCTTTGTCTCTTTCAGAGTGAACATTAGGAGAGCAGGAACTGGATTTATCAGCTGTTTCTCTCAGCTCTTCCTGCTTTTTGTTAAAGGGAGAATACGGAAATGAAAGGAAGTAGAAATTCCATTCTAAAAAGTTTTGTGCTGATTCATAAATCTTAAATTATCCATGACATTGTACTAAGATGTGTTTCAGGCTGACTTGAAAGAGTGAGACATCCCTTCTGTCTGAGATGTTACTTTTATGTAATGTGAGTGAAATTCAGGAAAGCCAAGAAGGAATGTAAAGAAAATAGTTTGCCTTATTTGATTATATTACCTAATCTAATATTCAAATATGTGAAGTTGCATTTCTGTTTTTAATAGTATTCTATTACATTCTGAACTAAATATTTACAGTCATTCTATGTCTGTGTACACAACATCAAAAACTATTTCCCTTGATTCGTTTTTTTAAGAGCCTGGTTATCACCGTGTTACCTAGACTGGTCTCAAATTCCTGGGCTCAAGCCATCCACTTGCTTTGGCCTTCTTTAAGGTGCTGGATTCACAGGCACAAGCCACTGTCCTCCTGGAAATTTTCATAAATTCATCTGTAGTGTATATCTCTGGATGACGGGGGCATTTGAATAGTTTATTCATCAGCATGGTTTTTTTCTACTGCCCTGAAACATTGAGAGCTGGCCTTGTATTTTAGGCTATACCAGTTAAATAATCTGAGAAGATCTCATTTTGGAATGTGGAAGTATTTGATGAGGAACATTACATGTTTTTGGTGACCCTACCATATTGCATGGTAATTCTTTCATCACAGGAACTGCAGTGTTCCCCCAACCACACCCCTTCCCACATCTCTTATGTAACCTTTAAACTGTTCTTTATGCCCTTGGCACAGTGTTGTTTCTCTCATTCTGTTCCTTGAATTATTGTGCTCACTTCATTACCACTTAATCATTTCTTGAAAAAAAATTTCTTTTTTTCTTTTTCATTATTCTGCTTGTTGGTTAATTCATTGTAAAATAGATAAATAAAGAAGATATCCAATGAGGACCTGTCCCTATTTTATCTGGAGTTTAGTGGAGAGAATCATGACCAGAGATTTGGAGGTAACAGCATAGAGATGATATTTAAAGCTGCAGATACCTATAGCATCACCAGACAGAGCACTGGTTACCATGCAGATTTCCAGCCAGTAACTTCATTGTTCTGTCTTTGTTCAGCTGCACAGACAAATGTGATCAAACCCAGTTAACACACTGCTTTCCACAGTGATATTATTACTCTAGTGGACCCACTCTAATATACTCAATGCTCACATGCATCCTTATAGAAACACCCTTTATACTCCCTTCCAGAAATATGAAAAATGGCAAGAGAGGCAAACCATAGACACCACTCTGTGATCACTGGCTTTTCACTGGACTCCACTACAGACCGAGTAGTCAGCAAAAAGAGAGGCAAGAGAAAATGAAGAAGCATGTGGTTATCACAGAGGTCAAGAAAAGAGAGTTTCAGGATGCAGGATGGGTTCAGGAGTGCAGATGCTTCACAGAGCCAGAATGACAAGGGTTTTTAGCAAGCAAGAGATTCCCATAAGAGGTTCTGCTTTCAGCATTCTCTGGGACTTGATATTCTAAATAGCTGACCTACTGTGGTACAAATAGTCCCACCAGGAGATAGTTCCTGTTATTAAACAGCTTACAATCAGAATGGGAAGTATATAGGAAGGAGGCATGTTCCATGCATCCCCTGTCATCTTTTTCTTTGTCTGCGTCTCCCTGATACCACCTGGAGCTTACCTTGATGGAGGGACATGCTCAGAAGAGACTCCAGAAACACAGGGAGTGATTTAGAAGAGTGGAGGAAGGATTTCTTCTGGAAGAATGGTGGGTTACGTTGTGAGAAATCTTGAGTGATGAAAAGACTTTCAACTAATTGAATTGAACTCATTGAACTAAACTGTGGGCCCTCTAGATAGGATTAGTATTCTAGCTACATGGATCTACCACAGACTTAAAATAGTATCTAGAGCTGTAAAATTAAACGTGTAATAAGGAAAATTTTTATATAACCTGCTCTTTCAACAGATGGAGGTGATATGCTGTGAATTTGTATTGCTCTTCTGTTTAATTCTATTGCTTTTTACCATATTGGTACTTAGGCAGGTTTGCTGATATTTAAGAGAGTTGCTAATCATTGACAACATAGGTTTACTATTTCAGCCAACCCTAAGGAATTGATTTTAATGATCTGTCATCATATGGCACACAGTGATGGACAGTGTTATTTTTGACTGGCTAGTTTAATATGTGCAAAGCATGTATATTTCTATATATGCTAGTCAGTGCCCTAAGTTTATATTGTACCTCAGAGGGGTTTGATGCTATAAATAAGGATGGGAAAAGGGAGGGAGAGAGATGGAAACTGAGAGGGAGAAAAAAATAAAGAAAAAGGAAGGTCCTTATGACTGAAAAAAAATCTGTTATTTAACATAATTAATTGCCCATCTCGAACCTCATCAGTTTTTACAGGCCACTAAACTGTGGCTTCTCTCTCCCATGTGCTCATCTGTATTTTGAAATGAAAAGAAAACATTGAATTGTTGTTATATAATGTAATGGGAGTCTTGAAATTTCTTTTGAATTGGTAAGAAATTTTTCTATTTAAAATAAGATTTTATAAACCCATTAAAAATATTGGAAGTATATGAGATGGTTTGGAAGAGAAATACTGATGGTGAAGACTGAGCATTTCCAAGACAGTTTTATTTCTTATATTTTACTGCCAGCTTTTAGTTTTCTCCTGTAATGGAAATAACGTCACATATCCTAAGAAAGACAGTTCTACAGTAAATTATTTTCTAAGACAAATGAAATGTGGCAAGAGTTTTTATCATGGTGGGATTGGTATGTTGTCCTTTTAGAGAATGAATGTTTGGGGAATGAAAGATGATTTATTTGATTTTCTGTGAGGTTGTGGGAAATGTTGAAACCACCCAGTTTTTATAAGAATCTACTTATTATTTATTCTATGTAGAATATTGAAATAATCAGCTTTTTGGAAGATGAACAGGTGTTTGCATTTTGGCTCAGTTGATCGATTTTCCTTCCGTTTTATGAGGATCACTTCTTGAACCTCTGCTGTGGCCGTACATGCTGTCCTTTGATATCCTTGGAAGCAATAGTTAGCACGTTTTGTCACTTGAAGGCTTATTGTTGAAAGAGAAACACATAAAGTTCTGGAATATAAAGGGAATAATAGCAGTCTGACAGTAGAAGTATCTAGAAAGCTCAAAAGCCAGGTTTAATTAGGTAGCAGTGCAAAACTATTATCCCTTTTACAAAAGATGGTGAAGAGGAGTGCTAGTGAAAACAATTGGCATTTATATGAACAGCTGCACAGACCCAGCCAGCACGAGCCCAGCCAGAGCTCGCCTGGCCCTGCATTCTGCAGGCAGCATGCATTTTTTTTTTAAACACCCCTACATGTTCCAACCTTTAAATAGAAGCGAGTCTTCTAAAATGATGCCGTGTGCTGCAAGAGAAATGAAAGCGCCTGCCTTGGAGGCAGGAAGCCGACTAGGGAGATGCTTAATTATCGTGGAAGTAAGTGCTTGTTACCATTGAGTGGAGAGTGCAGCAAGTGCGGGTCGTCCTCGGGTGTCAGAGCCCTGATTTGTAGACAATGCCGCCCTGTCAGCTCAGTGCTGGTTCAGCAGCATCTTTCCAAACATGTATTTGGCAAGAATTTAAAGGCCACCTCTTGTGTAATTTGTGGAGTCTTGGAAAAGGAGCCTCTGCCTTTCTTTTCACAATGTACGCAACCATGCAGAATTTTATACTCAGAATCTGTGCCTCCTGCCTCCTGCCTGACGTGCTCATGAGGAAGTTCGTTTCCATGCCTGTCACCTGGAAGGATGCTAACAGTTCTCTGTAATCTGTTGGGGATATGGAGAGGGCCACCCAGAGCTGTGTTTTGTTTCTGCCGTCTTCATAAATTAGCACTGATGGGGTGGAGTAGGTTGTACTGCATAAGGAAGTGCAGGCATTTTGTTCATTAGTGAGATACTTCTAGCTTTTAAGAGTAGAAGAAACTAAAGAAAGCTTGAGAAGAGGTGGTGGTGATTGCTGGATTCATTCTGCAGTATCCTCGACTCGGTAAGTAATAAAGCAGAGGAAGATACAGAAGAGTGCTAATAGATAGAATGGCTGTAGGAAAACCCTTTTTATTTTCTTTCTGCTATATTTGTTTTTGCCAACTATGTTAAGCCTTTGTTAAGGAACAAAAAAACATGTATTTATTTTGGAAGAGGAGTTAAAAAGTGATTGTTGCAGCATATGAATTTGATAAAGTCATTTTTCAGTTTTTACTTTTGTCAAAAAACTGTGTTGCTCTAATTATTCGGTTGGTTACATCTCAAACTTCTGGTCATCACAGTGGTTCATGGTATTCTACATTTTTAGAGGTCATTGGAGCAAAAGTCTGTACTTGGAGTAGGAGCCATGATATCCTAGAACAAGATGTACCCCTCCCCGACCTCCCATTTTATGGAACTGTTCAATTAAGATGAAGTTTTAATAGTCTTTTTTTTTAAGAATATAAATCAAATGGTTTTTACTTTCTTCCTTTCTTTTAAACCTGCTTTGCTAAAAATATGAATTGTGGAACTGTGACTCCCAATCCATTATTGAGTCTTTTATTTTCATGTGTCTGGTTTTGACAATTGCATGTTTATTTTTAGATATATTTTTCTGCTAATTTAAATTATCCTTTTCTCTTTTAGAGAAAGCATGGGATTATGGCACCCACAGAATCTCAGTAATACAAGTTCCATTCAGTTTTTTCTGAAAGAAAGCCCTCTGTTAAAGTGAAGCAAAGAAACTGTTGTGGATTATAACCTTTAGAAGTTCCAAATTTTCAGTTGTTTACAAATGAAGCATTATTTAACCTTTTAAATGAAAAAGACTAAGATCTCACGCAACCGTCGTATTTTCTGGAAGCCATTCTCCGAAAGGGAAGTGTGCACATTTAAAACACAGATATGATGGTCCTTTCTGCAGGGATTTAAGTCTGCTTGCTTTTACATCATGACCAGCTTGAAACGGTCACAGACAGAAAGGCCTCTTGCCACTGACAGGACCTCCGTTGTTGGCGCAGATGGCACCCCCAAAGTCCACACTGATGATTTCTACATGCGGCGTTTCCGGTCCCAAAATGGCAGCTTAGGATCATCAGTTATGGCTCCTGTAGGACCTCCCCGAAGTGAAGGTTCTCACCATATAACCTCAACCCCCGGAGTCCCAAAGATGGGGGTAAGGGCAAGGATTGCAGATTGGCCCCCAAGAAAGGAAAACATAAAAGAATCTAGCCGTTCAAGCCAGGAAATAGAAACCTCAAGTTGCCTTGATAGCCTGTCCTCCAAAAGCAGTCCTGTGAGTCAGGGAAGTTCTGTTAGCCTCAATTCCAATGACTCAGCCATGCTGAAAAGCATACAGAACACGCTGAAAAACAAGACAAGACCGTCGGAGAACATGGACTCCAGATTTCTCATGCCTGAAGCCTACCCCACCTCCCCCAGAAAAGCTCTTCGCAGAATACGGCAGCGAAGCAACAGTGATATCACCATAAGTGAACTTGATGTGGATAGCTTTGATGAATGTATCTCACCTACATACAAGACTGGACCATCCCTGCACAGGGAATATGGTAGCACATCTTCCATTGATAAACAGGGAACGTCCGGAGAAAGCTTTTTTGATTTGTTAAAGGGCTACAAAGATGACAAATCTGATCGAGGTCCAACTCCAACCAAGCTCAGTGACTTTCTCATTACTGGTGGTGGCAAGGGTTCTGGTTTCTCTTTGGACGTTATAGACGGGCCTATCTCACAGAGAGAGAACCTCAGGCTTTTTAAGGAAAGGGAAAAACCACTCAAGCGACGTTCAAAATCTGAAACTGGAGACTCATCTATTTTTCGTAAATTGCGCAATGCCAAAGGTGAAGAACTTGGGAAGTCATCAGATCTTGAAGATAACCGATCAGAAGACTCTGTCAGGCCCTGGACGTGTCCAAAGTGCTTTGCCCACTATGATGTCCAGAGTATATTATTTGATTTGAATGAGGCTATTATGAACAGGCACAATGTGATTAAGAGGAGAAACACCACCACTGGAGCTTCCGCAGCTGCCGTGGCATCCTTGGTCTCTGGCCCTCTGTCTCATTCAGCCAGTTTTAGCTCCCCAATGGGCAGCACGGAGGACCTGAATTCCAAAGGAAGCCTCAGCATGGACCAGGGAGATGATAAAAGCAATGAGCTTGTAATGAGCTGTCCATATTTTCGGAATGAGATAGGTGGAGAAGGGGAGAGGAAAATCAGCCTTTCAAAATCAAATTCTGGCTCCTTTAGTGGATGTGAAAGTGCCTCCTTTGAGTCTACCCTTAGTTCCCATTGCACAAATGCAGGAGTGGCAGTACTTGAAGTGCCCAAGGAGAACTTGGTGTTGCACCTAGATAGAGTGAAAAGATACATCGTGGAACACGTGGACCTGGGTGCATACTATTATAGAAAATTTTTCTACCAGAAGGGTAAGTACAAATCTTCTGTTTCTTATGTTTTCTTTTGCCATACTTTGTGAAGAAAAGTACTGTATATTAAGATTTTTATTAGCATTGTGATGTAAGATTTGCATGATTTCCTCATCTTTCTTGATGGTAAATAGCTAAAGAGCCATTCGCCGCAATTTATTTATTTTTCCATTTTTTGAGTTACTTACCCCTTTCAGATATATAAATGTCTTGTTTTTGAATAGTACTTTTAAAATTAAAAAGTCCCTTTGACTTAGTGTTTGAAATTATAGTCTTTGTTGTATAGTAGATTTGCTGTGTCACCTTTAGGGACAAATGTACAAAGTTGAAAATACTTGAAATATAGCTGTTTTTTAAGGATTGCAAAACTAGTTTTAATGCTACTTTCATTTTTTAACACTTTCTCAGTAAGTACAGGAACCTTTTTTTTTTTTTTTTTTGCTGCTTCAATGTCATCAGTAGATAGGAATTATAATATATTCCTGTCCATTTACAGGAAGTATTTTGAAAACAAATTACATTATTTGACAAAAGTCACAGAGCCAATAAGTCTCAGTGCCAAGAATCAAATCTAGGTCTTTGAGTAGTAAAGGCACAGAAGAGAGAAGTACCTTTGACATACTGTCCACTTCCTTTCTAGTCTTAATTCTTTGAGTGGGAGAATAAAAAATATAGAGAGAGAGAGATTATACTTTATACAGTTTTATCTCATACTTTTAAGAAAGACCACTGTGATTTACTGAAAAGTAAGTGGTCTAAGTGAACTCTTACAAGCTTTCTAATGGTGTTTTTGAGCAGCATTAATTACGGAATGAGTTTCAGTTATCCAGGTAGGCAAAGGAGGAAACAGGATGATCGCCCACAAAGGACATACCTCTGTGTTCCACTAGGTAGATCAGTCATCTCTGCAGCCAAGTGAAGAGGCCTGTGGCGAGTGGCTCCCTGTCTGCAAACTACTCCTGCAGTGTTTTGATTTCCACTGTTTTAGGGATTTGAATGGTATTTAAATGTATTCTTCTGAGTGAAGTTTAGTTTCAAATCTGGTACTCATAACTTTATAATAATTGCTTTATAAAACATATCTTAATATTACTACATCATAGACCTCATTCCAGAAGGTTTATTGACAGGAAACAATCTTGTCTTGTGACTAAATATCCGTGTCTCATTCCTATGTATCCATGGCACGGTTTCTGGAATCAATATTGTATTGAATATCCCAATGTCGTTTTTAAACATTTATTTTCTCAATAATTTTCTGAAGTTCATATTTTAGAAAATACATCTCTCTTATACTGTCCTTTAAGGTACAAGTTTTTGCCAACTTGGCATTTGGGGGTGAGATGATTCTTTGTTGGGGTGGGGTGGAGTGGGGGACTGTCCTGTGCATCATAGGATACAGGATGCTTAGCAGCATCCCTGGCTTCCACACCCTAAATGCCAGCAGGTTTTCCTCCTCCCTCTAGTTGTGACAGCCTAAATGTCTCCAGTCATTGCCAAGTGTCTCTTAGGAGGTAAACCAACACCTAGCTGAGAACCCCTGCTTTAATGTACCCGCACAAATTTTCTGCAGGTGTTTCTGAACTGTTGATAGGTGGAGGCAAAACAGCCTCCACCCAAAAAACTGACACTGAATCAAACATACTAGTTATAATCTAATTTATATAGTAATGGGTACTTTTTTCATATTAGGCAGTATAATAACTTTATTATACTAATGAACATTTTGGGCACTTATTATGTACCAAGCACTGTGCTAGGCATTTGCTATGCCACATTTTCTCATTTCAACCTCTTGAGGCCCAGGAGGGTAGGTACTATTATTAACCTTATTTTCCAGTTGAGAAAACTGGGGCTTAAGTGATAGGCTGTCTTGGAGCTAGCAAATGTTGGAGCCCGGCTATCTGAGCAGTCATGTTGTTAATCACTGTTCTCTGATTCCTGCTATGTTAAAGAGATGGAGTATCTTAAAGTATTTTATCTTTGAAAGGTCTAGAATAAAAATGTGAATGCCTAGATTCCAGATTAATCCTGTTTATTCATAATAACCTCATAAATCTAATAGCCACTAATCCAGTAGTTACTAATTAGAAGCCTGGAAAACACCCTCTTTCCCAGCATAATTGGAACTAATGAATTGAAAATATCAACTAAAGCAGGGAATTGTTAAAAAGTATACATTCGAACTGTTTTATTGTCATTAAAACATAAAAATATGTTTGCCAAACTCTTGTGAGGCCAAGGGCTTTTCTTTGACGATTCTACTCTTTTAAATTCTACGTTGTATTAATAGACTAAACCATAAGAGTGAAAACATAGAGACTAATGACAGAATCTAAGTACAAAATCTTAGATTTTACAATTTCTTTCTCATTTTTTTGTAGCTGTCCTGCCCACATTTAACTAACAGCTTTCTTTTTAATGACTTGCCTTTATTGTCTGTATAAAAACTTAGTTTTTATGGGAACAACATTTATCTTTGTACTACTTTATCAGCTCTCATAATAATTAAATTTTATAATTAAAATAGCAAGTCACTTGGTATAAACAGGTTTGGGAAGACACAGCCCGGTCTGGTGGGAGCAGAAAGTATGTATGGCACTAGGGATTGCCCGTTAGACTGCTAGTGCCATTGGGTATTCATCAGTATGGTTTGCAGAGGGAATGATGAGCAGTGGTTAATCCAGGAAGTTGTCCAGTGGAAGTCAGTTACACAGAGCACCTACTGTAATAGCTTTTCTTGGGCCATACAACTTAGAATTTTCAAGTCAGACAGGCAGTTTGTTATAATATGATAATATACCAGAAATAATAGCTCTGGATAACAAAATTTGAGAAGCAAAAATTAAGCTCCGTAAAGTATAAACTGTACATTTTTTAAAACTGTTACTTATATTTTTATATAGCTTAAAACATACCTAAACAAATAACTCTGTTCTTATAATAGACAACTTCAATTCACCGAAATTAGCAGACGAATTCATTTTTCCTAATCAGAACGTTAAAGCAAGTCTTCTTGTTGAAGGAGTACATCAGTGTCAGATATAATTTATCCTCTAGCACCAAGGTGTGGCACTGCTGACCTGGCTGTCACTCAGCCTCTTATCATCACGTAGTTTCCATTTGGCTGCTTAATGCATTCCTGACTTCATTGTGGCTAAGTCTCAGGCAGGGAGGGGATGGAGGGAGAATACCTTACTAAAGTATGCTATACAGCCGATATTATATGTAAAATTTAATCATATTTTGCTGAAGAAGCTATCATCACTTTTAATTATTATGTTGTTTTTTAAACATTATGTTACAAATTTAGACTTCAGAGGATATTTGACTCCATATAAGCCAGGCGCATTTCTGGAAAGATGCTGTATCAATAGAGGAATCCCGTTGTTTGTGCTTATTAAAATAAGCAACATACCATCGATGCTTTTCTTTCTAGTCCTTTCTCATGCCCACTTCTCTTTGTCATTTTGCTAGTGACGGGGTGGCTATATTGAGACACAGGATTAAATATAATCCTGTAATATAATATATAATATAAAATATAATATATAAAATATAATCCCATAATATAATATGAAATATAATCCAGTAATAATTTAGCTAACATTTATTGCATTACTTCTTGGTATTTTATTTGGAGTTCCTCACTTAATGCCCACTGGACCCCAGGGTGAACCTGTCATGGTGATAGAAGTCCAAGTGATACAGCCACATCCTCCTAGGGAGGCACAAAGTAGGCAGTAGCTCTGCATTCAGATTAACCTGAATTACTTATCTTCCTTTGAGTAGGTGTATGTTTTGTGTTTTTATTTTATTATTATTATTATTATTATTGAGATGAGGTCTCGCTCTGTCACCTAGGTTGGAGTACAGTGGCACAGTCTTGGCTCACTGCAGCCTTTGCCTCCTGAATTCAAGTGATTCTCGTGCCTCAGCCTCCCAAGTAGCTGGGATTACAGTTGGGCACTACCATGCCCAGCTAATTTTTGTGTTTTTAATAGAGACAGGGTTTCATGATGTTGGCTAGGCTGATTTCAAACTCCTGGCCTCAAGTGATCCGCTTGCCTTGATCTCCCAAAGTTCTGGTATCACAAGTGTGAGCCACTGTGCCCGGCTTGTGTTTTTATTTAGATAAAACGGTACCATGATCAGAGTACTAAGGAAATTTGTAAGTGGAAAATACTAAGTTATAGAATAATTATGATGTTGCCTATATCCTGCATAGCTTGTTGAGGAGGAGACCCTTTCCAAGCCATTACTCACCTTGGTTTCTGTGGCCCCACAGGACTTCTTCAATGTTACACTGAGCATATAATTGTCTGTGAAGTATGTTCTCCTTGAATCTTACACAGAGGAATGCATTAATGAAGACAGAGGAGCCCATGGGCTCTTGACAGTGGCATTTGTTGCTCCACTGATCAACGGTGTTGATAGGCTTATCTGTATGGTAGGTGAAGCGTTACTCTCAAAGTCAAGTTACTGAAGGTGCTGTAATAGGGAAGGGCCTCCCTCTACTGCACACTGTGCAGGAGAAACACAGTATCTGGGTCTGAAGCACATCTAAGAATATTTTCCCATTCCCTAAAAGAGGGGAAACTTATGCTTATGCACCTAAGTATTCTTTGGATAACTGTAAGCTACCAGATTTGATTGTTCTTACTGTTCACCTTCCTCCTCCTCCATCCCAAAACACACACAAATCAGTTTGAACAGTGATTGAGGAGACAAGGCATATTTCAGTTGCTGTTTTTATCTTTACCTCTCACTCTCTTGTAATCAGCCATCTTTAACATGGTTTCTTTAGAATACCACACTTCATTTGTACTAAAGTTGCAGCTTTAGGACCCTCATATACTCTCAATTTTGCTATCAAGAGCTGTTCTTCAAATTCTAGTGTGTCTAATAAGCATCATAAATAGCTGTTATAAATTTTAGTGAGTTATTTTATAATGCATATAGAATATCGGAATATGATTAGCTAAGTATATTTCTAAAAATATGTGCTTATTTTGTTCAGGTTTTTATTTTTTATTTTTTGGCTTTTTAAAAAATCCTTCTGCTATGAATATTAGTCTTAAGAAATGTACCATAGGATACCTTACAATTCACAGTTCTTTAAGCATAATTATTCTGCTTTTAGTTCTTGGTTGTGGACAGCTTTAGATTTCAGAAAAGTGGTAAATTCCAAGGTCAACAAGTCTGCTCTCCTGAACCATGTTGTGTTCTACATTGTTGAATTTAGCAGTTAATTTCTGCCAAAATGGATTGATTGGTGAAAGATTTTATACATATATAACAATTGTTTTAATGCCCTTGCCTTTCATTTTTTATTGAAATATTTTTCAATGTTGTTTTATTTTTACACGCTTTATATATAAACTATGTAATTCATTTGACGGTAGCTCCTTATGTATTCCTTCACAGGAAGATTTGAGGCACTAAATGCCTTCCTGAGAAACTAAGCTAGAAGTGTGTTTTGCTGCTGTCCTTTTATCTGTCCAGGGCTTCCAGTAGCAACGAAGCCAGTAGGTATTGTGGTTTTGTGTGTTTGCTCCTTGGAAAGCAGAGGTCCTTGTCTTCACTGTGATCTCGAAGTCGCAGTGTGGCTCAGCTGCACCCTGATCTGGAAGGCTTTCACAGTGCCTAAGCCTCTCAAGTCAGAGGTCTGTGGAAACTGGTTAAAGGAGCATGGGCTTCAACTGCTCCTACATGTGTTTTATTTTAAAATCAAGATAGGCCATCAAAGACCACACTAGTTCAAACACCTGACTTTGTTAAAGGTCATCTTTTTAAGAAGCAGTCATATGAAAACAGAGTTTGTTTTGCGGTAAAGCTGGTGATGAAGACTTTTCATTATGTCATTCATCAGCTCCTTTAGAAAGTTCACATGAAAAATTTATTTTTGAATTTGATGCCAGAAGTTGAAACCAGTAGCTACCAAATGCCTGCCTTTCTGACAGGTATTGTGTGTGTTTTGTTTCACTATGTCTCTTGTTTTACTTCAACTCCCAGAACCAAATTTGATGCTCAACTCTACAACTTTGATTATGAACACATCTGCTTCCACTTTCATCTTTTATTTTCCTATTCTGTTTCATTAGCATGATTTATATATATCCTGTATCATTAATGACCTCAATTCTTTTTGAAAAAAGATGATTAGTATTTGGATGCATTTATATCCAAATAAAATGCCTCTGTCCCCAGGCCTTTTCCTTAGTTCCAGCTGCATTTCTCACCAGCTGTTAATCTGCCTGTACCCAGATGGCTATCTCATTGACATGTGAAACCCATGTGCAGAGAGATTTGGAGTTGACCATTTTTCTCCCTTCCTCACCATTGCTCTCCTTCTGTAAATTAAAGCTTCTTTGATGCCTCCTTCATCTTCATTGTGTTCAACCTCCAGCCACTAGTCTACCTTCAAATTGCAGATATCTTCTGTTCCTTAAGTACCATTGCCAATTCTATATGTAACTTCAGGTCCTCATGCCTCTTACCCAAATTCTAGGTTTCTTAGTGCCTTTATAGTCTACTTAAAATCTAACCTCTTGTCTTTGCCAGATAGTCCTTTATTTAATCATATAACAAACATGTGGGTCATCTGAGAGGCACATGCTGAGACAATACAAGACTGACAGTGGTTAGGAGCTTGGGTGAGAGTAACTTAGGTCTGTGACAGATTTTGCAGAGAAAGCCTTAAGTCCTTAAAAGAAAACAAGAGACAAAGGAAGATTAGGCAGGGAGAGCCTCAGACCCTGATGCAGATCTGACAAAGTCTCAACCAACACAAAGGGACAAAAATGAGTATTAGAGAAGCATTACTAGAACATTACTCCCTGTTCAGCTGTTGACAGGGGCTGTCCAGGAAGAGTGTGGCCCAGCTCAAAAATTCTAGTAGAATTGAAGGCATTGCATCCAGAGACTTTTAACTAATCCCATTTTTTGTGGCCAAACAGGTTACAAGTTCTTCCTAGAAGGGAAATCAGAGTGTTGCACCCACATATAAAAATGCATTATTCTATTTAATGTTGACAAGAGTGTCCTTCATTTTTTTAATGTAGTTGTAAAAATTAAAGTAACTGCACATTTATACACTCATTTATCCATTTGTTCAATCATTCAGATGATATTTAGCATCTGTTTTGTGCCAGATACTGTGCCTGGAGGAGAACAAATAGAGATGCACCTCTGTCTTCATGGTATTTATAGTCTGCAACTAGTGCAATTAAGATGAATGGGAAGCTATTAAATAGAGGTTTTTTTAAAAGCCTTCTACAATCTTTTTGCTTCCTCTGTTGGAACTCTGTTTTGATGGATGGTTGAACTCCTGGACTTATCTTCCACTTTTTTTCTTTTGTAATTTGTTTCTTTTCCTTTCCTTTCCTTTTTCCTTTTTCTCCTTTCCTTTCCTTTCTTCTTTCTTTTTCTTTTCTTTTCTTTTCTTTTTTTTTTTTTTTTTTTGAGATGAAGTCTCCATCTGTAGCCCAGGCTGAAGTGCATAATCTCGGCTCACTGCAACCTCCGCCTCCCAGGTCCCGGTTCAAGCAATTCTCCTACCTCAGCCTCCCAAGTAGCTGGGATTACAGGCACGAGCCACCATGCCCAGCTAATTTTTGTATTTTTTAGTAGAGATGGAGTTTCACCATGTTGGCCAGTCTGGTCTTGAACTCCTGACCTCCTGATCCGCCCACCTTGGCCTCCCAAAGTGCTGGGATTACAGGCATGAGCCACCTTGCCTGGCCTTTCAGTTACTTTTTATTTTTGTTCTGTACTCATCGATTTCATTTTATGACAAGTTGGTATGTAGCTCGGTGTGTTCTATTATATATTCAGTTCTTTTGCTGAATTTTATTTTCAGCAATCATAAGTTTTAATCCCCCCGTAACTTGTTTTTTGGTTTTTAGACGGGGTCTTCTACTGTCACAGGCTGGAGTGCAGTGGCACAGTTATAGCTCACTGCAGTCCCAAACTCTTGGGCTCAAGGGATCCTCTCACCTCAGCCTTCTCAACACCTGGGATCACAAGTGTGCATCATCATGCTTGGCTAATTTTTAAAGATCTTTTTGTAGAGATGGGGTGTTGCCATGTCGCCCAGGCTGGTCTCAAACGCCTGGGTTCAAGCAGTCTTCCCACCTCAGCCTCCCAAAGTGCTGAGATTATAGGCGTGAACCACTGTGCCTGCCTTGTAGCTATTTTTCATAATAGCTTTTCCTTATTATATAACCTCCCCTCCCATTTCTGTATTGGTATTTATTAAAAATTTTTTTTCTAAATTCTTTTTCTGGAATCATCTGTATCTTCCTGGCTGTATATTTTACTTTTCTTGTTTTTTCTCCTTCATGCTGTTAGTTGTCCAGTGATCTTTATCACGTTTATAATAAAGCCCAAGGTGGCTTAATACAAGTGGCTTGGGTTCCCCTGCAGCTCCCCAGCTGGCCTCTTCTTACGTAGAAGAAGTAGTGTAATCTCTCTATAGGGAAGTGTACCTGTGGAGTGAGAGTGCAATGATCAGGCTGCAGGACAGAAACCCACATGTGTGTCAAAATTGGAAGGGCTTTATCATGTTCCACTCCTGCATGGAGCTGAGTTTCCTTCCTCTTCCCCAGGGTATGCATTGGAATAGATTCCTCTTCCTTTCCACTCCTGGCCACCTGACAAGCTCCTGCTTGTCCTCCAGGGTTATGCAAACCTCTGAACTCCTCTCCCACCACTGACCCGACCCACTCTAGCACCTCTTGCTTCTGCATTATGATTTCTATGATGCATTAATTCACAGCCAGTCTAAGCATGCTTTGAAGGCAGGGACCACAGAACAGAAGGTAAGGTTTTACAAATGAATGAATGTTCGTTGCTGAACAAAGTATAAAATTTATTGAGTTGAGGAGCCAATGTATCTTGTATTTATAGCGTGAGGAAGAGAATGGTAGAGGAAGCCCTCTGTGTACATGGCCTTGTGTTATACTCCAGACACTGAATAATACGTTGCAGTTCCTCTTCCTCTGTTTTCAGGAAATGAGACCACAGACAGGTCTGTGTGTGGTCATGGTGGTTTTGTGGAAATTTACCAAGACCACCAATTGATCCCCATAGGCACAAAACACCATCACAGAGACTGATTTTTACTATTGTAAACTTTACTGGACACAACTGATGGATGCTAAAAGCAGTGAATGACTGTTTAAGGAGAAATGGGAGGAGAAGCAGAATTTGTATGATCTCCAGGTATCTCCCTTAAGACATTTGTAAACTGCAGGAGGAAAAATAGTAGCTTTTCAGTGGAGAAATCTGGCAGACACAGCCTTACATAAGTGAATCGAGGTTGATATGAACCTTAGGATACACTGAGATGGACACATCATTTCTGTAGTCCTCTTGCCCAGACTCAGTCCAGTCACCTGAAACTACCAGACAAACCCAGATTCAGAGGTAAAATACTCTTCAAAGGTGTCAAGGTCATGAAAGACAAGTAGACTAAGAAACTCTTAGAATCTGTAGGAGATTAAAGAGAAATAACAAAATGCAACATGGGATTTGGGGGGATTCCACATACTGGAAACACTGATGAAATTTGAATAAGAACTTTAGTTAATGGTATTGTACCAATACTTTTCTGGTTTCATTTGCGAAGGAGAGTATCTGTCACCTTGAGTATCATTTCTATGTGTTGGGGACATTTCAAGGCCTCTCTTCTAACTATTTTGAAATATACCAGTAGATCGTTCTAACTATAGTCACTCTAATGTGCTATTGAGCATTAGACCTTTTATTGTCTAACCATATGTTTGTATTCATTAACCATCCTCCCTTCCTTCTCCCCCCCTTCCACCTACATACCCTTCCTCTGATATCTATCATTATACTTTCTACCTCCATGAGATCAATATTTTTACTTCCCACATATGCCTGAAAACATGCAATATTTGTCTTTATGTTCCTGGCTTATTTATTTAACATAATGACCTCCAGTTCCATTCATGTTGCTGCAGATGACATGATTTCATTCTTTTTTGTCACCAAATAACGTCCTCTTGTGTATATACATACCATATTTTCATCATTCATTCATTGATGGAAATGTAGGTTGATTCTGTATCTTTGCTATTGCAGATAGTTTTGCAAAACATGTGAGTGTGCATATCCCTTTGATATGTTGATTTCCTTTCCTTTGGATAAATTCTCAGTAGTGATCTCTGGACTGCATGGTAGTTTTTAGTTTTTTTCCATACTATTTTCCATAGTGGCTGTATTAACTTACATTCTCATCAACAGTATATGAGTTCCCTTTTCTCTGCATCCTCACTGACATCTGTTGTTGTTTTGTCTTTTTAATAATGCCCATTCTAACTGGGGTAAGATGATTATCTTACTGTGGTTTTGCTTTGCATTTCCCTTATAATTAGTGATCTTGAGCATTTTTTTATATACCTATTGGCCATTTGTGTGTATTTTTTTTTTCAGAAATGTTTATTTATACTTGTTTTAATAGGATTGTTTTTGTTTTACTGTTGAGTTCCTTGTATATTCTGAATATTAGTCTTTTGTCAGATGAAGAATTTGGAAATATTTTACCCCATTAAACTCATTGTTTCTTCACTCTGTTGATTGTTTCTTTTGCTGTATAAAAGCTTTTTACTTTAATATAATCCCATATGTGTATTTTTGTTTTTGTTGCCTGTACTTTTCAGGTCTTAGCCATAAATTCTTTGCCTAAACCGATGTCCTGGAGCATTTCTCCTTGGTTTTCTTCTAGTAGCTTTATAGTTTCAGGTCTTATGTTTATGTCTTTAATCCATCTTGAGTTGATTTTGTATATGGTGAGAGACAGGGGCGTTGTTTCATTCTTTTGCATATGGGTATCAAAATTTCCCAGCACCATTTATTGAAGAGGGTGTCCTTTCCTTAGTGTGTGTTCTTGACACCTTTGTCAAAAATTAGTTGGCTGTAAATATATGAATTTATTTCTGGATTCTGTTCTATTGGTCTTTGTGTTTGTTTTTAGACCAGTGCCATGCTGTTTTTATTACCATAGCCTTGTAATATGTTTTAAAGTCAGGTAGTATGATGTTTCCAGCTTTGTTCTTTTTGCTCTGGATTGTTTTGTCTGTTTTGCCTCTTTTTTGGTTCCAAATGAATTTTAGGATGTTTTTTCTGTCTCTGCAAAGAATGACATTGGTATTTTTGAATGGGGATTTGCACTGAATCTGTATAATGTTGTCATTTTAATGATAATTTTTTTCAGTCCTTGAGCATGGGACATGTTTGTTTGTGTGTTCTTCAATTTTGTTCAACAGTGGTTTGTAGTTTTCCTTAGAGAGGTCTTTTACAACTTTGGTTTAATTTATTCCTAGACATTTCTTTTCTTTCTTTCTTTCTTTCTTTCCTTCCTTCCTTCCTTCTTTCCTTTCCTCCCCTCCCCTCCCCTCCCCTCCC